>NC_142002.1:17354243-17654243 GCF_049901715.1 Pseudonaja textilis
TCCATCTATCCATCCATATCAGTGGTGAAATGCTACTGGTTCAGCATGGTTCAACCGAACCGGTAGCAAAAATTGCTCCAAAGATCAGCTGAGAAGAGAAAGAAGAGTAAAGCATAGGATTGGCCCACCCACCTGCCCCTGTGCTTTTCTGTTCTTTATCCTCTTAGTTGATTGGTGTGGCAGAGCCTCAAATGGTGTTTGGAAAACTGTGTGCGCACACGTGAAGTGCGTGATCACCAAAACCGGTATGGAAACGGTTAGAATCCCACCACTGATCCATCCATCTATCCATCTAGCTAGCTCTCTAGCTGTCTCTATTTCTATCTGTCATGCCCCTGTCAGTCTGAATCTTAGGAGGAAGCCGAACAGCTGACAGGGAGAGGGAGTGTGGCTCCATTGGCTGTGGAGGAAACTGGAGAAGGGCAAAGTCTGGGCAGAGACATAGAACAAGGGAGAGAGAATTCAGAGGAAGACCCAGGCCCATCCCGTCTTCATCCTAGGGCACGCAGGAAGGAACGGAGAACAGAGCAATGTGGGTTGTGTGGCTTACAGGGAAGGAAAGGGCCCTGATTCCCTTCATTAGCCGCAGCTGGGAAGACAGTTTACAAGAAAGGCAGGCTGCGTGCGGCAGCTGCTGGGAGCAAACATGACTTTATCTTGTGTTGTCATTGCTTATCTGTGTTCCTGGCATTTTCCCAACCGCGTGAGTTTTGCCATGCCTTCAAGCCTGGAATTCTTGCTTCTGCCCTGACGAACTAATTATTTCAAACTAATTATTGATTGATTGATTGGACTTAGTTACAGTTTGTGTTGACCATGTTTTGGATTTAATTCTCTGTAGTCAAAGACTGTTCCTGGGAGAGTTTTTCTCCAGCCAGAAGGTAACCTGGACATTGGGGGCAAAGTTGGAGCTAATAAAGGGTCTCTTATTGATTATCTGACTGCGTTGCTTTTGTACCACGCCTCGGGTCATCATATTATATATATATCTGCTGGCACCTCCCCAAAAGGAAATTGGTTATCCTAAACAAGATCACTAAACTCAACTGCTGATGCAATAAGGAAGGAGAAAATTGCCAGGAAGATAAAGGAACAGCAGAATAACATAGCTGGAAAGGATGTTGAAGTTCTTCTAATCTCCGTGCTCAAGTAAGAGACCCTCTACCATTTTAATCAGACTTGTGGGATTCTGTTACTATAGCCAACATCCATAAAGGCAGGGATAGTCATGATCGCTTGGTTTGGCCTACATAACGGGGCTGACTGTGAATACATCTCCCCCTTATACACATGTGAATTAAGGAGGTGTCTACTTGAGTCTTTTGACATGCCTGCTGCCCGTTTTTGACTTAAGTCATGTTTTAACCCATTGATATTTTGGTAAGAGATTTGGCCTATCTCTGTCCGGGATGTCTTGGTTATTCTCTACATGGATGAGACTGAAGCAGTTACCCTCTGTCTTACAACCTACCTCCAAAAATTGAACTACAGCATTTCTACCTGGCTTTGCCTAGAGATAAACCTCCTATATACCTCATTGAGATCCCAGAGCAAAGATGAGATTTAAATGGAATATGCATTAAAATGCAGGCAGTTAATAAGCTAAGTCGATAGAAAGGGGATAGACTAAAGAGCTGTCTCTGAAGTCCTTCGGAGTTTTGCTTTTTTTTTTTTTAAGAACTTTTGCTATTATCTGTTGATTTATGATGTGTTTTTAAAAGGGGTTTTTGCAGACAAATTATTTTAATTTGCTGTTCAGTGGCTTTAAGAGTTTTCCGTTTTAATGGATGTGGGTTTTTAAATGTATTTGCATAACCGTTTGAGTACTCAAACAAGTGGGGGAAGCAGATTGATCTTTTGGAAAACATTGTTGTTTTTTTTAAAAAAGCAGTGGAAAAATAATGTTGAAGTCCAGAGAGTGCTGCCAAATTTCCTGTCTCCTTGGGAATAGAATGCTCACAGTCAATTCCTCCATCCTTCCTTTTCCTGAGTATAACCCAGGTGACAGCAGTAGAGTTGAGAAATAAAGACATTAAGGACTTGTGGGGGATAACCAGGCTGAGCCCAAGGGAGGAGGGGTCAAATCTGTCATAAGTCACGAGTCCCTGCACACCCACAAGAGATCTGGGTCCAGCCTTCCTTGAATGCCTTTCTTATCTCCCACTCATTTCCCTTGACTGTTAGTTGGTCAGATTCTTGTAGAGAGCTTCGGGTTGTGATAAATTTTTATACTCATTTGAACTGTCTGAATCTCCTGATTTCCCCAGTGCTTGACATATCTCTCTCTCTCCCCCTCTCTCTCTCCTCTATCTCTCATCCATCCATCCATCTGCCCATCCAGCCATCTATTGTAGGAGATGACCAGACTAAGCCCGAGGGAGGGGTCAAACGTGTCATAAGTCATGAATCCCTGCGCACCCACAAGAGATCTAAGTCCAGCCCTCCTTGAATGCCTGTCTTATCTCCCGCTCATTTCCCCTTGACTGTTAGGTGGCCAGATTCTTGTAGAGGGCTTGCAATAAATCTTTTATGCTTGTTTGAACGGCCTGAATCTCCTCTTTTCCCCAGAGCTTGACAGGATTAGTACAAACTGGCAGGTCAATCTCTTGGGTGGTAGAGTGCTGATGCCCAAACTTGAAGAATTCAAAAGAAGAAAAACAGGAAATCCTTGGAGATACTAAGGTAAATAAAGATAGACATTCAATGAAGTGGTGTGAAGCTTCTGGTAATTAGGAATGAAACCAAGGAAGGATGTCTATTCCAAAGGAAATGAAATTTGCAAGAGGAAAGATTGTTGGTATTTTTTTCAACTGGATTTCCTTTGGTGGGCACCACAAGAGCTTCCACTAATCGGACCAAGACATCCATCACCATAAGCGCTATCCTTGTAAACCTCTTGGAGAATTTATTTTTTTTCCCCTAGAGAAATCTGGTTGATTTCCTCCAATTTCTCCATCCCCGAAGCAAACTGTGGAAGAGGCCTTTTGCAAACAGCTCCAGCACCAACTTCAGACATTAGGATGTACTGCAAAAATTGGACAAGGGTACGGCATGAACTGCCTCCAATCTAAAAATTCCAATTAGCCTGGGAAATTGAGTTGGCCTGATTTTCTAAATTGATTGGAGGAGGAGAGGGGGGGAAAGGAGGTTTCTAATTCAAAAAATGCGGAAACGTGGCTATTTCAGAGTACATCATGAAATACTAAGTTGGCACTTTCCTGCTTTCCATACGTACGGTTACTTGGATTGTGCAAGAATCCGATTTAAAAACTCCATCAATTTTCTCCACTATCTCTGCACAACTTGATAAGCAGGTATGCACAGGGCTTAACGTTATAGGACTAGCTTTGAGGTGGTCCCTTATTCCAGCTGTCTGCGTTACAGAAGTAAACATAGTGTGAAGACTTTTTATTCTTTCAGTACGGTGACAGTTGTAGTGATTAGAAACAATGGAAATAGTGTTAGAGGATCTTAATCAGGAAGTAAGAGAAATATCTTCCATGCATAGGTAACAGTAAAGGTTTCTCTGTCCCGTTGTGTCCCATTCATGTCCATTTCTTGGCCAAAGGAGACAGCGTTGTCCGAAGAGATTTTTTGTGGTCATGTGGCCAGCATGACTATACGCCAAAGGTGCGTGGAAGCTGTTACCTTCCCACAAAAGTGGTACTCCAGACACCATCCGCTGGTTCCAGAATGTCCAAGCACAACCAGGGCAGACGTCCCCTCTGCTTCAATATTTTGGAATTTTGCTCGACCAAAAGTGGTACTTATTTATCTACTCACATTTGCATGCTTTCAAATGACTAGATTGGCATTAGCTGGAGCAAGGAACAGGAGCTTACCCCATCATGCAGGACTCAGGTCTCAAACCTGGAATGTCAGCTTTCCAGCTGACAAGCTCAACATCGTTAACCAATGAGCCGTCACGCCTCCAACGTTTTCTAGACAGAAAAAACATCTTCTAGGCAGCAATGCTTAAGCAATGGAAAAATTCTGAATGGTAAACTATTTGCCTTTCCCTCTTTATTTGGGCGATAAGGAGTCCTCAAATTACAGCCATCCATTTACAACGCAGGCCTCATTCCATCACAGTGTTCCACCCACCCAAAGGAATAAATGAACAGACACCCCTTCCTATCAAGTTCTTTAAAAACTCCTCTCATTAAATCCTTTGGCTAGGGAGGCCAAAAGGACAAAGAATTGGATTTTAATTACAAAGGTCAAGAAGAAGAAGAGGCATAGGGTTTGCAAATACATTCATTTCGACATTTGCAAATGAAATTGGTGCAATAAATATGGACTCTTCCTCATCCCATCCCAAATATTTCTCATGCTTGGGTATAGGGTGGGCCATTTACAAAGGAGGGGAGGAGCTGCTTTCCAGAGGACCAAGAAGCAACAGAGCTTAGAATGTCTGGTAGGCAGGAAGAGGGCGAAGGCAGACCTTCCCTGGCAGTTCACAGAATATATCTAATAGTTATGTACTGCAGATCGCTGCTTTAGTCTGGCAACGTTCCGTCTGTAGGCAAGCAACAATGAAGAAACGACTCAGAAGTAGTGAAGATTAATTTAATGCAACGCTGGAGAGATACGATAGAGTTGGAAAATCATGCTTGGAGTGAAAAGAGATTTTTTTTCTCTCTCTTTCTCTCTTCTCAGAATACTAAAATTCAGGTCCTCCATTGAAGCCCGAAGTAAGGAGATTGAAGAGAAATCAACAAGAGAAGTTCTTGGTTCTTTGGGCCTGATAGAAGGGTGGGGTTAGAAGGTTCGTTTAATCCAGCATATCCCACCCTTGTCTACAGGGTGATCATTCGAAGTTACGATGGCACTGTAAAAAAAGTTATGTATGACCGTGTTTCATACTTACAATGATTGCAGCACACACACACCCGAATGCTCAAGTGATCAAAATTTGGATACTTGGCAACTGACTCATATTTATGACCATTGCAATATCCTGCGGTCACATGATCCCTTTTGAGTCCCTTTGGTCTCAGTTGTGATGGTAAGTTGAGGACTACCTGTGGCGGCCATTGTTAGCAAAAGCCATGAACTCTTTCTCTTCCGAACATCTAACTTGGTGACCTCCAACTGGTAGACAACTCACAATGTAAATCTCAAATTTAATTGTGCCTCGCCCGACAAAACTTCTCTTGTTGATTTCTCTTCAATCTACTTCGGGCTTCAACAGAGGACCTGAATATTCTGAGAAGAGAGAGAGAGAGCAGGAAAAAATATCTCTTTCCACACCACGGATGATTTTTCAACTCCATCGTATCTCTCCAGCTTTGCATTAAATTAACCTCTCCGAATACTCTGATCTGCCTTCATACAGAACCATTCGGATTTCTCTCAAGTCATTTTTGGTCCAGAATAGCGGCTGCACCATTTCATGCAGTGAGTGATTTCCGACACAGAGGATGAAACCAAGTTCCATAATGCTAATCTTTTTTCTCACATGGGCTTTGCTGGGGTAGGAAGGATTGGTGTTTAATTAATGCTCTGGAATCTAATCTCTCCTTCCCAGAATAACCAGGTAAAGCAGGGGTGTCAAACTCAAGGCTCGGAGGCCAGATTCGACCCATGGGATGCTTAGATCTGGCCCATGGGACAACCTTGGAAACAGCGAACAACCGGCCCGCAGTGCCTCTACCAGTGAAAATTGCATGCGGCCCTCCTGAGCTCCGTTTTTGCTGGCAGAGGGTTGCAGGAGGTTGTCGCAGCCAAAAACGGAGCTCGGGAGCCCATTTTTGCTGGCAGAGCACTAGAACCACCACAAGTGCCCCCGACTCAAGTAATGTAGAGCTGGCCATGCCCACTCCAGTGCACACAAGGTCAAACACAACCCTGATGTGGCCCTCGATGAAATCTAGCTTGACAACCCTGAGGTAAAGTTTTTTCTGTGTGCTGCTTGCTTGTGTTCTGACCCAAACCTTGTTCCAGGGAAACAAACACCAAACAGAGGCAACAGCAAAACCTTTTAATGATTCTCAACTAATTCCATTCCTTCACGGTTAAAAGGCTGTTTCAAACTAATTGTTTGTGACAAGAATGAGCCTTGCCAAGGTTGTGCAAGGCTGCCAAAAACACTAGATAAAGTTCAAGAAACATTTCAAATACAAAAAGTCTCCAAACACTAGCCAGAATAATCCAAATGTCTACAGGGCTTGAGTGCAAAAACTTCTTTGCTTCCTGCAAAGAACTCCGGTTTCTCAGCTGGCTTTTATCCCTTGAGGGAGAAGCCATTACCTTGCAGCCTTACTCCAGAGTTGCCTGTGCTGCTGCAGGTGCTCTTTCCTTCATGCGCACTGGACACAGGCTCCTCGGGGACCACTTCATCATTGCTGCCAGCCTCCACAATCTCCAAAGGCAGCGCTCCACCCCGCGGTGGTCCTGGCCCCATCCCTGCATCACACGTAGGTCCCTCATCTGAGTCCTCGCTCTCTGAGACCTCAGCTGTCTGCACCTGCTGCCGGTGAACCACAATACCTTGCTGTCCTTGAGGGTATTTGCCCACCCACCCCAGTTAGGCTGCTGTGGCCATGCTGTGGATCCCTTCCTTTAAGTATTGCAATCCAGTGGAATCTAGGATGGATCCCTTTTCTGTAGCAGCCCCCACCCTCCACCGTCTGGCAACCCCCAACCAATCCTTTTAGAAGGTTGTAGACCTGCTGGGCTGGGATGAGATGAAGCTTGTACATCAACATTTCTCAAACTTGGCCACCTGAAGACGCATGGATTTTCAACTCCCAGAATTCCTCAGCCAGAAATGCTTGCTGGGGAATTCTGGGAGTTGAAATCCACACATCTTCAAGCTGTAGATAGTTTGTTGCAGACCTATGTCTAAAATGGTATAGGATTTCATGTCTGAGCACAGGTTGGATTAGAACACTTTCAAGGTCCCTTCCAACTCTCTGTTATTCTGTAACTCAGGAGGATGGTTGAGGGGCTGGTTTTACGTGGTTGTTTTTCTGTTGTTGTTGTTTTTTAAATTCTTTTTTTTTCATGGCTCAATTGTTGTTGCAAATCATCCAAAGTTGTGTTCCAAAGTAGGCAGTCCTACCAGCCCATCAAATAAAGAAATAGGAAAGACATGGGGAGTAAATGGGAGCATTTCAGAAGATCGCATGAAGCTATTCCGTAGCAAAATATTGCTTTGTTTCTTATCTGTTAATTCCAAACCACCACTTGACATTTTAGTAGCGCAACCATCGCAAAGCAAACGGGTCAGCTTAAGTACTTACCTTTGCTCGCAGTCAAGGACACTCCAACGAACGAATTCAGTCTACAAGTGTGGAGATTATTCGAGTTAATTACAGGCTCTCCTCGGCTGGGCTTCACATTCTGAATTGGATAATCAAGAAAGGAATAATCCTTCCTGATGCAAAATGACCCCAAGTGTGAATTGTATGTGAGAGAGGAGAGACAGAGAGAGAAAGAGAGAGTGAAAGAGAGAGAGAAAAAAGAAAGAAAGAGAGAGACAGAGGCAGAGAGTCAGAGAGACCAAGAGAGAAATATAGAGACAGAGGGAGAGGGAGAGAGACCAAGAGAGAGAAACAGAGACAGAGACAGAGAAAGAGAAAGAGAGAAAGAGAGAAAGACAGAGATTCTGATCCCAATAGGAAGTTATCACTCAAATGGGGGGAGGCTGAGTAATCCATCACAAAGAGACCCACATCTATTATATGCACATTACTTAATGCAAGAACGTCTCATAATATATTGCAGAGCAATACCAAATGATGTATAAAGATTTGTTGCCGTTTACTTACAGCGTGGGTGTAATTAATCTGCTGTGCCAGCTTTTTTTTTAAAAAAAAAAAATTCAATTCTTCCCCTTCTTGGAATTTGAGAATTTCCTTGGAATTTGGGGGTTCCTCAAACCCAGAGCTGTGCTGTCTCCAAGGCAAGAATGCCAAAATATATATATATATTTTTTTCCCAAAAAAAAGAGTAATCCGGAATCAAAACAATACTGAAGCCGACGCGGAGTAACTGAAGGAATTCTTCTAAACCAGATAGAAAGCTAAGCATGGAAGAACAGGCAATGCATTGATGGAGCTTCTCAATTGGACATCCTTGTAATTGACCTCGGACTTTGGCTAGTTTGATGTCCATGGTGTCTTGTGTTTGATACCATCATCCATGCTGACAAGTACTGTCTTTGGAAACTTATTTTAGAAGAGAATTCTGCGTAATGCTTGGAAGTCCAGTGTGATGTTCTTGTCCTAGCAATTCTGTGCGAGCTAGTCTGGGGTAGTGTAATCTTTCTCAAGGATTGAGCTAGTGTTGAAGACGCTCCCCTGTCCCTTGGAAAGTTGAGAGTTCAATCCTAGGTAGCGCCGGATGTTTCTCTAGAGAGCACAAAGAAATAAAATATCTGCTGTGAACTCCCCGTAGGTGTCAGGAAGGGCACCTGGCCGGTAAATGCTCAGGTCCATCCAGTCACTCCGATTCTTTCCTGATTACAGGGTTGTAAAAAGGGAGTCTTTCCCAGGAATTCTGGGAGCTGAAATCTATACACCTTAAAGTTGTCAAAGCTGAGAAAGACGGGTGGTTAAAGTGATCAGCAACAGCACTTAGATTTATATATAACGTCGTAGTACTTTAATAGCCCTTTCGGAGCAGTTTACAATGTCAGCCTATTTGCGTCCAACAATCTGGATCCTCATTTTACCAAATTTGGAAGGATGGAAAGCTGAGTCAATCTTGAGACAGTAAGGATCAAACTCCTGGCAGTGGGAAGAGTTAGCCTGCAGTACTGCATTCTAACCACTTTCCAATCATAGCTCTTTGGCTAGAAACCAGAATTGAAGACCCAGAGTTCCAGACCTACTTTAGGTAAATGTGGCCATGTTGCCCAACCTCTGAAATTTGGGCATGTGACTGCAGAGGAAGCCTAACCATCAGAACTTCAACTGTGGTTCATAAGTTTCAGGTTGGCCATAACTCTGAACTATTACTAAGAAACCGGTTGTAAGTTGGGAATTACCTGCACAATCCTCTCTCTCTCTCTCTCTCTCTCTCTCTCTCTCTCTCTCTCTCTCTCTCTCGCTGTGTGTGTGTTAACAGATGACCATGGTGGAATTTCTATCTCCATGGTTGCAAATTGAACGGAGAGTGGCCGGTTCCTTTCGCAGATTGTTCTCCAACGAATCAGCTTCTATTAATTACCCTTTCTTCCCATTGAGATTTCTTAATGAGATCATTTCTGTCAGAGAGTCCTTTCGGGAGGAGAGAGGAAAAAGAACCAGGCGGGTGGGAGGAGGTGTTATTATTTTTAATTCAATCGGGAGGAAGAGCTGAGGTGTCTCGTCTCTGCTAAAGCTGTTAAGCAGAACTGAGCAACCTGTAACAGCTTCAGGATGGCTGATAAATGAACAGGTGTGGACAGGAAGGAGGGAAGACGTTCCCCTCGGCTGAAATCTGAACACTGTAGTTTTAATTCTGCATAAAAGTGATGAGCTGCGGAAGGCTGCCAAACACAGCCCAATCTTTTCCAAACTGCAAGTTGGCCAACCCAACCCTATCTGACACGTAGCAGACGTGTAAGGATGCTGTCGAAAGGCTGGACGGTTGGCACGATGGGTATAAAATCCAAGCAGTGTTTATCAACCTTTGGCAACTTGAAGATTCAATTCCCAGAATTCCCCAGCCAGCCATTGGCACCATTTAGGGATTGTGATGACCCAGGGTGGGATACAAAATAAACACAGTCACAAAAAACAGGTGAAGCCCCTTTTATTCCTTCACTTTGCTTCCAAGCTCCAAATATCCTTGACGGGAGACAAAAAAAACTCCCACACGAGCAGTTACAAGAAGGAGGAAATGCCGTTTAAATTATAAAGAGTAAAAAAAAAAAACACAAAGCAGGCAAGATAAGGGCTTGAAGACATCCACAGATATCAGAACACACACTGGGAAGGACGCCAAACTCAGAGAGGAACCATAAACTGGAGATATTTCCATGCTTTGTTTCCAGCACTGGCCTATACGCATGTCCATCCTCTTCTTCAGTTGTCACAGCTGCAGCCCATGAAGAGGATCAAGGCCCTGTCCTCCTCAGTAGACCATGTTTCTCCCTTATCATCTCCTCCCTGAGTGCCCTAGGATGGAGAGGAGATGGGCTTGGGTCCTCCTCTGACTGCCCAGAAGCCTCTGCCCTTCCTCAGCCTCCTCCACAACCTCCAGAGCCACACTTCCACTCCCTGTTGGCTGTTTGTCCTCTCCCTCAGAGTCAGTCTCCACCAGGGGCATGACGGCGATGATCAAAAACATTCCAGACAGAGGTGGTATTCAACAGGTTCTGACCAGTTCTGGAGAACCGGTAACAGAAATTTTGAGTAGTTCGGAGAATGTGCAAATACCCCCCTCTGACTGGCCCCACCCTCATGTAGTCTCTGCCTCCCAAATCCCAGCTGATCAGCTGGGTCTTCTTTGGTTGCCCCGCACAGAAGAACGGAGCTGGAAAGCAGGTTAGTGGGGTGGGGAGGGAATGGGGATTTTGCCATCATCTTCCCCCAGGAGTGGGGAGAGAATGGGGATTTTACAGCATACTTCCCCTGCCAGGCCCACCAAGCCACAACCACAGAACCGATAGTAAAAAAAAAAAAAAATTGAATCCCACCACTGATTCCAGATCACCAAGTGTTGACTACACAGAACGGCGAATTTGGGGCAATCGGTGGACCGACGGAAAAATACAAATCGATCTGGATGTCAACAAAAATGAAAGATTTGGATCAGAAGAAGGAAGCAAGGAGAAAACAGGATATTAGCAGCAGTAGCCAATAAGGAGAAATGAGGAAAGGAAGAAGCTGCAAAGATCAGCTGATGGACCAACACAGCAGCCATGCAGAGAGAAAAAAGAGATTCTGCTGGTTTGATTCTTCAGAGAGAGAGGGAGGGAGGGTGGGAGGGAGGGAGAGAGAGAGAGAGAGAGAGAAGCAGCCGTGCCAAAATAGCCCCATCAATCTCACCACTTCGATGCTCAAACCTTTGAAGGTTACCAAATACAACACCTGAACACCTAATCAAATTCAAAGTTCCTCTTCTGTCGTTCTCTTCTTTTCATCTGCACCCTGCCTTAGGTTCCCGTGGAGAAACATAGCTAACATATTCTGCTCCTGTAGATAAACCTTTGGCAAATACTAAAAAATTGCTGCAGTATCTCTGCGGGATGCTCAGGTGTTAAAAGTCTTACATGGGACCTTCTAACAAGCCGCAACCTTAGAGGAACACAATCTCGTGCAGTTGTGCATGCTTAACTGAAGGGGATGTTTGGAGAAGGAACAATGGTTGACTCAGCAGTCATGGAACTAATACTCAAGAAATGCTGTGAGAAAGCTGAAGAAGGGACAGAGGAGATAGTCATGTTTCTTCCAAGTCAAAGAATTCTTAGGAATGGTAGGGATCTTGGAACTCTTCTAATCGAACCTTCCACTCAAAGCAGGAGAACTTATACCATCCCAGACAAATGGTTGGACAATATTTTCTTGAAAACTTCCAGTGACTTCTGGACATTCATTCATTTGCTCACCAGTGGTGGGATTCAAAAAAATTTTACTACAGCTTCTGTGGGTGTGGCTTGATGGGCGTGGCAGGGGAAGGATACTGTAAATCAGGGGTATTCAAACTTGACAGCTTTAAGACGTGTGGACTTCAGCTCCCAGAATTTCTCCTCCAAGTTTGAAGACCCTTGTTTAAAATCTGAGGTCTTCAAACTTGACAGCTTTAAGACTTGTGGACTTCAACTCCCAGAATTCCTCCTCCAGTCAAGTTAACTCAGGAATTCTGGGAGTTGAAGTCCACAAGTCTTAAAATTGCCAAGTTGGAAGACCCTTGCTCTAATCGTTCCATCTAGTTATTGCTTATATTCTAGTATATTAAAAATTATATGTGCTAATATTCCCCCTCTTTCTTATTTCTACCTTTATTCTAGCTTCTAGTCAGGCCACCATTGCTAATCCTAGTGTTAATACACATGTTTATATTAAGACAAGGCTCTTCAAACGTAGCAAGTTTAAGACTTGTGGACTTCAACTCCCAGAATTCCTCGTCCAGTCATGTTAGCTCAGGAATTCTGGGAATTGAAGTCCACAAGTCTTAAATTTGCCAAGTTTGAAGACCCTTGCTGTAAAATCTCCAGTCAGAGGTGGTATTTGCCAGTTCTCCGAACTACTCAAAATTTCCGCTACCGGTTCTCCAGAACTGGTCAGAACCTGCTGAATATCACCTCTGTCACTCACTCATCCATCCATCCATCCAACCATCCATTCATAGAATTTTAGGGCTGGAAGAGACCTTGGTGGTCTTCTAGTCCAACCTTTCCGCTCAAAACAGGAGATCTTATACCATCCCAGACAAATGGTTGTCCAAACTCTTCTTGAAAACCTCCAGCAATGGAGCACTTAGAACTTCAGGAGGCAAACTGTTCCATTGATTCTCCTCGATTCTGTTCTCACTATCAGGATATTCCTTCTTATTTCCTGGTTGGATCTCCCTCTGAGGCGCTTTCACCCATTGCTTCTTCTCCTACCCTCAGGAGCCAAGAAGAATAAATCTAACTTTGGCTGGTGGCCTCATTGAAGATGACAGGCACTGACACCTGCTTAACATAGAACACAATTCTTCTTCCAAGCTCAATTCTCATGATCACTTTAGCTGGATTTATTATGGGAAAACGGATGAGGTCAACAGGAATTCTGGCAAATATACGATACCTTACACAGCAAAATAAACACAAGCCCTTAAAATATGGAGGAGGCAATTAGTCTTGAATCAATGGTGGGACTTCATGTCTGCCCTGGTAGGGAGAATGGACCAGAATGCAAGATCTCAAGATGTTTGTGGAGATTCTCAACCATCCAGGTCATGGTTGTACCCAAGAGGCGACTGGTCTTTCTCGGGAGGTTTTCTGCTTTGAAAATGTTTTACATCTCATCCAAGAAGCTTCTTCTGCAACTGAAGAAAGCTTCTTGGATGAGAAGCAAAATGTTCTCAAGGAAAAAAAAAAACCAAGAAAGTCCAGTGGCTTTTTGGAAAAACACCTTGGGAACAAGATCTCAAGGTTTTTATGACCCCATGTTTATTGAGAGGACCAGCTCAGTTTAAATTGCGGCGATTGCTCGATTTCTCAACAGTGAATTGCCCTGTGGCCTTGGTTTAGTGAAAAAAGAATGATCTTGCTGAGAATATTATCCACAGGGATTGACTTGTGTCACCTGAGCTCACCTGTGGACCCCAAGACACCTTCCCTCTGTTCTTCTGGTCAAAAAGAAGAAGTCCATACAAATTAAAACCCAAATCCCTTTCCTCCAAGTTCAGTTCGAGCCAAGAGTCTATCTGAAGCGTTGTCTCAGCAGAAGGGGAGGGAAAGAAAGAGTTATTAGTAATAGCCATTTGGATAAGTTTCCCTAATTAGAGCACTGCGAATCCCGGGGTGAGAGAAAAGGCCTAACCCCTCATTAATCTTGCAAACGTAAGGTGGTGAGTCAGCCAACAGTTTTATCTTGAATAAAAGGTCAGGGTGTGACCCATCGGAGCTGGTTTTAATGACTTTGGAAGGGTGAGCAACGGAGAAGTTAACGTGTTTTATTTCCGACAATCCATTCGGCTATAAAACGTCCAGGAAAGCAAAACCGATCAACGTTTTGACTTGAGTGTCTTTAGAGCACCTTGGTAACTTGGCTGGGGAAATCCTGAGAGTTGAAGTCCACAAGCCTTAAAGTTGCCAAGGTTGGACATCCCAGCTTTAGAGGGAGCTGTTACAGATGCGGATACAGATTAACAGAGTTGGAACTTGGATGGGACCTTGTAGGTCATCTAGTTCAACCCAAGCAGGAGACCCTGCACCATTTCCGACAGATGGCAGTCCAGTCTCTTCTGGAAAGCTTCCAGTGATGAAGCTCCCACTACTTCTGAAGGCAACTTCTGTTCCGTGGGTTGATTGTTCTCACTGTCAGAAAGTTTCTCCTTATTTCCAGGTTGAATCTCTCCTTGTTCAGTTTCCATCCATCATTCCTTGTCTGGCCTACAGGTGCTTTAGAAAATAGCTTGACCCCCTCCTCCTCTCTGGGGCAGCCCCTCAGATATTGGAAGGCTGCTCTCCCGTCTCCCCTGGTCCTTCTCTTTACTAGACTAGCCAGGCCCAGTTCCTGCAACCGCTCATCGTATATTTTAGCCTCCAGTCCCCTAATCATCTTTGTTGCTCTTCTCTGCACTCTTTCTAGAGTCTCAACATCTTTTTTATAGTGTGGTGACCATAAAGTTGAAGATGATGTGAGTGCAGGCAGTCCCCAACTTACAACAGTTCATTTAGGGACCATTCGAACTTACAACGGGATGGGAAAAACAGGGACTTGGTGACCTTTTTTCTCACTGATGACTGTTACAGCATCCCTGAGGTCATGCAATCATAAATAATAAATAATAACAGAGTGCTAAGTTTAAAATGTGTTTCACACACCTCTCCTCTTTTTGCACAAAGCTGCAATTCTTTTTTAATTCTTTTCAAAGCCTTTCAAAAGACTTTTTTTTTTAAAAAAAAAAGAAAATTTCATTATGCCGAGAAGCCACCCCATTGAAAGAGCCTCTTCTATCGTGCTTAAAAAAACGGCCCCGGTTTTGTATCCCAGCCTTCCAAATTTCCCTGGCATATTTTTTTTTCTATTCTCTTCTCCTCCCTTTGGGGAGAAAAGCTGTCAATTGCAATCTCTTTTCCATCAAGTGGAATGAGAACCGTCGGAAGCCAAAGCACAAGAGACATGTTCGGCATTATGTAAAAAAAGGACTTGGGACTAAAACGGCGAAGGAAGTGCCTCCACTTATAATCCTGGGTTTTCGCCCTGGAGGGTCTCACATTAAAATGATCTGAAGTTCATCTGCCCATCTAAGAACGGCTCCTTCGCTCTAATTTTCCTCTGACAAATCTCAGGGCTGGCGAGGAAGTGGAACTGAAGTACGTTGCTTGGCTGAGGGGCGATTTCTTTTGATCGGTGGCTCTTTCGGAAAGTTCTGCCGGCTGGTCCGATAGGCAGTGAGGAGAGGGGGGGGTCCTTCTCCAAGCTTGGGTTGATTTCCAAATGTTTTGCACCCAGGCTAGGTAACAACTTCAGGGAAATTTAAGGGGGAGGTCAGTGTCAATGTTCTTCTGCTTATAAAGGCTTCGTGTGGTCGGTGTGCCTTGTGATGGGAAGTCACATCAGGGCAGGGCAGGGGTGAGATTCTACTGGCTTGGACTGGTTCAGGCGAACCCCTTGCTCCGATGATCAGCTGCTCTGAACTTTCTTGTGCTTTATTTTCTTTGTTTAGAGTGGGGGTCGCCAACCTTTTGGACCTAAGTGCTTTCGCGCTTATGACCATCATCGCATCCCCTTGATCAAAATTCAGTCCTTTGCCAACCTGCCTGCATTTATGACCATTGAAGGAACCCTGTCGTGCCCCTGTTGGAATCTGATTCCAAGGGGGGGGTCGAACAGCTGACAGGGAGTGGGAGTGTGGCTCCGGTGGCTGTGGAGGAAACAGGGGCTGTGGGGAAGGGCACAGTCCTACTGGGCATTCAGAGGAAGATCCAGGCCCACCCACCCTGCATCCTAGGGCACGCATGGAGGAACAGAGAAGGGAGCAACGTGAGTTGCATGGATTACAGGGGAGGAAAGGGCCCTGATTCCCTTCATTAGCCACACAGCTGGGAAAACAGGATTTTAAAAAGGGTGTTTGCGCACAGTACCTTGCTGGAAGCAAAGTGTGAATTATCTTTGTTTGTCAAGTCTTATCTGGGTTCTGGCGTCCTCCCAACTGTGTGTGTTTCGTTATCTTTTGAAGTCTGCAATTCCTTCTCCTGCCCTGTCTCATTAATTGCTGCAGCGTGGTTTGTGTTGGTTTTTATTTATAATTTATATGTATTTTTAGTCTGGACTAAATTTCTTCCCTTTAAAAACTGTTCTTGGGAGAGTTTTTTTCTCCAGCAGATGATAACTGGACATTGGGGACCAAGTTGGAGGAATTAAAGGGACTTCACCTACTTTTGTGACTTTGTTGCTTTTATGCCATGCCCTGGGGTTATGTGATCACCATTAGTCATCTTGTCAGCCAGTTTCTGACTAGCGACATCCATACGGGAAGCCAGCTTCGCTTAATGACTGCATGATTTGCTTAACAACTGCTGTGATTCCATGCCAAAAAAGAAAAGGGTTGGAAAATCAGGTATCTCATTTAACAACTGCCTTGCTTATAACAACGGGACTTCTGGCCCCAATTGTTGCTGTAAGTTAAGGACTATCGTATATCAGGAATCTTTTTCAGAAACCGTTGGGAGGTATACCTAGCCAAACAGATTAACATCAATGGTAAATTTAGAAGGGATTCTTCAAACTTTGGTGCAGTAGGACTGCAGAACACAAGCAGGAAAGCTACAGAGTTGTATATTGGCGGTGGGGGCAAGACTGCGTGCGCAACTGTTGCCATAGCAACAAGACCCTTTCATTCCAGGAAGGTAATACAAATCAGAGTGTGATACGGTGATAGGGTTCTTGTGTTCTGGGAATTATCGTTGAACTTGTGTATATTAGTGAAAATAATGTGCAAATGGCCTGCTGAAAAACAGAAGCAATATTTCGCGTTGAGAATGCACGCCGACGAAGGAATTTCTGCACCGGCAGTGTTAGAAGCAGGAAGTTTGCAAACGGATATAGAAACAAACCCTTTAGAGAGTAGAAAGGGTGATAAATTTCTCTTTTGGGAAGAAGAAGATAACCCAGCTCAACTCTTTGCACTGAAAGGCTCCACCTTAACAGTTGGAGTGGGGATTTTTTGGATGTCGTGTAAATTCATCCACTGTTAATTAGCCTGTTTATAGTTTAAGGCTTCTTTCCAGAGCCATGGTTAAAATGAACCATGGCTTAACTCAGCTTAAACCTCCAGTTCTGATGGTTGGAGAGAATGGCCTTGGGAGACAGGAGGAAGACCTACGGACTAGTCAATGATCAGATAAGAGGTCGCTAAGCTCACAGAAGAAATATGGGTCTGGCAAACATCTCAGACCTAGTTTCTTGGGCTGGGGGTGAAAAGGGGAACTTTCAGACTCGATTCTGTTAATGTAGCTTTACCATAAAGTAGAATTAGTTCATCTGGTTCTATTTCCTGTCTGGTCAACCTGATAAGAAAATGAGGAATTAGGAGGAAGAGCTATAGGCTAGGCAGTGGGTCAGATAAGAGGCAACTGAACCCTGAGAAGGTAAAAGGACATGGCAAATATCAGAAAAGAAGTTTGCTTTTATGGGTAGGCTGCCGAGAAATGAGTACAGTAGCAAATTTTTATAGGAGGAGTTTGTCCCGGGTGTGGAAGCGTCTATGTGCTGAGGGGCTGTGTGTTTGTGTGTGTATTCTTGTGAACATTCAGTTCTGCTGGGAGACTTAATTTAATTAACTCTGTTTGTGTTTGCAAAGCTTATCTCTGAATATGTAGATTAGGTCCTGGTAACTTATTTTGGGGTTTGAAGAAGTTTGCAAATTTGATTAACTTGGAGGCACTGATTCTCAGACCGTTGTGAGTTCTGTCAATATTTTAAGGAAAGATGAAAATGGTATAAAGAATAAAATACATCCGGATATAAAACTTCTCAAAAGACCCTCTCTAGTTTTGGGGATTCCGTTAATGTAACCTTCCCATAAAGTTATAGTGAGTATTTCTGGGTTATCTGGACTTTCTCACAAGGCTGGTATTGTTGTGGCCTGTCAGCCATCGATCCCTCCAGCAGCTAAATCAGAGGAGGAGGAGGGGGGGGGAGGAGGAGGAGGAGGAGGAGGAGGTGGTGTGGGAGTCAGATCAGCATCAAGGCAACCTGAGAGCTCTGAGGGGGGAGAGGGAATGGAGCTGTCAGAGAGAGAGAGAGAGAGAAAGAGACAGAGGCAGAGCCTGGGCCATCCGTCAGCCTTCAGATGGAGAATCAACAGCCCCCAGGTCTGGAGATGGCTGATGAGGAAGAGGAGGAACAGCTGGGCCCAGTGCATGACACGCAGATGTCCAGAAGGCAGAGGAGAGGAAAGCAGTGGAAATCTATAGGCCAGTCCTTGGGATGGAAGAGCCAAGTCTGGAAGTGGCTGATGAGGAAGAGGAGAAACAGCTGGGCCCAGTGTCTGACTTGCAGGTGCACAGAAGGCAGAGGAGAGGAGAGCGGTGGAAATCTATGGGCTGGTCCTTGGATGGAAGAGCCACTGCTGCTAGCAAAGTCCCACCCTAGCTTTGGGGAAACAAGGCAGGGGGTGGAGATGAATAGTTGTGGCAGACAACTATTCATCTCTCTGCTGAATAGACTTGTAAGCCTGTGGTGAGAGAGGAACATTTTGTCAGGGCCGCCAGTGCTCCTAATAAAGGAGTTAAGTTCAGAGGGTTTGTCGTGTTCGTGGAGCTGGATCAGAACAGATTTCTTCCAAGTCCCAGGAAGAAACCCGAGATAAACATGAATCCAGTGCCAATGTTTCAATGCTAATGTTTGGTCAATGCCGATGTTTCAAACTTCAGAACACGTGGACTTCAATTCCCGGAATTCAGAAGTCCACACATCTGAAAGTTGCTGAGGTTCAAAAGTATTGCTTGATACTAACATCCGCTTGATTGCACCGGTAGCATTTTCAGCCTCCAAACCCTCCCGCCTCAATTATCTTCCCAGGCCAGGGAGTTAAATAATTCTCTTTTTGCTGCGCCGTTTCTGAAATCCGTGAGCTCGCTTGCAGTTCCTAAAAGCTCTCCTGTGCAGCGATGTGAAAACTGACAAGCTTTCACTGCCTCCTTGCAAGTTGAACACACGCCAGTGTCTCTCCTTCTACTTTGCAAGCATCTCCCAAAGGTAACGCAAGCCATGGTTCCTCCAGCCTTCCCTCCAATGCCTGTGTAATTACCAGGAAAAAGACAGAGCTCTCCGGAGTGACCCCATCGCTTTGCTATATGAACTCCATCACGGCGCAAGATGAGGACGCCACATTTGCATTTCAGGGCAATTATTGCCCTTTGAAGCTGGGGAGGTCAAGGCAATCTGGCGCAAAACATTTGATGCAATCTTTCCCCAGCGTGCTAAATTCAGCCCGTCATCCAAGTGCTAAATTGCCTCCTTCCCGTCTCTTGACAAGCAGCCGCGCAAGGCTTCATCCATTCCATTTCTGTTGATGCCTGGAGGAGGGACTGGACTCTGAAGGTGTGGGTCAGTGGTGGGATTCAAAAAAAAATTACTACCGGTTCTGTGGGCATGACTTGGTGGGCGTGGCAGGGGAAGGATATACTTCAAAATCCCCATTCCCTCCCTACCCCGCTAACCCGCTTTCCAGCTCCGGTCTCCTATGCAAGGCAACCAAAGAAGACCCAGCCGATCAGCTGGGACTCAATGGGAGGCAGAGAAGAAATGGGGTTGGCGGGACCAGTCAGAAGTGGTATTTGCCGATTCTCCAAACTATTCAAAATTTCCACTACCGGTTCTCCAGAACTGGTCAGAACCTGCTAAATGCCACCTCTGGTGTGGATGATCGATCTCCAGAGGCCTTCAAGAAAAGATTGGACAGCCATTTGTCTAGAATGGCATAAGGATTGTGAATGAAGGCAAATATACATGTCCCAGGGTAACGTTGCAGGTACCAATCTGGGTCGGTCACCCGTGATCCGATATTTAATGTTCCGAACTTTCAGATTCATGCTGGAGCCCATCGTCAAGGAATTTCTTTCTAGCAGGGTGTGTGCTTTGGGTTATTCTGTATTAGTATTTATATGGCACCTAACTCTAGGATTCTATTAATGGGTAGGTGGGTGGAGGGAGGAATGAATGAATGAATGAATGAATGAATGAATGAATGAATGAATGAATGAATGTCCTGGAGTTGTGGTTGCTTCATCACTGGAGGTTTTCAAGAAAATATTGCACAGCCATTTGTCCAGAATGATATAAGGTCTCCTGCCTTGGGAAGAGGGCTGGATTAGAAGACCTCCAAGGTACCTTCTAACCCTAGGATTCTATTAATGGGTGGGTGATGGATGGTTAGTTGGGTGGAAGAATGGAGGAATGGAGGGATGAATGAATGAATGAATGAATGAATGAATCAGAGGTAGTATTCAGCAGGTTCTGACCGGTTCTGGAGAACTGGTAGCAGAAATTTGAATAGTTTGGAGAACCAACAAATACCACTTCTGACTGGCCCCGCCCTTATCTATTCTCTGCCTCCCAAGTCCCAGCTGATCAGATGGGTCTTGCTTTGTTGCCCTGCACAGGAGAACGGAGCTGAAAAGCAGGTTAGTGGGGTGAGGAGGGAATGGGATTTTGCAGTACCCTTCCCCTGCCACGCCCACCAAGCCACGCCCACAGAACCAGAAGTAAATTGTTTTGAATCCCACCACTGGAATGAATGAATGAATGTCCCAAAGTTGTGGGTGCTTTCAAGAAAAGATTGGACAACTATTTGTCCAGAATGGGCAGTTGGGTGTTGGATTGGAAGACCCGCAAGTCCTGCGATTCTATGATCCTTTTGGTTTCAGCACCACATTTGTTCCCTTCCTCTTTGAAGTGTAGGAACTGTCTCTTGCTTTTCCCTAGTTGAAGCAAGTAAACTCTGTGATCTCCAAATTAATGAAGCGTGAAGCAGCCGCACCAACCATCGGGACAAAGCGATGAGAAGAAAAGATGTTCAGCGTTAATCTGGACTGGCGACTCAGGTCACCTGGAAAGGAAGATTATACATTCGCCATGGGATTAAGCAGCAGCTGCTGAATCGTAAAGGAAGGGCCCGATAAGCAAATATTAATTCTGGCTGTAATAATAGAGGGGAACAGATTACTGAAGGATAAAGCTGCTCGTTTGAACGATTCCCCTGTTACGAAAGTCCCATTCAGCGGGGATTTTCAATATTCACTCCACTGAGAATGCTATAATTAAGTCTGCAAAGGTTTATTCTCGGTTTTCCCATGTTTCAGAAAAGATCTGCTGCATTGTCTTGCAGGAGAATGAACTAACACACACACACAAACCACACACACACACACAGAGAGAGACACATACACACACAAGACCCACATGTGATCCAAGTAGAACAGGACCTCATCTTCCTTAAGGGGTATAGAAACCTTGAAAGTTTCTTGAAGGACATCCTGCTCTCACCTGCTCTCTTAAAGGTAAAGGTTCCCCTTGCATAACTGTGCTAGTTGTTCCCCGCTCTAGGGGGCAGTGCTCATCTCCGTCACAAAGCCAAAGAAGAGCCAGCACTGTCCAAAGACGTCTCCGTGGTCATGTGGCCGGCATGACTAAACGCCAAAGGCACACGGAACGCTGTTACCTTCCCGCCAAAGGTGGTCCCTATTTTTCTACTTGCATTTTTTTAATGTGCTTTCAAACTGCTAGGTTGGCAGAAGCTGCTGGGACAAGGAACGGGAGCTCACTCTGTGACGCGGCGCTAAGGATTCGAACCGCCGAGCTGCCAACCTTTCTGATCGTCAAGCTCAGCGTCTTAGCCACTGAGCCACTGCGTCACCATCTCTTACTGTACAGCTAGTCAGAATGTAACAGAAAAACCTTGGGAGGGTCTTCTAGTCCAACTCCCCCCTCAAGCAGGAGACCCTAGACCATATATCAGACAAATAGCCATCCAATCTCTTCTTAAAAACTTCCAGTGTTGGAGCATTCACAACTTCCAGAGGCAAGGTGTTCCACCGGTTAATTGTTCTCACAGCTAGAAAATTTCTCCTTAGTTCTAGGTTGCTTCTCTCCTTGATCAGTTTCCATCTATTGTTTCTTGTCTTGCCTTCAGGTGCCTTGGAGAATAGCTTGACTTCCTCTTCTTTGAGGCAGCCCCTTAGATATTGGAAGACTGCTATCATGTCACCCCTAGAACTTCTTTTCATTAAACTAGACCAGGGGTCTTCGAACTTGACAGCTTTAAGACTTGTGGACTTCAACTCCCAGAATTCCTCTTCCAGTCATGTTAGCCCAGGAATTCTGGGAGTTGAAGTCCACAAGTCTTAAAATTGTCAAGTTTGAAGACCCTTGCTGTAATCGTTCCATCTAGTTATTGCTTATATTCTATTATATTAAAAATTACATGTGCTAACATGTCTGGAGGAGGAATTCTGGGAGTTGGGAAGTCCACCCGTCTTAAACTTGCCAAGTTTGAAGACCCTTGTGATAGATGATAGACAGATAAGAGAGAGAGAGAGAGAGAGAGAGAGAGAGATGATAGATTGATAGGTGATAGGTGGCAGATCAGGAATCTTCAAACTTGACAGCTTTAAGACTTGTGGACTTTAACTCCCAGAATTCCTCCTCCAGTCATGTTAGCCCAGGAATTCTGGGAGTTCAAGTCCACAAGACTTAAACTTGCCAAGTTTGAAGACCCTTGAGATAGATAGATAGATAGATTGATAGATAGATAGATAGATAGATAGATAGATAGATAGATTAGACAGACTGATTAGACAGATTAGATAGATAGATAGAGATAGAAATAGAAATAGATAAGAGATGGGATAGAAGATAGATACTGTAGATCGGGGTCTTCCAACTTGACAGCTTTAAGACTTGTGGACTTCAACTCCCAGAATTCCTCCTCCAGTCATGTTAGCCCAGGAATTCTGGGAGTTCAAGTCCACAAGACTTAAACTTGCCAAGTTTGAAGACCGTTGAACTAGACATACCCAATTCCTGCAACTGTTATCATGGGATAGGGGGCACTGAAAGCACACACTCACTCTCTCTCTCCCTCCCTCCCTCCCTCCCTCCCTCCCTCCCTCTCCCTCCCTCTCTCTCTCTCTCTCTCTCTCTCTCTCTTGGTAGATCTGTCGTTGGACTGTCTCAAGCCTGACACCTACTGGTCCAACCCTGAATTCTGCAGAAGAACAAAACAACGGATATCCAGGTAGCCCAGGAGGAGACTTAGTGGGGAAGAGGGGAAAAGCAATATTCTTTCTCCCATTCCACAGTCAGGAAACCTCTGAAAGTCTTAATTTAATGCAAATGAGAAGAATAAGAGGAAAATAATCTACCCCGTCTGGCTCCTTATTGGACAGGTATCATTGCGGATGGTCCTGACTGGTGATCTTTGAAGAGTCCAATGGACTGATGATTAAATACGATGCTATTTCAACTTCTCTTTTTTTAAAAAAAAAAGTGCCACATAAGCCAACCTGGCAACGAAATCGTCAGAGAGAGGAACGGCACGAAAATGTTCGCAAGGCAATGCTGAAGAAGCCAAATAGCTCTGCTGGTTTCCTGCTATTGGAAAAAGGTATTGATTGCCGATTTGATTGTGTCTGGTGGGTGGAAACATACGTTTAGAAGAGCTGTCTTGCTTGGGGCAAGAAAAAAATTCCTTGGGACCAATCTTGTGTTTACAGCAGCGTGTATCTAATAGTATAAACAGAGGGATACAATCGAGATCAAGGGAGGTACTAATACCACTCTATAAAGCCTTAGTAAGACCACACCTAGAGTACTGCATCCAGTTTTGGTCACCACATTATAAAAAAGATGTTGAGACTCTAGAAAAAGTACAGAGAAGAGCAACCAGGATGATGAGGGGACTGGAGGCTAAAACATACGATGAATGGTTGTAGGAACCGGGTCTGGCTAGTCTAGTAAAGAGAAGGACCAGGGGAGACGGGAGAGCAGCCTTCCAATATCTGAGGGGCTGCCCCAGAGAGGAGGAAGGGGGTCAAGCTATTTTCTAAAGCACCTGTAGGCCGGACAAGGAATAATGGATGGAAACTGAACAAGGAGAGATTCAACCTGGAAATAAGGAGAAACTTTCTGACAGTGAGAACAATCAACCCATGGAACAGAAGTTGCCCTCGGAAGTTGTGGGAGCACCATCACTTGAGACTTTCAAGAAGAGACTGGGCTGCCATTTGTCAGAAATGGTGTAGGGTCTCCTGCTTGGGCAGGGAGGGTTGGACTAGATGACCTATAAGGTCCCTTCCAACTCTGATTATCTGTTAAATCTGTCAGTTGAGGCACTTCCTTGAGCAGCTCAGCCCTCACAGGCTTGGGAATTGTTTCTGTTAGGCTACAACAATCTCCCCCATCTCTCTCCACCTCAACTATGGCCAAGCAACCAGAAAGACCCAAGAAAGCAGATTCACAGACTGAACTAACCTGAAATTACCTTGGCTTTGTGATGGTAAAGAGGGCCCATAAATGATCAGCCACGGTTAATCGATCAGATCTTGATTTACAGGCATAAACCAACATTACTACAGTTAAGTAATGGTGGTTAGTATCATTCATTGAATGAAGCAAACGTTTTGTTTCTTTTGCTCCTATCACTTGGTGCTGTAGGAGAAGAAGTGTCAGAACTGTAGGCAGAGTTAAAAGAGGGATCAGTCTGGAATCCCTACGTAGTCACAAATGACCTAAGTTCACCTCCCTTGAATGTTACAAATGTTAAACGAACAAGGCCGTTGTAAAGGCAGTCATTAAGAAAATCCATTGTCCTCCATAAGTGTTTTTTTTTTGCCAGAAACTGGAAGTAAACACAGGTTTCTGGCAGAAAAACAAAACAAAACTCTGTAACAAAATCATGGGACATAAATGCAGCCCAATTGATCACATGCATCCAAAATTGATTACATGGCTGGGGAGCTCCGTCATAACTTTGATGAGTCACCAGTCATAACTTGAGGGTTATTTGTATTGGTTTGTTGCTATGGAGCATATTTGGTCTAGTGGTTAAGGCACCAGGCTAGAAATCAAGAGATGGTAAGTTCCGGTCCCACCTTAAGCAGGAGAGCCGGGTTTTTGGGGGGGTGGGGGGGTGTCTTTGGACCAATCACTGGGAGATGGTGAGTTCTAGTCCTGCTTTGAAAGCCAACTGGGTGACCTTGTCCTAGTCATTCTCCCTCAACCAGTGGTGTATTAACCATTAAGCAGGCTAAGCATCAGAGGTGGTATTCAGCAGGTTCTGACCAGTTCTGGAGAACCAATAGCGGAAATTTTGAGTAGTTCGGAATCCCACCTCTGACTGGCCCCGCCCCCATCTCTTCTCCGCCTCCCATTGAGTCCTAGCTGATTGGCTAGGTCTCCTTTGGTTGCCCTGCACAGGAGAACAGAGCTGGAAAGCAGGTTAGTAGGGTGGGGAGGGAATAAGGATTTTGCAGTATCCTTCCCCTGCCACGCCCACCAAGCCACACCCACAGAACCAGTAGTAAAAAAAATTTGAATCCCACCATGGCTAAGCACGTGCTTAGGGCACCAGGCCCCAAAATGGGCACCACAAAAACGTTTTATGTAGCCCAAAACTTGCCTTCCTTTGTACAGTACATACAACGGAGGGGGGCACCAGTGCTTAGGGCGCCAGTGAGCCTTCATCTGCCACTGCTCTCAACCCAACTCATAAGATTCTTGTTTTGGGGTGGCGGGTGGGGAAGAGGAAGAGGATAGTATGGTGAATATGGTCAGCGTCTTGAGTTATTTTTAGGCAGGATACAAATAAATGAGAAGCAACGTGATGGTTGGATCCCAAGGTCCTCTGCAGCCACCCCATAGCTTTTTCATGAGGCATGGGACTTGGGATAATAACTCACTAATGTGTGACAACTTTTGCTTCCCCCAATTTAATACTTAGCCTCCGTGCTGGGAGAAGTGAAACCCAGCCCAGAGGGAATCTCCGGGCTGGAGAACGCTGGAATCGAAAATGCAAGACCCAAAATACAGATCATCTGTAAACGTCAGATTCCTGAGCTCCTACACATTTCTCTCTGCTTTTGCACCTGCTAGCCAATTAATAGAAAACGACTGTAGTCGGAGGGAGGGCAGCTAATAAAGTCCTATTAATTATTGAATTTAATTTAGTTCTCGAGAAGAAGCCTATCTGGGACGTTTGCTTCTGCTGGGTTGCAAATGCTGGTTCTACCCTCCTCCAGGAAAAAAAAAAAAAAAAACGTGTTTTCTTGCACACGGTTTGGCATTCCGAGAGCCTAATTCATCTTCATTCAGCGCCGAAGCTTATGAAATATTCAAGGCTGTTGCATGTTAACCATTTGCCTATAAATAAGTTATTTCCTTGACTCAGTAGGATGTTTGTCCTGTCCAGCACATTTCAGAGAACTGTTTCCTTGTGAAAATGCTTCCTCGTTCCCCTTTAGCTGTCACGAATATCTGCCACCAGGGGTATTTTGGGATGAAAGGAGAAGGAGTGCGTCCCTTCGCAACAGCAATGTCCTGGAAAGGATTGGCCCTCTGCTCAAAGGAGTGTGTGAAAGGAGGAACCTGCCATCCCTCAATAGACGTTAGACCTTCAACAGATCACCCTCAAGCCCTCTACTCAAACAGGACAGTGGTGGGTGGTCTTTCTAAGCTTGGCTATGATCCAGAGTAACAGAATAAGAGAGTTGGAAGGGACTTTGGAGGTCTTCTAGTCCAACCCCTGCTCAAGCATAGGAGACCCTAGACCAGGAGTGTCAAATTCAAGGCCCAGGGCCCAGATCCAGCCCATGAGGTGCTTAGATCTGGCTTGCAAGGCTGCCCTTGAAATACCAAAGGACCGGCCCATAGGGACTCTGCCAATGAAAACGGAGCCCATGAGGGCTACGCATGGCCCTCCAGAGCTCAATTTTCCCTGGCAGAGGGTTGCAGGAGGTTGTCGCAGCCAAAAATGGAGCTCGGGAGGCTGTTTTCACTGGCAGAGTGCTCAGGCCACCACAGGTGCCCCCGCCAACACAAGTGACGTCATGTTGACCAGGCCCACCTTGGCCACACCCACCCCAGCCCCACGAGGTCAAACACAAACCTGATGTGGCCCTTGTCAGTATATTCCTGAACTGGAAAAGAACTTGGTAACAAGCTCAGCAATGAATAGGCTTAGCAACTAAATCAGCCAATGAGGATAGTTTGGAAACTGAAACTAGAAGTAGTCTAGGCTGGAAACTGAAACTAAAAGTAGTCTAGGCTTGCCCCTATATTAAGCTCTGCAACTCTGCAGCTATATTGAGCTCCGAGTCTTTGTCTATCGAAGATGAAACTAACTTACTTCTTGCTTGCTGAAGGCTGGAGCTTTGCTCTGAACTTGCAACGTCTTTCTGTTTGAGTTTGCTCCGTGTTGGAGAAAATCTACAACTGGTTTGTAAAATCTACTTATGTTTATAAAGATGTTAAATGAAGCATCAGCCATCTGTGTTTATTTTTCTGGCGCTGAATTATCGCTGCAAAACTCTCAATAGCCCCCAGTGAAGTTGAGTTTGACCCCCCTGCCCTAGACTATTTCAGACAAACGGTTGTCCAATCTCTTCTTGAAAACTTCCAGTCATGGATCACCCACAACTTCTGAAGAAAAGCCATTCCACTGGTTGGTGGTCCTCACTGTTAGGAAATTCCTCCATAATTCCAGTTTGCTTCTCTCCTTGGTTAGTTTCCATCCGTTGCTTCTTGTCCTGCCTTCAGGTGCTTTGGAGAATAGCTTGACCCTTTTCTTCAATAGATTCAGGGACTGAGTGTCTGTGGAGATTTTCAGTCATCCAGGTCATAGTTGTCTTAAAGGTGTTTCTTCAAAAGGCCACTGTACTGGTTTTTTTTTCCTTGAGGAAGAAGAACAAAACATTTTGTTTGTCATCCAAGAATCATCACAACGGATGACGTTTCTTGGATGAGAAACAAAATGTTTTTGTTCTTCTTGAAGGAAAAAACAGTCCAGTAGCTTTTTGAAGAAACACCTTTGAGACATTCAGGGAGTGATGTAGGAAGGTCCCCATTTCAAAACATTAGGACCATGATGGCGAACCTATGGCACTCCTGCCACAGGTGGCACGCAGAGCCATTTGTGTGGGCACGCGAGCCTCAGGTAAAGTTACCTCAGTGCGCATGCACACGCCTCCCAGCTGATTTTCAGGCCTTTTTCAGCCTCCCAGAGGCTTGAGGGAAGCCTCTGCAGCCTTTGCAGGCCAAAAAATAGGCCCGTTTTGTCACTTCCTGTGAAACGGGCCCATTTTTCGGCCTGCAAAGGCTGCAGAGGCTTCCCTCAAGCCTCTGGGAGGCCAAAAGAGGCCTCAGACAGGCCAAAAATCAGCTGGGAGGTGCAGTGCAGGTAAGGAGGAGGGGTGACATTATGCATGCATGTGCATGGTGCATGGGGTGGCCGCACGCATTGCCTTCTGGGCAGGGTGGGATTCAAATTTTTTAACAACTGGTTCTGTGGGCGTGGATTAGGTGGTGAGCGTGGTTTGGTAGTCATGTTATTGTCTGGGCGTGGCCAACTCAATATCACACACATTGAGGCACTCATCTCCTTGCCTGGCCTCTCATGACTGTGGGGATGGTGCAACAGTTGTAAGTGTGAAAAACGGTCATAAGTCACTTTTTTCAGTGCCATTGTAACTTTGAATGATCACTCCACACAAGCAAAGTGCCAGTAAAGGAGCGGAAAAAAAAACTCTAGAGAAGTTCCTGAGACAGGAAGTCTAGTCCTGCCAAGAATGTAATAAGGGTTAACGGAGAGGCAGTTTCTGTCAGCAACACCAGAATGTTTCCTTCCTGCCTTCCTTACAGGATTAGCCCAGTAATTTCTTCTAACAACCGGTTCTCCGAACTGCTTAGAATGTTAACAACCAGTTCTAGCGAATAAGTGCAAACCTGTAGAATCCCATCCCTGCTTCTGGGTGCTGGCACGCAAGCACACATGTGCAAGCACGCGCACAATTTTTGGCACAGGACCCCAAAAAGTTTAGCCATCACTGCATTAGGACCTGTGGACTGAGGAATGGGGAAGACATCCCACTGAAAGGTAATTGAGATGTTTGCTTTGAACCTTAGATGAACGGTGTCTTCCTTCAAGTTCTTCTTCTTTTTTTTTACTCCTGATCCTTAGCAATCTTGAGGAAAGGACTCCAGGGGTGCTTCTATTCTCGTCTTTTTGGAGTCTAGCAACTACAGGGTTTGTCAAACAGAGTCACGTTGCAGACTGGCTAGTAATTGGCACCTCTGGAGCAAACCTGCTTGAGGCCTGTTGCAGCTAATAAATCATGCGACGCCTGGGGAAAAAGCTCTCCTGTTGAGTGGTCCGCAGCTCCCAGCAAGGAGCAGGACCTTTCCCTCAACGAAAAAGGTCACTGCTAAAAAGTTTCCATCACAAGTCTCCCAGAACCAGCAGCATCCAACAGGCCGAGCACTTGGAAAGCACGTAAGATATCTAGAGTCAGTTAGGAGTCATCGAGCCGGCTCGTAATTCCTCAGTGAAAGAAGTATTTCTCGAGACCGAACTAATAATGACAAGGTGGTTTGGAAGGAAAACTCTCAGTGCAAAAGGTGTTGCTGGTAAGAACCTCAGATTTTTTTAAAAAAACTGATCGTAACAGCGCACAGGTCAGGTAGTACTCCATTCCCTGTGTCTAACGAGAATTCAGCAAGGGAAGGTGGCTGGTGGCCTGTCAGATCATAAATCCCTTTGGAATTGTTTTTTACTGACATTTTGGGGCTGCTCAGATGCAAAGTTGGTGTTTGTCTACTGTGTCAGGAAGAGGCTGCTGTGATTACCGGCCTCTTACTGCAATTTGTATGCAGAAAGAATTACAAGCACAGGGCGTGAGGGCTGGGTAGCAATTGGAACTTCGATCTTATATATGTCGATGTCAACAAGACTATTGTATGCACAAATATGGAAGGACATTTCAATCCCCACTATGGACGAAGCTGATAGAAATGGCAGAGATGGATAAATTGACCGTTTTGATCAATGAAAAGAATATAAGTACCATATTGTTCGGACTATAAGACGCTCCAGAGTATAAGACACGCCTAGGAAAATTAGACTAGACTAGACTAGACTAGACTAGACTAGAATAGAATAGAATAGAATAGAATAGAATAGAATAGAATAGAATAGAATAGAATAGAATAGAATAGAATAGAATAGAATAGAATAGAATTCTTTATTGGCCAAGTGTGATTGAACACACAAGGAATTTGTCTTGGTGTAAATGCTCTCAGTATACATAAAATAAAAAAATACATTTGTCAAGAATCATCAGGTACAACACTTAATGATAGTCATAGGGAACAATAAGCAATCAAATCATACTAGGAAAGTCAATATAAATCGTAATGATACAAGCGGCAAAGTTACAGTCATACAGTCACAAGTGGGAGGGGATGGGTGATAAGGAGTGATGAGAAGATTAATAGTCATAGTCGTGCAGACTTTGTAAATAGTTGGACAGTGTTGAAGGAATTATTTGTTTAGCAGAATTATGGCGTTGGGGAAAAAACTCAACTTGTGTCTAGCTGTTCTGGTGTGCAGGGCTCTATAGCGTCGTTTTGAGGGAAGGAGTTGAAACAGTTCATGTCCGGGATATGAGGGGTCTGTAAATATTTTCACGGCCCTGTTTTTGACTCATGAAACAAGAAGAAAAAAATCTTGCCTTGGACTCCCAACACCCATCCAGTATTCATCTGGCGCGTTTGCCACTGCCACTGCTGCCCATTCACTACCACCCATTCGCCACCGCCGCCACCCATTCTAGAACAGCTGATCAACACCACACCAACCCCGCTCCCGCCCGATGCCACCATATTCGATGTATACGGTGTACATACAAAAATATTGGGCTCCCCATCATCCTTAGGACCCCGTTTGGGACCGGAAAACTTGTCGTCGAGCCATGTCATTGTTAAGCAAGACACAATCATGATTTGTACCCTTCCAGGCCGACTTTGCTTGTCAGAAGTTGGCTGGAGAAGTCACAAATGAAGAACACGTTCACTGCAAGATGCTGCAACCATCATAAATGTGTAACAGTTGCCGTGTGCCCAAATCGACAATCTTGAGATTGCAAGGAAACAGTGATGGGCAGAAGTACAAGGACGGAGTGCGAACCTTTTTTTTTTCCTGAGCCCCATTGTAATTTTGAACAGTCGCTAAAGAAATAAACTGAGAACTGCCTGTTTCATCTTGACTCTGTCATTTACCTTCCTTTTAAGCTTCACAAGTCCAATGTACGTGAAGCAGCCAATCTTGTCTCTGCCATAAAGCGCGATGGTCCTTTACAGACATTGTGAAGCTGCCACACTTCCCTTCCTTCGACATGACCTGAGGCCTCTTGAGCTGCAGCTTGGAAACATCTGGAGGGATGCAAGGTTCCTCAACCATGTTCCCCTGAAAATCACTCAAAGCATTACAAGATCAATAAACTGGCGTGGCCTCCCACAGCTGGTATCAATCAAGCGGGGATAAGCTTTCTGGATGAGTGGCTCCTGGACTACTTCTCCGGTGTCTTGACATTTCGCTAGCAACCGTAGCTGGCCTCTTCATTCTGCCTCTGAAGATTACCGGCTACAGCTGCCCACCAAACATCACAACACCAGAAAGCCAAAACCCTGGACATTCAGTTTAGAAGCTCCTCGCTGCTTGTCCCAAAGTTGCTTTTCTTCAGTTCTGAAGAAGGCTTTTAGGGTGAGAAGCCACACGTCCTAGAACATCAACAGAGTGGGAAGGGACCTCGGAGGTCTTCTAGTCCAGTCCCTGCTCAGGCAGGAAACTCTATCTCAGGCCAATGTTGTCCGATCTCTTAAAACCTCCACCCACAACTTCTGGAGGCAAGTGGTTCCACTAATGAATCGTTCAAACTGTCAGGACATTTCTCCTTCGTTCTACTTGCTTCTCTCCCTGATTAGTTTCCATTTCTTGTTTCTTGTCTTGCCTTCTGGGTCTTTAGAAAATAAATTGGGCTCCTCTTCTTGGTGGCAGCCTCTTAAATTTGGGAACACTGCTATCGTGTCACCTCTTGTCCTTCTTTTCATTAAGCGAGCTAGACATACCCGATGCTAATGAGGATAGTTTGCCTTGCCAGGGCCAGAAACCAACCAGCAGGTTCAAACTGCCTGATTAAAAAACCCCATTGCTCTTCTTCTTGAAGACTCAAACAGCTCAGGTGCCTCCTTCTCCTCGGTCCATCTGGAGAGACATCTGGAAAAGCCAGAAGCCTCCTCGGCAGGGGCGGCTCGAGTAGACAAGAACAAAAAAAGGGCAGGAGGACCCATCGTTCCGGGCCAACACAATCCCCTCCTTGCCTCCATCCAAAGAACCGGATTGAACTCAAGACGGATCTCGCCCACCAGCCTGGCCCGCTTCCATTTTCCACCGCTGCCTGTCGCGGGAAATGTGTGAGACTGAAATGGGGGAGGGGGTTGTTTTCCTTATTGCTCTCACAGTTTTATTCTCCACTGCATTAACCTGATAAAGTGGAGGAGCCGAAGAGATAAAATGTGGCAGGATCTAAATAGCTTTGTTCTGCTACTTGGAGCAGGGTATAGATTTCTCCCCGTCACACAGGGTATGTCTCTTTCCAGTGACTTTTGCTAACTCTTGATGACTCTGTAAGTCTCCTCTTTTATTGCCCCAAAGTTTAGGCGAACATGACTTGCGAGAGTAACGAGGCAGCCAGCCTGTTCTGCATCTGAGATCAAACCAGGTGGCGATCAGGATTCAGGGCAGTTTAAAGCCACCCGTTTATTTGGCTAGTCTAGTGAAGAGAAGGACCAGGGGAGACATGATAGAAGCCTTCCGATATTTGAGGGGCTGCTACACAGAGGAGGAAGGGGTCAAGCTATTTTCCAAAGCAACAGTAGGCCAGACCAGGAATAATGGATGGAAAATGAACAAGGAGAAATTTAACCTGGAAATAAGGAGAAACTTTCTGACAGGGAGGACAATCAACCAAAGGAACAGAAGTTGCCCTCGGAGGTTGTTGGAGCATCATCACTTGAGACTTTCAAGAAGAGATTGGACTGCCATTTGTCAGAAATAGCGTAGGGTCTCCTGCTTGGGTGGCGGGGTTGGACTAGATGACCTACAAGTTTCCTTCCAACTCTGATTATCTGAATCTGGAAATTTTTAAAAACAGGATTTGGCTTCTAAGTCAGCAGCCTCTGGGATGTGGAAGGTAGATCCCCAAAGCTCTCGGGCTAAAATTCACTTCCCAGTTTTGGAACCTGGAGATCACAGTTCCCGTCCCATCTTAAGGATAATCCTTGTTGATTATCTTGTCTAGTCATGTCTGCCTAGATGTGTGTTTCTATGCCTCCGCTGATTGTCCCAGGTAGAGGATGCCATCTCCCTAATTCACCTGGAAAGATTGGGGAATTGTAAGAGACAGAACTGGAGGGCAGAGTTAAGGGAGTCATCAGCCTAGAATCGTTACGTGCTCACCAACCATCTGAGTCCAACACTTCTTGAATTCCGCAGACCCATATCTGGAGTCAATTCAATCTTGAACTTCAGTTGACTAGATTCTTACGTATAGGCTTAATAAATATTCTGAACTGCAACTTAACTTATCCTTTGCACCCGACCGGACTCTGGGTTTACTTTTGAAGAGACTGAACCCAAGGGAAGGTGCTGCACCAAATGGTTAGTCAGATCCTCTCTCTCTCTCCTGGAAGAAGGCCGCTCAGCGGCAGCTTGTCTGAACTGTCCACGGAGAACCGGTAGCGGAAATTTCGAGTAGTTCAGAAAACCGGCAAAGACATCTTCTGCCCTGCCCCCATCTATTCTCTGCCTCCCATTGAGTCCCCACTGGGTCTCCTTTTGTTGCCTTGCGCAGGAGAACGGAGCTGGAAAGCAGGTTAGTGGGGTGGGGAGGGAAGGGGGATTTTGCAGTAACCTTCCCCCAGGAGCGGGGAGGGAATGAAGATTTTGCAGTATCCTTCCCATGCTACACCCACAAAGCCACACCCACCAAGCCAGGCCCACAGAACCGATATTAAAAAAGTTTGAACCCCGCCGCCGAGAAGAAGCATGAAATATTTATTGTGCATTTTTCAATAAAGAGACAACAGCTTGACCTTCAGAAGGTCGTCCCTGTAGAGCCTTCCACCGGTGGAACAAATCTTCTTTTCCCCAAGAGACAATCAGTCTGCCCTCTCTGGTTTTCCATGCCGAATTATTTGACTTCTTTTGCTCCCGTGAAAAGGGCATTAAACACCGCTCCAAGGTATTGTTATTCTTATTGCCATCCATATGGAATCTCGGTGCCTTTTTTTTTTTTTTTTCTCCTCCTCTGACAAGGCTGGCATGAAAACAAGGAAGTTTTTTTTTTAAAACAAAAACAAAAAAACAAAAACAAAACAGAAGCAATGTTAATTATAAGCTTCATTAGAGGCAGAAGGTGTGGGGAAGGGTGGCTGGATTAGGGAGACGTGGGGGAGGGAGGAAGTCCGTGTTAATTGCTAAATGGGATGGAAAAGGATGCGGAATCGCCAGCCGGGCGGAAAGAAAGATGATGTGTGTCGCCAGATTTTGAAAATACCAGCCGAGCAAGGAGGGACGAGAGGGATGGAGCGGGGGGAGGACGGGGAGGGAGAGCCTGTTTGGGAGATTGCCCAGAAGACAGGAACCACCTCATTAAATCCTGGTCTCTTTCCACTTCCACGTCTTCAAATGTCGGGAGGTTGGTTCCCACCCAGACGGCACCTGCGCTCAGAAAATGGGGGGGAAAAGGTGCACAGGAGAGCCACGAAGAAGATTAGATGGTTGGAAGGTAACAGACACTGCAAATGGAGCTGAGTTGGGTGTCCTGGAGTGAGGAGGAGTGCCGGAGGAGTAATACCTCCTTTAAAAAAACCTTGGTCCAGGTGGCCTGGCTGGTAGCACCTCACAAGGGCCCCTTTCCAGGGTTACAGGAGAAGATGGTCAACAGTTTTGAAGGTGGAAGAGGGCTTTATGCCCCAATGGCAGATAAAACAGTAGAACCATCTTCTAGGACCCTGGTGGTGAACCTATGGCACACGTACCACAGGTGGTATGCAGAGCCATTTGTGTGGGCATGTGAGTCCCAGGCAAACTTACCTCACTGTGCATGTGTAGGCCTTCCAGCTGATTTTCAGGCCTTGAGGGAAGCCTCTGCAGCCTTTGCGGGCCAAAAAGTAGGCCCGTTTCATCACATCCTGTGGAACGGGCCCATTTTTCGGCCTGCAAAGGCTGCAGAGGCTTCCCTCAAGCCTCTGGGAGGCCGAAAAAGGCCTCAAACCAGCCGAAAATCAGCTGGGAGGCGCAGTGCAGGTAAGGGGACAACGGGAAGGATAACACATGCATGCACGCAGGACGTGGGGGGCTGCGCACATTGCCTTCTGAGTGCTGGCACGCGAACGCATGCATATGAGTGCGCACGCAATTTTTGGCATAGGAGCCCAAAAAGTTTAGCCACCACTGTTCTAGGAGAAGGGAAACTCTGATTTCAAACCTCCACTGCCTTGTGGCTATATTTATTATTAGAAAAGACTTCAGGAGTCAACCTCGAGGCAAAATCCGGAGCCAGAGTCCCGGAAGCAGTTCGTGACTGTGTACAATCACCTTCTGGTAATTCCTGCGGCGCAGCTGGAAGTCATCGTATCGGCTCTGCCGTTCCACTAGACTCAGGGGTGGGATTCAAAATTTTTAACAACCGGTTCTGTGGGCGTGGCTTAGGTGGTGGGCGTGGCTTGGTGGTCATGTGACTGGGTGGGCATGGCTTGGTGGTCATGTTATTGGCTGGGCGTGGCCAACTCAATATCACTCACATCGAGGCACGCATCTCCTCGCCTGGCCTCTCATGACTGTGGGGATGCTGCAACAGTCGTAAGTGTGAAAAAGGGTCATCAGTCACTTTTTTCAGTGCCATTGTAACTTTGAATGGTCACTCCACACAAGCAAAGGACCAGCAAAGGTGGGGGAAAAAACTCCAGAGAGGTTCCTGAGACAGGAAGTCTAGTCCTGCCAAGAATGTAATAAGGGTCAACGGAGAGGCAGTTTCTGTCAGCAACACCAGAATGTTTCCTTCCTGCCTTCCTTACAGGATTAGCCCAGTAATTTCTTCTAACAACCGGTTCTCCCAACTGCTTAGAATGTTAACAGGCTGTTCAAGCAAATAGGTGTGAACTGGTAGAATCCCACCTGTGATTAGACTCTTTCAGTGATGTGGAGAGGAGGGATCTGCTGGTTGAGTAGCAGTTTATCCTCCACATTAAATTACCCAGGGCTGATGCTCTGGAGAAGGCACTCCAGCTTTGCATACAGCACGGAAACAACACAGGAAGTGGCGGTTACCGGTTTCATAGCATGATACCATCGTCTCTCTGGAGACTGAAGGATGCCAATTCAATTCAAGAGGATTAAAGGCCTGGAGACAAAAACGTATGAAAGACGGTTTGCAGGATTTGGGTTTGGCTAGTCTGGAGAAAAGAAGGACCAGGCGGTGTGTGGAACATGATAGTAGTATTCCAGTATTTGATGCCCTGCCACAAAGAAGAGTGGGGTTAAATTATTCTCCAGAGCACCAGAACGCAGGACAAGAAGCAACGGATGGAAACTAATCAAGGAGAGAAGCAAGCTGGAAATAAAGAGGAATTTCCTGACAGAACAATTAATCAGTGGAACAAGTTGCCTCCAGAAGCTGTGAATGCTCCAACACGGGAGGTTTTTAAGAAGAGAATGGACAGCCATTTGTCTGAAGTGGTCTAGGGTCTCCTGCTTGAGCAGGGGGCTGGACTAGATGACCTCCAAGGTCCCTTCCTGCTCTATTCTGGTTAATAGAAGTTACCAAATAATCAGAGGTTCACAAATAGGTTGGATTGCTCTCACATTGTCTACCAACTCCACTCTTTTCTCCTCTCCTCTCATTGAGGACTACCTGTGCAGTCGTAAATTGAGGATTCTCTGGAATTTCTCCTTTTTATTCTCTCCTTTCTCCTGTTGTTGTTGGGTGTTTTTTTTCCTCCCCCTGATCCACTTCTGTACATCACTCTGTCTTCCATGACTGGCTTCATTTCCTGATCTTAAAAAGTCCCAGTGGAGGAGAGGAAATCACCAAAGCCAAAGGAACACAAGACGCCATGCCAGGGCCGGCAGAGAAGCTCCCTTTTCTGCAAGCTATACCGGTTTCTCTCCAATGGAGGGCAGCCTCGCTGAAGCAGGCTGGAGAGATTTGGAAACAAAACAGCATCGTTTGTCAAGCCAAAACTGAGAGACGGAGAGGGACGGAGGGAGGGAGGGGGGGAGGGAAGAGAGAGAGAGAGAGAGAGAGAGAGAGAGAAAGAGAAAGAGAAAGAAAGAAAGAAAGAAAGAAAGAAAGAAAGAAAGAAAGAAAGAAAGAAAGAAAGAAAGAAAGAAAGAAAGAGAAAGAAAGAAAGAAAGAGAGAGAGAAGAGAGAGAGAGAAAGAAAGAGAAAGGAGAGAAAGAGAAAGAAAGAAAGAGAAAGGAGAGAAAGAGAAAGAAAGAAATAAAGGAGAGAAAGGAGAGAAAGAAGAAAGAAAGAAACAAAGAAAGAAACAAAGAAAAAGGAAAGAAAGAAAGAACGAGAAAGAAAGAAAGAAAGAAGAGAAAGAGAAAGAAAGAAAGAAAGAAAGAAAGAAAGAAAGAAAGAAAGAAGAGAAAGAAAGAAAGAAAGAAAGAAAGAGAAAGGAAGAAAGAGAAAGAAGGAAGGAAGGAAGAAAGAGAAATAAAGAAACAAAGAAAAAGGAAGAGAAAGAAGGAAGGAAAGAAAGAAAGAAAGAAAGAAAGAAAGAAAGAAAGAAAGAAAGAAAAAGAAAGAAAGAAAGAAAGAAAGAAAAAAAAAGTGAGACCCAACCATTGCAGCAGCCATTCCCAACAGCCAAGCTGGGTGTTTTCAAAGATGTGAGGCTCCATAAGATGAGCTGAGCTTCCCGTTGGCCCAGCCAGGAGTTTCTAGGGAGACGTAGAGATAACGTGTGTTTTGTTCAGCTGACCCACAACGGAGAGTGAAAACACACTGCTTTGGATGAGACTTCTTTTTTCTCTCCCTTGGATGGATTTTGTCCACCTCGGCTGGCTGTTGGACCGGCAACCTAGCCATAAAAATAGTGCTTGACTTACAATTCATATTTTAGCAACTGTTTGAAGTTACAACAGGGCTGGGGGGAAAAAAACAACGTGACTTACAACTGGGCCTCATACTTATCTCCGTCGTAGCATCTCCATGGGTCATGCGATCAAAATTGGGGTGTTTGGCCACTGGCGTGTGTTTACAACAATTGCAGCTCTTTAACAATCTCCTTTGAAACATCCTGTCTCAGTAAAATCCTTGGTGTATTGATAAATCCCAAATTGGCAGGATATAATGTCGGCCTTCCAAACCCCATGTCGACGAACTTTCAAAGGAAAAAAAAAATCACTAGCTGGACAAGCCAATCTATGAATAAATATCCTGCAGAGTTTTAAAATTCAAAATAAGAAGGTTGCCTTTTCAGCTCATTGAGTAATGGTTGATAGGCAACCTGAGAGCAATCCAACCTATCTGTTAACCTCTGATTATTTGGTAACTTCAGTTAATTGGAATAAAGCTGGAAGGGACCTTGAGGTCTTCTAGTCCAACCCTGCTCAAGCAGGAGAGATCCTATACAATTAGAGACAAGTAGCTGTCCAGTCTCTTCTTAAAAATCCACCAGTGATGGAGCAACCACAACTTCTAGTGGCGAGCTGTTCCACTGGTTAATTGTCCTCACTGATGGGAGGTTTCTCCCTAATTCCAGGTTGCTTCTCTCCTTGATTAGTTTCCATCCATTGTTTCTTCTTTTGCCTTCTGGTACTTTGGAAAATAAGTTGACCCTTCCTCTTCGTGACAGCCCCTCAAATACTTGAATACTGCTGTCATGTCACCCCCCTAGCCCTTCTTTTCTCTAGACTAGCCATACCCAGTTCCTACAATCGTTCTTCATAAAAAAAACTCTGTTTTTTTGAAAGAAAAACTCTGGTGTTTTTTTTTTCTCAAATAAAACCCTTTTTTTCTTAAAAAAAAACAACAACTGGCATAGAGAAGTAATATCAAAAGATTGTAAAATCCCCAATGCTTTCATCTTACATGTTAATATTTGAGAATAAAGTCAGTTAAATTCAATAAAGTCAATACATTCCTGGGCAGATGCATGTATGATTGTAATATTAACTTCCCTACGTTTTCCTTTAATGATGCTGTAGAAAAGACTTTTTTGTCTAATATTTCAGTGCCATCTTACATACTTTTCACAAGGGTATGCCATTCTGTGGCTTTATTTAAAGACTTCAAAGGAAAACACAATTTAAAGTAAGGAAAGATGGAATTGAAGTGGTGAAGCAGGCCTTTTCTCGAGATAATTCTCCGTGAAATTGTTCGAGGCGACCATGTCTGGAGAATTAACTCCATCAGGAAGAAGTGGAGAAAATTCATGTTTGATTTCCTTTTAATCTTTTCTTCTATTTTTTTTTTTTAAGGGCCAGGTCAGAGTCGGGGGTGTGTGTGTGAAATCTTTTGATTATGGAAAGGGCTTTAGAAGGACAAATAGGTAATCAGTTATTCTCTAAGATCAGAGTAAACAGGTGGCAAAGAAATACTTCTTTGAACTTCAACCATTTTGCATGGAGCCTAGGAGTAGAAGCCAAATTATCTTCATTTCATGCCATTTTTCTTTCATGTATTTATTTTTAAAACTGGGGAGTTTCATTGCCGCTATTAGCTAATTCCAGTCAAACATCCTGATAATCTCCTGTAAATTACTTCAAGTTTTACCTTCAGGTGATTCACCTATTTTTTGAAGTCCAACCTTTTTGGAAAAGTTTGTCTTCTTACAAAGAAAACTTACCTTGGGACCCTTTCATCTTTACCAATGCATCTTCTCTGGATATCATTTTCAATTTGCGGAACGCACACCTTGGTGCCTGTAGGATAATTGTATACGTTGCTTTGAAGCAGGCAATTTTAATCATGCATCTTAGGGGAAAGGAAATTGAAGTTTTACCTCCCTGTATGATTCATATCTGTCATGGAGAGGCCATGGATAGTTATCAACTCTCTCTTTTTTCTTTTTAAGAAAAAGCTACATTCCTGTTCAAAAGTTCCCTTGGGTCTCATTTGATTTCATAGCAAGTCAAATTTCTTTAAATTATGACTGCTCTCTCTCTCTCTCTCTCTCTCTCTCTCTCTCTCTCACACACACACACACACACACACACATCTCCCATGCCTCATTGAGTTTAATCATAGCCAGGGAACTTCATCTATTTTTAGCTTTTATCTGCCTTTGATTCCTCTGATCAAAAACAGCATTAAGGTATTTAATTACATTCTGCTTTAAAGTCCAAACACCACCTTCGCTGGCACTTTGCAGGTAAACTCCATCATTAATTCCATCCTCTGCCTAGCCAATTTGATAAGATCATCATCTCCAACATCTTTCAAGGCTAGGATACTGTAAGTAAGTAAATATGCCTTTTTTAAAAAAATACAGTTACTTGCCAAGATATCAAATCCCTTCTGATGTAGAAGAGCGGGGGGAAAAAAACCCCGACAATTATTTTGATTTATTTGAAGTTGTTACTGAAAACAGCAAGGCAGTTTAATCCTACCTTTTTTTTAAAAAAAAAACCTGCTGGTAAACACCTGGAAAAGTGTCCCTGGGGTTTTGGAAGCGCTCTTCTTGAAGAAGAGCCGGCATTGTCATAGCCAGCCAGATGTTCAGATTGGATCCATCTATCGAATTCTTCCCAAGGATCTAGATCAGGGGTCTCGAACCTTGGCAACTTTAAGCCTGGAGGACTTCAACTCCCAGAGCAAAGCTGGTTGGGGAATTCTGGGAGTTGAAGTCCTCCAGGCTTAAAGTTGCCAAGGTTGGAGACCCCTGATCTAGATAGATAGGCAGATGTTGTTGCTTGACTGTGTGAAAAGTATTAAAAGTACCGTCGCAGGATATAAGCTTTTCCCAAGTAAAGCTTTCTTTTGCAATTGACCGATGGGCATTTTGTCAATGCCGATAATGTTCAGGGAATGATTGTTCTTTTAAAAAAAGAACTTTTAGTCCTCCCAATGATTGTAAAAAGCAAGATCGCTCACATATGCTAAACAAATAATTCCCTCAACACTGTCCAACTGTTTATTAAGTCTGCATTACTATTACTATCAATCCTCCAATCCTTCCCTTTTACCCATCTCCTCCCACTTGTGACTGTATGACTGTATCTCTGTCACTTGTATCCTTATGATTTATATTGACTGTTTCCTAGTATGATTTGATTGCTTATTGTACCCTAGGACTATGATTAAGTATTGTACCTGATGATTTTTGATGAATGCATCTTTTCTTTTATGTACACTGAGAGCATTTGCACCAAGACAAATTCCTTGGGTGTCCAATCACACTTGGCCAATAAAAGAATTCTACAAAACTTGAAGCTGGTTTTGATTTGAGCTTATTCACTGGGGCTTGGCTATTTGCTTATTTTATTTTCTGTGTGTGTGTGTGTGTATATACACAATTATCTGCATGTGTCAGCGTATCCGAAGCAGATGGGCCACCCTTGATAATCGCTGTTAAATTTCCCTCCCTTCCAACATGGTTAAGGAGATGCTTAGAATGAGATAGTGCCGAAACGCGTAAAATGAGAAATAGCAAGTCACAGCAAACAGACCGATCATGCAGAAAGAGAAATTGGCTGGTTTTATTGTTTATTGAAAGCCATATTATAATCATATTCTCCTAGATAGATATTTATGCCTGTAATTTTTTACACTGTGCTCATTTATAACAGAAACAAGATGGGGAGAAGAAGCGGATAATAATAGGGGATAATATCCCGTAATAAAGGCAAAAATATAATAAAAATAATAAATAATAAAATAAAAATAAAATAAAAATATAATAAAGGGGCAGGAGATCTTAAACAGTCGAACGATAAACAGGCATTGCATCGTGGAGCTGATACGGACTTGATTCCCCGAATTTGAGAAAGAAATTCTTTGACCTGTGCATGGGGCCTTCTGTGGCCAACCAAAAATACAAATCATCAAACACAGGTAGATCTCGACTTACAACCCCAATTGAGCCCAAAATTTCTGTTAAGTGAGACATGGGTTAAGTGAGTTTTGTTCCGTTTTACGACCTCTCTAAGCCAGACATTTGTTAAGTGAATCGAGTTTTCCCCTCCCTTGATTTTGCTGGTCAAAAGGTTGCAAAAGATGATCACATGACCTTGGGGCACAGCAACGGTCGTAAAACGAGCCACTCGCCAAGAGGTTGATCACCTGATCATGGCGGTGCGACAAAAGTTGTAACTGTGGGGAAAAAATGGCCCTGTCACTTTTTCCAGGGCCATTGTAACTTTGAATGGTCACTAAATGAACTGCTGTAAATCAATGACTATCTGTAATTCAGGCAATGCAGAAAGCATTTATTAAAGGAGGAGTTAAATCTTTTGACAGGGTACAGAAACAATTGACACATACAACATAGAATAGAGTAGAATAGAATAGAATAGAAAAGAATAGAAGAGTAAGAATAAGAATAGATTAAGAACTAGAACTAGAACTACAATAGAACAGAACAGAATAGAAGAATAAGAACAGAATAGAAGAATAAGAATTAAATAAGGAATAAGCATAGAATAAGGTATTAGAATAGAATAGAATAGAATAGAATAGAATAGAATAGAATAGAATAGAATAGAATAGAATAAGGAATAAGAATAGTAGAATAGAATAGAATAGAATAGAATAGAATAGAATAGAATAGAATAGAATAGAATAGAATAGAATAGAATGGAATGGAATGGAATAGAATGGAAGAATAAGAATAGAATAGAATAGAATAGAATAGAATAGGGAATAGAATGGAAGAATAAGAATAGAATAGAATAGAATAGAATAGAATAGAATAGAATAGAATAGAATAGAATAGAATAGAAGAATAAGAATAGAATAAGGAATAAGAATAATAGAATAGAATAGAATAGGGAATAGAATGGAATAGAATGGAAGAATAAGAATAAGAATAAGAATAGAATAGAATAGAATAGAATAGAATAGAATAGAATAGAATAGAATAGAATGGAATGGAATGGAATAGAATGGAATGGAATGGAATGGAATGGAAGAATAAGAATAGAATAAGGAATAAGAATAGTAGAATAGAATAGAATAGAATAGAAAAGAATAGAATAGAATAGAATAGAATAGAATAGAATAGAATTCTTTATTGGCTAAGTACATTTAGTATATTTGGTATGTCAGGAAGCAAGTAATCCAACAATAAAAGACATCGATTACACATGAAACGTGAATAATAATAAAAAAATAGATTCAAGGTAACATTCCACATACAGCAGTTTTATGGGTGACCTTACTCTTTCCCAGCTGGGTTTATTCTTAAAATGTTTTTTTTAAATAAAAAAAACCCTCGAAACTTGCAAGTGTCTCCAAGGTCTTTTAGGGGACCCTCTCTATTGTTTAGGGCTAAAAAGATAGCGAAAGAAATGGCCTTGACCAAGAAAAAGCGGGGGAGGGGAACCTTGTTTTCCTGAAGACGGCCATCTTAAAAGCGCTAATGTCAATTTTCACGAGGCAAATAATAATAATGATGTCTAAAAACTCCAGGTTACGTGGAGAACCCACCGGCTGTTTGTCTCATAAAGGACAATGGCAGACATCATAAAAGGAACATTTGAAACCCTTGAAAGAGTTTTCGCCTTAATTAACTCCATTGTAAAATAGGCTGGGAAATTCTTAAAATTTCCAAGAGGAGGGGCATGAAAGATACTTTAGGTATCTTTCAAAATATCTAAAAAGATATCTTTTTCAAGATTAAACGTAAAATAAAAAAAAGAAGCTGAGAAGTTATTTAAATTTCCAAGAGGACAACCATTAAAGGTACCTTAGATATCTTTAAAGATATTTCAAAAGATCTATTTTAAAGATGAAACCTAAAATAAAAAAGAGGCTGGAAATTCTTAAAAATTTCCAAGAGGAGATGCATTAAAAAGTACGTTAGATGTGAAATATTTATTGCGTTGTTCTTGCTTTCTGGATATTTTGCATAGCTGGGTGACACTTGTTCAGGGGTCCTGTTTGATAAGCCCCCCTAGGAAAGACCAAGAAACGTGGACCAATGGCCAGAAGAGGGTTGCCAAGGCAATCGACGGAGAATTCTAGAGTCTTGGTCTTCCAACTGCCGTTCTTTTCCTTCTGGGGGACTGTCTGCTTTATAGCCTGCAGCCCTTGAGTGGAGGAAGAGCAAAATTAAGGCAGGGACGAAGGAGGAGGGAGAAGAGAGGGAGGAGAAACTGACCAAGAAGAAGGAGGCAGTCATCCTGGCTTGGACCACGTGTTACGGAGGCATGGTGAAGAGGCGGTACTTGTGGTGGAGTTTGCTATGGCAGCTTAGGATGAAGTTGCCGCTGCCCCTGTGGGGCCGCAAAATGCACCAAAGCACGGCCCTGGGTTCAAATGAGGAAGCCGTGGGAAGGAACGGTCAAGTTGGAGTGTCCCATCTCCAAAAACATCTGTAGGTCAGTCCCCAAGGGGGGGTGTGGGGGGTCAATGAAGGAGACCCTCAAAGTTGATGTCAACCTTCTCAGGTAGACCAGGCAGGAAACAAGATCATAGGAGCTCCTTCTATTTATCTGGGTCGCTCCCGGGGGGGACCAGAAGTTCTGTCTTCTGAGCTTTCGGACTTGTGCAGAAGTTCGTCCTCAGGGAGCGTGTGTGGTATTTATAGCGCCTGTTGTTTGTGGCTTTTGGGGTGTTGATTGGGGTGTGTTCATGGCTTGTTTGTGCTGCCCAGCCTTTGCTTTCTAAGCACTTGAGAAGCTGGTGATAAATCAGCACTCCTGTTGACGGACGAAGGTCCCATTTCCCAGATTTCAATCACTTCCCTGGCTGTTTTTAATGCCTGCTCCTCCGACAATCTTAGTAGCTGCAAAATCGAATGTATAAGGAGGATTCCTGCCTTGGAAGAGGGTTGGACTATGCTCATTGGAAGGCTACATTAAGAGAATCTGGCCAGTCTTGCTTATCTCTCCCACTGTCTTTTTTACAAAACCTGAGAAGTTAGGGGGTGGCTGATCCTCAGGTTATGACCACTGCAGCATCCTCATGGTCATAGGGTCAAAATTCAGGCACTTACCAACTGGCATGTATTTATGATGGATCCCAGGTTTGTGTAATCCCCATCTGCCACCTTCCCAACTGGCTTTCAACAAAACCAGATTTGATCATGGCTGTGTGGTTGGCTTAATGGCCATGGTAAAAAAGGTCACAAAACTGAGTGTGACGTCAAATAGTCACTAAGTGAACGGTTGTACGTCAAGGACTATGTAGACAGTGGGTATGCCACACTAAAGGCCTAACTGGACCAAATCTAATCAAAGTCAAAGGATGCAGACAGGTGCTCAAAACAAGACGTTAAGGGAAGGAATTCAGGCAGAAGTTGGATGGAAGCTGAGATGGAAAGATAGACTCACTCACTCTGCCCGTGGAATTGGTCTACCCAAAGTTGTATCCTAGCTCATTGTTGTCCTCTCTTGCAGTTTCCGTTCAAGATTCTCAGAGGAGACGGATTTTCCAACATTCAACCAAGGACAACAAGCTAGAAGCCAGACAAGTTCAGTTTTAGCCAGCTGCCGGATGAGCCATGGAGTCTTATGTTTCCCTTCTGCATATAATCTAGTCATCAGTCAATAAACAGCGTGTTTGTTTATATTGGAAGCTTGTGTTGGCTAACCATATCATGGGTGATAAGACAATGAGGTCATCTCAACAAAGCTGTTCATGAGGATATTGCCAAGGTGACAGTGAGTTCTAGTCATGCCTTAGGCATGAAAGCTAGCTGGATAACTTTGGGTCATTCACCAGGAGACAGGGAGTTCTAGTCCAACCTTAGACATGAAAGCTATCTGGATAACTTTGGGTCAATTACCAGGAGACAGAGAATTCTAGATCTGCCTTAGGCATGAAAGCTAGCTGGATAACATTGGGTCAATCGCCAGAAGATGGGGAGTTCTAGTCCTGCCTTAGGCATGAAAGCCAGTTGGATAACTTTGGGTCAATCACCAGGAGATGGGGAGTTCTAGTTCTGCCTTAGGCATGAAAGCCAACTGGATAACATTGGGTCAATCACCAGGAGACAGGGAATTCTAGTTCTGCCTTAGGCATGAAAGCTAGCTGGATAACTTTGGGTCAATCACCAGGAGACGGGTGATTATAGTTCTGCCTTAGGCATGAAAGCTAGCTGGATAACTTTGGATCAGTCCCCCTCTCTCAGCCCAACACACTTCACAGGGTTGTTGTTGCTGGGGAAATGGGAAGAGGAAAACGTACCAATGCACGTTCTCCACCTTGTATTGAGTAACAAACCAAGTAGTAAAAGTTGGGTTTTACAAAAGTCCTTCCGAAAAAAATTGAGACAGCTGTTAGTTATTCATTTTGATCACATCTTTGTAAAGTCCTGCCACGTATGGAGGAGAAACGCAAACAGGAAGTCCCTCAAGAACCAGAGGAAGTGCTAAGGTGAGCTTTGGAAAAGCATTATCTTCTCGGATGTTTTGCTAACCCCTCCTGTAACCAGGAGCAACGTTGTAGATTTCACAACGAGCTGAGTGGTGCCAAGTGAAGAGAGAGAGAGAGAGAGAGACAGGTCCTGATACTCTTGTTTCAATTCATTACCCAGTTTAATTGCATTTTGCAAAGGTTGCTGTTGAAGGGTCGGCAGCTATTAAGGGAAATGAACCTTCCGGGAAAAAAACTTCCTTTCCTGTTTTTCACACACACTTCGTGGACCTTTGCTAGAAGGCAGATTTTGGCCCTCATCCCCTTGAGGAAACCTTCTGAGATCCGGCAACTCTGCTGCCAATGAATCTGAAAAAGAGAGGTCAGCATCGCAAACTAGGACAATGTGCATTTTCTGGAGCTTTTTCTGCTACCTCCAGCAAAATGTAGAGTTGCTCGAAAGGATGTTGATGATCCAAGCTCTGTAAAGGACCTTGGAGTACTCATCTCTAATGATCTGAAGTGCTAGAGCCCACTGTAACTACATAGCCAAAAAGGCGTTAAGAGTTGTTCACCTAATCCTACGTAGCTTTTTCTCTGGTAATATCACACTACTAACTAGAGCATACAAAACATTTGCTAGACCAATACTCGAATACAGCTCCATCAGTCTGGAACCCACATTACGTATCTGATATTAGCACAGTTGAGAAAGTCCAGAAATATTTCACAAGAAGAGTTCTCCACTCCTCTACTTGTTGCAGAATACCTTATGCCGCCAGACTTGAAATTCTAGACCTAGAAAACCTTGAATTACGCCGTCTTTGGTCTGATCTAAGTATGGTATATAAAATCATACATTGCAATGTCCTACCTATCAATGAATACTTCAGCTTCAACCATAACAATACAAGAGCACACAATAGATACAAACTCAAGGTTAACTGCAGCAAACTTGATGGCAGGAAATACGACTTCAGCCACAGAGTGGTCAATATCTGGAATACTCTACCTGACTCTGTAGTTTCTTCCCCAAACCCCAAAAACTTTAACCTTAGACTGTCTACTAGGGACCTCACCCCTTTCCTAAGAGGCCTGTAGGGGGCGTGCATAAGCGCACCAACATGCCTACCGTCCCTGTCCTATTTTTTCTTTTATTTTTCTTATATGTACCCATTTCATGTATTCATAACTATGCATATACTTATACCTATTATCTTTTAAGCAATTGACAAATCAAATAAATAAATAGATGTCCACCTTCAATTTAGAACAACTGCCCAACACTCGTAAACCAAGGGAAGAAGATCCGGGAAACCAAAAAACAAATAATAATAATAGTAATAATAATAATAATAATAATAATAATAATAATAATAATAATAATAATAATAATAATAATAATAGTAGTAATAATAGTAATAATAATAATAATAATAATCTCTAGCACTGTGTCCATCAATATGTCATGTTCCTGACATTCTTGAGGATAAACTATTACGAGAGAAAAACTCATTTTCTTTCCCGGCGATGATAAGATTTCTGACAGCAGAGGAGACATCCTGGATCCATGGTTGAGCATTGTGTTCTCCACCAAGGTCAGGTTGAGGTCTCTGGCAAAGCCACCAGCTGATTAATAAGTTTCTGAGTCACACTGTCAGGCAATTCAGAGCCCAAAAACAATCAAATCCAGAGTCCAATCAAATTATCCCACCAAAAATTACAGAGGGGGGGTTGTTATTATTTAAACTGCAGCATTCATTGTTTTGTTGTTTGATGATTTCCCCATAATCATCCAGCTAGCTTTCATGTCTAAGGCAGGACAAGAACTCACCATCTCCTGGTGATTGGCCCAAAGTCACCCGGTCAGCTTTCATGTCTAAGACAGGACTAGAACTCACCGTCTCCTGGTGACTGACCCAAAGCCACCCACTCAGCTTTCATGTCTAAGACAGGACTAGAACTCACCGTCTCCTGGTGACTGGCCCAAAGTCACCTGGTCAGCTTTCATGTCTAAGACAGGACTAGAACTCACCATCTCCTGGTGACTGACCCAAAGTCACCCAGTCAGCTTTCATGTCTAAGACAGGACTAGAACTCACCGTCTCCTGGTGACTGACCCAAAGCCACCCACTCAGCTTTCATGTCTAAGACAGGACTAGAACTCACCGTCTCCTGGTGACTGACCCAAAGCCACCCACTCAGCTTTCATGTCTAAGACAGGACTAGAACTCACCGTCTCCTGCTGATTGGCCCAAAGTCACCCAGCCGGCTTTCATATCTAAGATGGGACTACAACTCATATTGTCCTGGTCTTGGGCTTGCACCACTAGGGCAAACTGGCTTTGCCTTAGATATAGGATTGATTGATTGATTGATTGCCAATTGGCCGATTGCCATCAATGCTATCATTTTTTTTGGAACTCCTAATATTGACATAAATATATCTTTTTTCCAGGACAATCTATCCTAGAGCTGTTCTTTCAAACCGAGAGACCCTAATTGCTTAAACGTGGAACGGAGACAAGTTTTGAGATGTTTCAAAATGGGTGAGATTCAACAGTTGCATTAGGGCACCATCTAGTGCACAGTCCAAATCTTTTGGCCAGCAATATGGCTTCTTTTATAAAAAAAATAATAAAAATCCCCCACCTTTTAGGAGAGATCAGGAAAAAAACCACAGCAAAAACTTCCAGAACAGTATTGTTGGACGCACCAAGCCCAAAATCGTTGATTCCTCCACTCCTGGAATCCAGGGTGGTATTTTCTTCAGAAGAAAAACGACCAGTTTTTTAAGGTTTTAGAAGGGTGTTCCTTTCTTGATTTGCAATTGTTTCATACCCAAAACTATAAACATCGGAGGATGGGGGCCTAATTCCCTGTTCCCCATAGAAGTTCCTCAAAAATCGGGTCCATGCATAGATAGCACAGCCAATATTTAGATAGTCCAGCCAATATTAATCCGCGACAGGCGTCTCTGTTGTGCCAGTAACTCAGATCTGGGCCACAGGAGCTTATAACACACTAAGTAAAGATTAGCACAGTCTGTATGGATCTTAGCGAAATATACCTTCTCCCCATCCAGGGGGAGGCTGCTTTTGCAAACGAGATGTTTTATAGGAACAGGATTCGAATGACAGACTCTTTGGGATTTGCAAAGCTGTTATAATATTTACTTTACTGTCTTTACAAGCATCAGGGCAATATCTCAGAGGAAGCAAGCTGGCACGTGGAAGGCGGGGATTGCCAGCCCAGAAAGCTTTGAGGTGGAGAAGTCTACCCAACAGCACTTACCGCTAAAAGGGGGCATGTGATATTTTCAGCAGCAGCAGCAGCAGCAGAATTTTCTGGGCTGTCCATTGGTCAGGGAGGGTAGCGGGAGGGGAAGGGTACAAGCTTTAAGGTTTTGGCGTTGTGGTTTACCACAAGTAAACTGGGGATATCTTCCTCCAGGTCAGGGACGGGCAGGGCCTGGGTTGTGAGCAGCCCCAATTCTATTTCAACCCCTCCGGTTTGCGCGGCTAAAATTTCCCCTGTAAAATTGTCCTTTTAAGGGGGCACGATGCCTCCTCCCGTGTTCGCCCATCCCAAATAAATGCTTTGTAACTCAGTAAACGGATCTATTTTTCTCTTTGAACAAGCTAGAAGAAAAGGAGGAGGAGGGGGAGGAGGAGGAGGAGGAGGAGGAGGAGAAGGAAGAAGAAGAATGAAGAGGAGGAGGAGGAGGAGGAGGAGGAGGAGGGAAGAGGAGAGGAGGAGGAGGAGGAAGAGAAGGAGGAAGCAGGGAGGAGGAGGGGAGGAGGAGGAGGAGAAGAGGAGAAGAAAGAATGAAGAGGAGGAGGAGGAGGAGGAGGAGGAGGAGGAGGAGGAGGAGGAGAAGAAGAAGAAGAAGAAGAAGAAGAAGAAGAAGAAGAAGAAGAAGAAGAAGAAGAAGGAGGAGGAAGAGGAGGAAGGAAGAATGAAAGAAGAGGAGAAGGAGGGAGGAGGAGGAAGAAGAGGAGGAGGAGGAGGAGGAGGAGGAGGAGGAGGAGGAGGAGGAAAGAAGAAGAAGAAGAAGAAGAAGAAGAAGAAGAAGAAGAAGAAGAAGAAGAAGAAGAAGAAGAAGAAGAAGAAGAAGAAGAAGAAGAAGAAGAAGAAGAAGAAGAAGAAGAAGAAGAACCAAAGTAGCCCCACATCACTGCATCCTCCAGGTCATGGAAATCCAATGTATGCATTTAAACGAACACAAATGCTTGATTCAGAAAGATTACTACTTATACTGGATCAAGAGATAGTTGGTATGAACTCTAACAGAGCCGCCTCTGAAGCTCTTGGTTCCCAGGGTCTTGATGTCCTCTCCTCCTGACTCATATCTTCAAACTTCCCATTTCTAGGAAGCAGCTTGTTCACTCTTTGGAATGAGCTCTTCTCGCCAGCAAAAGCGGCTCAACCCCAGCATGCTATCTTCACTGGTGGGAAAACTGCCTCCCGTCATGGCACAGCCTCCCCTCAGACCACCTTCCCACCATCGCTGGTGGTCCCGTTTCTTCAGCAGACAGCCCTTCTCCAAGATTCCCACGGCAGAGCACCCAATGGACTTCTCTGGGTCCCTCCTACTTTGAAAGGGGAGGCCCCAACCCTGTGGCAACTCAAGAGGGTTGGGGGGCACTGCTCAGGTGAGTGGAGAACCTGCTCCTCCAGCTACGCCTAAGGCAGAAGAGAGCAGCCGCTTCGAGGAATGGGAGCTGTTACGTTCCCATCAACGCCGCTCTTCTGATCACCACCCCTTGGCCCGAAGGCATATCCAGATTTGTTTGCATTTTCAAAGGCTTAAGTAATCTGAAACAGGATCTCTCCTCTCCACCTCGCCTGGTTTTCCTTGCTACAGTGGGAGAAAATGGCACTTATTTCGTACACTGTAACATTCTTCTCCAAATTCGCCTCATGATGGCCCTCCAGATGTTGCACAACTCTCGGCAGCCTCAGGCAACATGACCAAGAATGAGGAGAGGCAACATCCCGCAACATCTGGATAGCCTAAAATCCCCTTGCCCGTGTTCTAAATGTGATGCGAAGGTCCATCTGTTTCAGGAAATGTGAGTTTCTAGTCTTGGAGACCACCATGCTTAAGCGGTCGCCTTCAGAGAGGCCCAAAAGAACTGCAGCCTGTGATCAAGTTAGCCCCCTCCCCAGGGTCTGGGAACAAGCCACAGATGTGCTAGCCCTGTTTGGATCCGATACAATCTCAATGTTTAAATTATCTGTGGGTTTGAAGCTCTTGTCATTGAAGGACAATTGTTTGAATATTGTTTGCAAACCTTTATTGTTTTCCAAACAACCATGTTGGTTGAATCACAGAATCATAATGCTGGAAAGGAATATGAAGGTCTTTCTAGGCAGGAATGTTTATTCCATCTTGGTTGTCCAATCTTTCTCAGGCACAAATAACCAGGAAGCCAAATAATTTATTATTGCTACCTACTTACACAAGACTTTAGTCAACTGTCAAATCTAAATTGGCTCTAGATAAGGATCAAGGGAATTCACCTGGGTCTCTTGTGGCAATGCAATGATTCCAAACTGATGACACATTTAACTCCACCTTCTAGCTCAGTCTGCTCTTCTCCTACAATCTCTTCTCGGAAACCTCCAGAGATGGAGCACCCACAATCCAGGAGGCAAGCTTTTCGACTGATTGATCATTCTCACTGTCAGGAATTTCCTCCTCATTTCTAGATTGGATCTCTCTTTAATGAACTTCCACCCATTGCTTCTTCTCCTGCCTTCAGGGCAGGGGTGGGATTCTACAGGTTCGCACCTATTCGCTAGAACTGGTTGTTAACACTCTAAGCAGTTCAGAGAACTGGTTGTTAAAAGAAATTACTGGGCTAATCCTGTAAGGAAGGCAGGAAGGAAACATTCTGGTGTTGCTTACAGAAATTGCCTCTCCATTAACCCTTATTACATTCTTGGCAAGACTAGACTTCCTGTCTCTGGAACTTCTCTGTGTTTTTTTTTTCCCTTCCTTTGCTGATACTTTGCTTGTGTGGAGTGACCATTCAAAGTTACAATGGCCCTGAAAAAAAAAAAAAAGGCTTATGACCCTTTTTCACACTTACGACTGTTGCAGCATCCCCACAGTCACGAGAGGCCAGGCGAGGAGATCGGCGCGCCTCGATGTGAGTGATGTTGAGTTGGCCATGCCCAGCCAGTCACTTGACTACCAAGCCATGTCCACCCAGTCACATGACCACCGAGCCACGCCCACCACCAAAGCCATGTCCACAGAACCGGTTGTTAAAACATTTGAATCCCACCCCCCCGCTTGAGGGGCTTTGGAGAAGAAGTCAACCCTCTCTTCTCCATGACAGCCCTTGAAGATGCTACCAAGTCACCCCTCGCGCTAAAAACTTCATTAGGCTAAACACACCCAGGTGCCTTACCCCACAGGCTTTACCCCGTACCACACTGGAGGGGGGAGGGAAGATAAAATGGATGGGGAAGGCCAGGAAAGGATGAAGCAAAGCCTGTAAGTTTATCCAACATTTCATTTTTGGCAGAGGTTTCTCTGCTTCTGACATCAGCTCTGCTATTTCCAATCCCTGAGGGGGGAAAGGAGGGGGAACCAGGAGTGGGGAAGAAAATAAACTTGGAAAAAAATAGGCCAAGATAGGACATATTTCTTTGGGTTTCTGCAGGGTGCCCTGGTTTGAAGGCTCGGTTTGTTTGGAGAAAGGGTTGGCGGGACAGCCGCCCCCCAGATGCGACTTAAAAAGCAGGGGTGGCCCGTCCACCAACATCCCATCACGAGCTCGAGGGGTTTGGTTTTGTTTTGATTTGGGTTTTGGGTTTTTTTTTTGAGCCTTCCCCAATCTCCCCCTCGACTTCGCTGAGCTGGCCTCCTTCCTGCAGCCTTTGAGCTGAGAATTGGAAACAGCAGGGGAAAAATAAATTAAAACACAGCCAAGAGTTTAAAGACACAAAATCCTCCGATAACTTGGCTTTCGGTCGCCTGGGCGTCCCACGGTGTGATGGCCTGCAAGAGGCCAAAAGTCTTTGGAGGATCCGGACCTCAGCTTTCAGGGCTTGACATCTGGGTTCTCCTCCACATTTGTGTGTGTGTCTGTGTGTGTGTGTGTGTGTGTGTGTGTTTAAAGGCAATGCCATTGGTTTAATGAGCCCAGGAAGGGCTCAGTATATGCAACGGGTTTGGTATCCTCTTCCCTCAATATATAAACAACGCAATAAAATTGCATCGCTCGGATTTCTGCACTGGGCCAAGGAACTTCAGCGCTCCAAAAGGATTTGTGAGAAGAAGGGGCCAAGCAAGGCTCCCCTTCCACCCCCACCCCACCCCAACCCCCCGAGCATGGAAAATAGGCTAAGATAGACTTACTATTTATATACTCTTCCTTTCTGCCCATAACTGAGAGGCCGGTCTCAGGGGAATTTTCCAAAGGCAACTTAAAAGCTGCGGACACTTGAACGTGTTGATATAGTTAATTGTACACAGGGTGATGAGAAGTTTAAGAAAGCTGAGAGGGATATGTGGATACTCAGCAGCAAGAGTGAGACTTCTGGTCTTTCTTTAGCGGGTCCCTCAAGAATCCTTAAGGCTGTTGGGTCAGTTCTTTAAATCTCCTTCAGGTTATAATGGCTGATTCCCTTGGAGGATCTCTCTCGTTCTCTCTATCCGTAAGATGGGATCTTGGAATTCCATCCAAGGAACAAGGTGAACCCCCCGGTTGTAGTATTTCTCTCCCATGCAATCAGGTCACCTCCATCTCAAGGTGCTTCCATGTGCTGAGAAAACTAGGTTGTCTACCTTCAAACCCAAGGGCAGATCAGGCACAAAACGGCATTAACAAGAGTTCGGTGAGCTCTTGTTTTCAGTGAGAAGAATGTGGTTTAAGATACATAGCCAAAATGGCGTTAAGAGTTGTTCACCTAATCTCACATAGCTTTTTCTCTGGTAATATCACACTACTAACTACAGCATACAAAACATTTGCTAGACGAATACTCGAATACAGCTCATCAGTCTGGAACCCACATTACGTATCTGATATTAACACAGTTGAGAAAGTCCAGAAATATTTCACAAGAAGAGTTCTCCACTCCTCTACTTGTTGCAGAATACCTTGTGCCACCAGACTTGAAATTCTAGACCTAGAAAACCTACAACTACGCCGCCTTTGGTCTGATCTAAGTATAGTATATAAAATCATACATTGCAATGTCCTACCAGTCAATGAATACTTCAACTTCGACCATAACAACACAACAGCAAACAATAGATACAAACTCAAGGTTAATCGCACCAAACTCGATTGCAGGAAATACGACTTCAGCCACAGAATGCTCAATGTCTGGAATACTCTACCTGACTCTGTGGTTTCTTCCCCAAACCCCAAAAACTTTAACCTTAGACTGTCTACTATTGACCATGTCACGCCTTTCCTAAGAGGTCTGTAGGGGGCGTGCATAAGCGCACCAATGTGTCTACCGTCCCTGTCCTATTGTTTCTTTTATTTTTCTTATATGTATCCATGTATTCATAACTATGTTTTACTTATACCTATTATCTTGTAAGCAATTGACAAATAAAAAATAAATAAAAAATAAATCTGGATTAGCTTTACCAGGCCTTACATCTCATCCGTTTGGAACATCAGCTGGCCTGTTTCACCCCTAAAATATAAAGGAGGACAGTCAATCTCTCCTTCTGCTATTTTCCTTTGCTCACACCTGTTTTCTCAAAGTTCTTTTTGTGTGGCATGTTGTGAATCCTTCTCTCTCACATAGCTGAGCATTACGTGCTTCGAAGTTGCAGCCTGTTCAGTTCCCTTCCGGGACATTGGCAGGCAAAGCCTTGGGGGAGTGCAGAAAAATCAACAGGGGCCTTTTTCAGGAATGAAATGAAGCAGAGTTTGGATTGGAAATTGACTTCAGAAAGAAGAGAAAGGTTACTGGGTTGCTTCAACAGGAAACAGCCTCAAAGCATAAGAAAATATTGTGGGTAAGCCGACACTTCTGTGCCCTGTCATGGAAGCAATCATAGGGCCAACCTTGAGTTTAAGAAAGTTTCGCTTTAGCTTGTTTAAGTTTTCAGTTTATTTTATTGTCCTGACAGGCAGAACAATTAACCAGTGGATTATTTTGCCTCCAGAAGCTGCGGGTGCTCCATCAGTGGAGGTTTTTAAGAAAAGATCGGACAACCATTTGTCTGAAATGGTGTAGGGTTCCGTGCCTCAGCAGGGGGTTGGACTAGAAGACCTCCAAGGTCCCTTCCAACTCTGTTATTCTATTGTATTCTATTGTCATTGCGAAATTAAATGCCATCTTCAGTGTTCAAGAAAGATGTTATTGATTTGTCCTTCTGCCGGAAAAGCTCCGGTGTTTATTCACCCTTTCTCTGCCCTTGAACTAAATCCAACCAGAAATCTAACCCACTTGAATAAACTTACCTGCTGTTCCAAAACATAAGAGAAGCACAGAAACAAGAGGAGGGCGAGGGGAGGACATTTAGGCAAAGTCAAGAAAATAATTCACATTAGAAAGGATCGTTGTGCTTTGTTGCAGCGGTGAATTCTGTGTTTATCAATGATCTCCAACTAGCAATTTGCTTCTCCCGTTTATCTCCCTTTCCCAGCTTCCGATAACTCTGAAAATCTTTCTCAACGCACTTATTTCGTCTCTATCAGGGGTCTCCAAACTTGTGAACTTCAACTCCCAGAAATGTCACAAGGGTGAGGGTGCTGCTTTGTTCCCTATAGCACCTGAGCGCAGGATGGATGGAAGCTTAAGGAAAGAGAGAGATGCGTGCTGGAAATAAGGAGGAATTTCCTGACAGTGAGAACAATTCATCAGTGAGATGGCTGGTCTCCAGAAGTTATGAATGCTCCAACACTGGAAATTTTAAAGAAGAAATCAGAGAACCGTTTTCCTTGGATGGTATAAGCACTCCTGCCTTGGCAGGGGTGTGTGGAATAGAAAACATCCAAGGTCCCTTAGAGCCTTGTGATGGTATGATTCTTTTGTGACTTTTTTTTTAAAGCTTTTGCCAAATAATTTCTGTCGACTGAAAAGCATACGGGAAAGACATGCCTTTGTTCCGAGGTTCCCAACCAAGAAAATAAAATAATATTTGCGGGCTGAGATGGAAGACGCATGAACGATTCTGTGCACATTCTCCAAGCTTAAAATCCTAGTGCATGCTATAAACTGTTTGGTTTGACTTGGAGAAGTTGTGACTGTCCCTTTTTTCCTTCACCTGGTTCCAGGAAGCCCAAGAAAGCTGGATCGAGCAGCTCTTTCCTTGCCGATGTCGGAAATACGCCACCTAATTTTTCGCTGAACTTTTCTTTTCAGGCTAGAGGGAGAGAGTAACGCTGGAAGGCTAACCGTTGAAAACTGGCTGGTTTTAGGACCCTGTGAGCAGATTGCTTGTAGAAGGTCCTAAAACATCCCCAGCATTTCTGAGAGCTGGTTGCTTATTCATTCAGAGCAGGAACAAAACCATCCAGCAACTGAGATCCACCAACTTCCTTTGCAAACAAGGGAATGTAAAAAGAAAGAAAGAAAGAAAGAAAGAAACCCAACACACAGAAGACCAAAAAATCAAGGAAAACGTTTGAGGTTCTTCTCTCTCTCTCTCTCTCTCTCTCTCTCTCTCTCTCTCTCTCTCTCTCTCTCTCTCTCTCTCTCTCTTTCTCTCTCCCCTTTGCTCCAGAGCCTCATTCTTTGCAGGCTTTTTTCCCTCCATAACCTCAAGATGAAATTTTCTGAGAACTGCTGGGACGTCTTAGCAGAAGTGAGGAATGGACAGCGTTGAGATCGGCTTGCGGAGGGAAGCAGAGAAGGAAAGAAGCCAGTCCTTAGAATTCAGCTCCGGGGGCTGTTTCACGGAGGTGTTTTCCTACTCCGACGAACGTCCACCAAGGCCAAGCCTGTTGATCTCGGCCTCAACATGACAGCTCACGGCTTCTGGGACCTCTGGGTATTGATGGGTTCTGCTGCCTTCTTGCTGGTCCGTGGACAATATCCACAACGGGGCAATGCGGACAATGGTCACTGGAGGCAGATGATCCAGTGGGAGAATAATGGGAGGCTGTACAGTCTCCTGAACTCCGGCTCGGAGTATGTCCCGGCCAGCCACGTAAGAGCCGAGAGCAGCGCCAGAGTGATGTTGGCCGATGCTGCCACTAACCAAGGACAACGCACTGCAGGGAACACTCGAAGACAAGCGCCAACTTTACCCATCAGGTCAGGATCTGATACAGTCCGGGGACAAACCAGGCACCCCTTTGGCTTTGGGCAGGTCCCAGACAACTGGAGAGATGGAACCACCGGAGACAGTAGCTCCAACTCCCATCGTCCTTGGTCCTCCACGCCTCGTCAACGGCAGGTGGGCGCTGCGTCCTCTTCCTCTTCGTATGTCGCGTTTGGGCAGCTCTACCCACAGGGCAGCTACCCTCAGCCCCCTTATGCCAACCAGTATGAGGCCTATGACCCACAGGCGCCACGGGTGTATGACGAGAGCCACAATTACTACCGTACCACTGGGACGTGGGGCGGCGCTGTGGCAGCCGCCGCAGCCAGCGCTGGGGTGGTGAACCCTTTTCAACCCAGAGCGAGGTACGAAGAGTATTCAGAGGAACAGAATCCCTACCAAGCTCAACCCTATGCCCCTGTCCAGGAGAGGCCATATGTGCCTCCTGCCCAACAGCTCCCATCTCCGGATGGCTTAGACAGACGGTATTCCCACAGCCTCTACCATGATACTGGAACTAGCTTTGACCAAAATGTCCCGGATTCCTACGCATCTACCCAGAATCAGGGCCAAGGCATCCCTCTCGCAGACAACTTACATGTCCACTCCGCATCGCCTGCCAATGCTGGTACCGGCTATGGGAACGAGCCATGGGTGAGGCAGTATCCTCCTTTTGGGCAGGTTCCCGAACAGCCCTACATCCCTGCCCGCAACGTGGAACCCCAGCCTCCTTTCCGGCCCTTAGACCCCCAAGGGGTCCCTCGGCCCGAGCCCTACCTTCCTATCCGGAATTCTGAAACTCCCCAGGTGATTCCAGACAACCAAGGGGTCAACCAAGGCCGCATGAGTGTGGGCAGCATCTACAGACCAAATCAGAATGGACGCGGTAAGTCTTTGACTACGGCAGGGGTCTTCAAACTTGACAGCTTGAAGACCTCTACTCCCAGAATTCCTCCACCAGTCATGTTAGCTCAGGAAATTTGGGGAGTTGAAGTCCACAAGTCTTAAACTCGCCAGGTTTGAAGACCCTTGGACTTTGGGAAGAGTGCTTGAGGGGGAGGTGTCTCCTGTGGGATTTTGGAGAGTCCCAAAATTGGGACAGCTTAGGTTCCTTAGCTTTCTTTTTGGATTAACAAAACCCAAATGGGTGATTTTAATACCAGAGCAACGATGCTCAAAAGAATCATCTTCATCATTTTAGTCATTGTCTATCCGCTGTAGAATGGAGGCCTCTTCCATGTGTTTCCAACCCATACGATCCCAAGCTTTCTTTGGCCAATTGGTCTCAAAACACTTGTTGATGTCCTGGATCCATCTTGTTTTAGGTCTCTTTCATGGACACTTTTGATCCACTGGGATCCATTCTAGGACAGACTCGGTCCACCTGCCATCAGTTCTTCTGGCTATGTGACCAGCCAATCTCCATTTCCATTCTTTTATTCTTTTGGGAGTATATTTTTGTTTGTTTTTCAATCCACTTGGAGGTCTTTCTATCTTGCCTTGTGATGCCGAGCATGTATCTTACCCTGACTCTTCGCTCTATGCATAGCTTCTGCATCGATTGGGAGGTTATGATTGTGAGATCAAGAGAATATACTATCATAACTAGAATAGGAGGTAGTGCCAGACATCAAAATTGTCTAAGGAAGTGCTCCTTAGACGATTCATCACAGTCGATTCGTAATTTCTTTCAGTTTCATGTCCACATTAACCTCTAAGGTTTTTATCTATAACATCTGTATGGTCAAACTATGGCCAACTGTTGCTTTCCAAAGCAAATCAGGAAACCATGGGTTGAAATCCTGCATGATATTGAAGCTTAGCTTATCATCATATCTGAGCTAGTCACCATCATTATCTCATCAAGTTGGAGTAAGGTTCCTATAGCTATCAAGGTGCCCCATACCTGTCCTCTCCCCCAAGAGAAGACATCTTTTTCTGTTTCCTTATTTCAATTAGTTTTGCATTTAGTTGTCCTTCCATCTTCCCAGTTGTCAACACAATCCTCAAGATTTATAGCTGGGCAACCTTCCCGGGGCAGACATTTTCCCAAAGTCTTCCCAGTACCGTCCAAGTTGTAGATGGACTCCCTTGTTAGCCCAAAATTTCAGGACTTGTTGGAGTAAGTAAGGATGAGTAGATCAGATTCATGGTGTGAGCCGTGATTGTTCTTCATTATCTCCTTTTCTCCTTTTATGAATTGTGAAGCTTGTTGGGAGGAAGACGCTAAACTACAGGTGAAGGGCACTGTCCAACTATTTACAAAGTCTGCACTATTACTATTAATCTTCTTATCACTCCTTATCACCCATCCCCTCCCACTTGTGACTGTATGACTGTAACTTATGGACTGTTTCCTAGTATGATTTGATTGCTTATTGTCCCTATGACTATCATTAAGCGTTGTACCTGATGATTTTTGATTCTTGACAAATGTATCTTTTCTTTTATGTACACTGAGAGCATCTGCACCAAGATAAATTCCTTGTGTGTCCAATCACACTTGGCCAATAAAGAATTCTATTCTATTCTTTTCCATTCTATTCTATTCTATTCTTATTGTACCCTATGACTATCATTAAGTGTTGTACCTGATGATTCTTGACTCTTGATGAATGTATCTTTTCTTTTATGTACACTGAGAGCATTTGTACCAAGACAAATTCCTTGTGTGTCCAATCACTCTTGGCCAATAAAGAATTCTATTCTATTCTATTCTTTTCCATTCTATTCTGTTCTTATTATACCCTATGACTATCATTAAGTGTTGGACCTGATGATTCTTCACTCTTGACAAATGTATCTCTTCTCTTATGGACACTGAGAGCATTTGCACCAAGGCAAATTCCTTGTGTGTCCAATCACACTTGGCCAATAAAAAGAATTCTAATTCTAAGAACATGAGCCCTTCAAGTTCTCACATCCCTCAATCATGTACCAACCTCTTGCTTTGCCTAGTAATGTCCTCCCTGCCCATTGTTCTCCAGATGTCTTCCAGCAAGGAATGGCAAACTAATCAAGGGGAGAGCCAACCTAGAACCAAGGAGAAATTTCCTAACAGTGAGAACAATTAACCAGTGGAACCACTTGCCTCCAGAAGTTGTGAATGCTCCAACACTGGAAGTTTTTAAGAAGAGACTGGACAATCATTTGTCTGGAATGGTAGAGGCTCTCCTACTTGAGCAGAGAGTTGGACTAGAAGACCTCCAAAGTCCCTTCCAGTTTGTATTATGTGTTCTATTTAGTGTTTCCCTTCACTCACACTTTCAGGTCCAGCCACCCATTTCCACACCTCTCCACACCCTTTCTACCCAGCTGATGTACCTTTGCATGTTTTCTAGCCCCACTTCTTACCCACTATGCTGCTTCTCCCCACCCCGGTGATGTTTTCCGATCTTGCTGCTGGGACAAAATCGCAGAGTTTTTTAAAAGTTGTTTTGTTTCAATTACAAAGCGGTTTTCTTCCTCCCATCAACCCAGAAGACAGTAACGCCATGGTGGGAGAGACAGAGTTTCAGTATTCTAGCGCCCTCTACTGACAAACAAAAACATTGCATGTTTTCATAGTTTGGCTGTTATTCCCACCAATAATAGCCCTTCTTGGAGATAGATAGATAGATAGATAGATAGATAGATAGATAGATAGATAGATAGATAGATAGATAGATAGATAGATAGATAGATAGATAGATAGATAGATGGAAGGAAGGATGGAGATGATAGATAGAAAGATAGATAGATAGATAGATAGATAGATAGATAGATAGATAGATAGATAGATAGATAGATAGATAGATAGATAGATAGATAGATAGGGAGAGATGACAGATAGATAGATAGATAGATAGATAGATAGATAGATAGATAGATAGATAGATAGATAGATAGATAGATAGATAGATAGATGACAGATAGATAGATAGATAGATAGATAGATAGATAGATAGATAGATGATAGATAGATAGATAGATAGATAGATAGATAGATAGATAGATAGATAGATGCAGGCAGGCAGAGGGTAGAGGATAGAGACAGAGATAGAGATAGAGGGAAGGAAGGAAGGAAGGAAGGAAGGAAGGAAGGAAGGAAGGAAGGAAGGAAGGAAGGAAATAAGTTTTAAAAAGATTGAGAATGCAAAAAACCCACAATAAAAACAATTAAATATAAGGCACCATGAAATGTTTTAAAACAAAAAAGGGGGACCACTACCTATTTTTGTGGCCCTAAACCTATCTCCTTTATGGAGGAAAACCTGCTGTGGTTTTCAGAAAGGACACCATTATGTGTGTGTGTGTGTGTGTGTGTGTGTGTGTGTGTGTGTCCCCTCCTCATTTAAATGATCCCTGGCTCCAACCATGGAGGACTCCATCACTAAAAGAATCAGGAAGCTAAACTAAGCCGTGGCTCGCTTTGCACGCTGCCCTAAGCTGTGGTTTGCAAATAAACTGCGATTTGTAGCTTAGCATAACGGGTGAATAAGACTCCCTGGCTTGTGTCCCCCCACCCTGCCCCCAATTGGAGCAAAATTCCCTAAGCCAGGGGTGGCCTGAGACAAAGTGAGGGCTGAGATAAGCAATCTATCTTTTTAAACCCACCCCATAAGTCCCCCACCCCCCCTCCAGCTGACCAAATGACCAACAGATGCTAACCGCCTGCCTTGGCTCCGTCCACATGTCTCTGATTAGATTTATTTCCCTTTGCGTTTCTGTATATATGTACGGCGGTCACTTAGCAACGGCTCCACTTAGCATTCCTGCCTCAGTGTCCCACCGGGGCGGTTTTCTTTTTTCTTCCCCACCCCCCCGCCCCCCATGCCTGAGTAGGCGTTGGGGTGATTACATTTCCTCCTTTCTGCTTTCCACTTACTAAATAAACCCTGGCTTGGTCTGCAAGGGAGGAAGCGGGAGGACGTTTGTGAGATAACAACCTCACAGCAACTCTCCTTCCTTTCTGGTGCGTGGAAACCCTCCCACCCTAAAAAGAGGCCTTGGACATCTTTAACCAAAGGGAGCCCGGAGCAAATTCCTTCTTCTGGATAATTCAGTTCTGTCCGGTGTGGAATCTCCTCTCTAGCGTCTCCCCCTGCCAGAGGGAAAATCTTTCAGATGTAAACAAGTCAGATAAGGTTGCTAAGCACACCAAAGCTGTGTGTTAGGCCTGAGAAGAAGCAGAATGTGCCCAGATATTCCCAGATTCAGAATAGTGCTGGAAAGGGACCTTGGAGGTCTTCTATTCCAACCCCTTGCTCAAGGAGAAGACACTGTAGAACCGTGATGGCGAACCTATGGCGCGAGCCCCAGGTAAACTTACCTCACTGTGCATGCGTGCGCCTCCCAGCTGATTTTTGGCCTGTCTGGGGCCTTTTTCGGCTTCCCAGAGGCTCGAGGTAAGCCTCTGCAACCTTTGCAGGCTGAAAACCAGGCCCGTTTTGTCACTTTCCTGTATTTCTGGAAATTCCGGAAGTGACAAAACGAGCCCATTTTTTCGGCCTACAAAAGGCTGAGGAAGCTTCCCTCGAGCCTCTGGGAGGCCTAAAAAGACCTCAACTGGGCTGAAAATCAGCTGAGGTGCAGTGCAGATAAGGGGGCGGTGCGGGAAATCACGCGTGCATGTGTAGGGGGTGGTGGCCCTCACGCATTGCCTTCTGGGTGCTGGCACAGGAGCACACGCGCACAGGACAATTTTGGGCACAGGAGCCCAAAAAGGTTAGCCACCACTGCTATAGAAGTTGAGACAAGTAGCTGTCCAGTCTTTTAAAAACCTCCAGTGATGGAGAGTGTCCACAATTTCTGGTGGCCAGCTGTTCCACTGGTTAATTGTCCTCACTGTTAGGAAGTTTCTCCTTAATTCCAGGTTGCTTGGTTGCCTTCCTTGGTTAGTTTCCATCGATTGTTCCTTGTCTTTCCTTCTGGTGCTTTGGAGAATAATTTGACTCCCTCTTCTTTGTGGCGGCCCCTCAAATACCGGAACACCGTTATCATGTCCTGCCTAGTCCTTCTCTTCTGTAGACTAGCCAACCCAAATCTTGCAACTATTCGTATGTTTTAGTCTCCTCTTAGTTGCTCTTCTCTGCACTTTGTCCAAAGTCTCAACCTCTGTTTTTTTTGTCGTGTGGTTGACCAAAACTAGATGCAGGATTCCAGGTGTGGTCTTCTTGCTAGATTTTATAAAGCGATACTAATACTTCGCGTGATTTTTGATTCTATGCTGTGATGTCTATGATTCAAGCAGTGGTGGGATTCAAAAAAAAATTTACTACCGGTTTTGTGGGCGTGGCTCGGTGGGCGTAGCAGGGGAAGGATACTGCAAAATCCCCCTTCCCTCCCCACCCCACTAACCCGCTTTCCAGCTCTGTTCTCCTGTGCAGGGCAACAAAAGGAGACTCAGCCGATCAGCTGGGACTCAATGGGAGGCGGAGAATAGGTGGGGTTGACGGGCCCAGTCAGAGATGGGATTTGCCGGTTCTCCGAACTCCTCAAAATTTCCGCTACCGGCTCTCCAGAACCGGTCCGAACCTGCTGAATTACCACCTCTGGATTCAAGTGATCATCCGCCAGATCTCTTCCAACCCTACTATTCTAAGTTCTGAGTTTCAGCTCACCTAGTTGTGTGAGCCTTCCTCCGTCTAAGACACTTACGGAAGACGCCTCCCTCTTGGATTATAGTATTATATTTTATTTTATTTTTGTGGAGACGGTTCTCTACTCAAACCAACCAAAAGCGGGGGGAGTTTCTCCTCCCTCCCCAAACCTCCTTTGACTTCTCTTAAAGCAAGCCTCCCCTGTGGCTGACATCAGCAGAATTTATCAATTGAGAGACAGGAAACGAGAGCTAAACTGGTGACGTGACCTCTCAGTGGAGATTGGCCGGAAAAACAAGAAGGCATTCTTTCTTTCTTTTTTTCTTTTACTTTTTTTTTTTCTTGTGGAAAAACCGTTCGGGGGTGTGTGGCTGCGGGGCGCTTGTCAAAACCCACAGCAGAGTTTTTTTTGGGGGAATCCGGCTTGGCTAATCTCATTTGCATGCTGGCTCGGTTTCCATTTTTTCAAGCGAGTCTCTTCACTCTTCAGACAAACGTTGCCAGGAGTGGAGCGTAGGGGAGACAGAATCAAGTGGCTTGTCAGCATCTCTTCGTCAGCCTAGCCAGAGCCTCTCTTAAGTCTTTACGTGCATTGAAGAAGGACGTCTCAGACTATGGAGGAGGACAGAAAAGCAAAGGATGGGAAGCTTCAAAAAAAAAAAAGGTCTACGTAGATCGGTTGCATCCAATTTTGGTCGCCACAATGGGCAATGACTTGTCTGAAATGGTATAAGGTCCCCCTGTTGAGCAGGGGGTTGGCTAGAAGACCCCCAAGGTCCCTTTCAACTCTGTTATTCTGGTATATATGAAAAAGATGTGTAGAGACTCCAGAATGAGTGCAGAAGAGAGAAATAAAAATGGTTAGGGGACTGGAGGATAGAACATAGGAAGAACGGTTGCGAGAAATTGGGTATTTCTACTTTAATGAGAAGAAGGACCAGGGGGGTGATGTGATAGCAGTCTTCCAATGTCTAAGGGGCTGCCCCAAAGAAGAGGGGGTCAACCTTCAAAGCACCTGAAGGCAGGACAAGAAGCAACGGATGGAAACTGATCAAGGAGAGAAGCAACCTAGAATGAAGGAGAAATTTGCTGATTTTTGCTCAAGCTAGTTGCTTCTCTTTAACCATCCAAGGATGCGGTCAAATAAATCAAAATGGCAATCGAAGTTCCAGCTGTTGTCTATGAGTTCGATCTTGACAAAAATCTCCAGAACCGTAAAGCCTACAAACTTGACGTTTATCACTTATGTTCCTCTTGGCTCCTGGGTGCTCACTAAGAAAGGATTTTTCGAAATGACCGCCATGACATTAGTATTTCGTATATTATTGTTATTATTAACAAGCTCTGGTGTTAAGGAGTTCTACACCTCCTCCCCACCTGAAAATAACTCTGTTCCAAATGCAAAACACAAGCAGAGGAGAGGAGTTTCAGTTTCAGTTTTATTTTCACAGCTCCAAGCAGCTTTAGTACAGAACAGTGGAGTTAAGCCACGCCCAGGCTCCTTGCTGTCTCCTTCTTGCTCACACAGCAAATACTGCTTCAGTTTCCAAACAGCCCTCAACTCTCCTCACCCACTGACAGGACGCTAGCCAGATGGATACCGATAGATACTGGTAGGCAGAGGCAGAATTTTTCCCCCTTATTTTCCTCCCAAAAAACTAAGCCCGAGGACATAGTTTCGTAGCGAAGCACGAGTATCCAGCTAGTAACTTAATTTTAAAAGTTAAAGGTTAGCAGGTAAGAGGAACGACGGTGAATGATGGCCTTCTGTTCTGGAGAACTTAGAAAGTCAGACCAGCAAAACCCTGCTGGACTTCAAACTGAATCCTGATGCCTTCTCATCAAGTTTGCATCCTACTTTCAAAGCTCTTCCCAATTCTTGCTTCCCCCCTTTAGGTCTTCCTGATCTCGTACCTGATCCAAACTATGTCCAAGCGTCCACTTATGTCCAGAGGGCACACCTCTACTCACTCCGCTGCGCAGCTGAAGAGAAGTGCCTCGCAAGGTAACCCTCTCCATGTTTCCCTTCTTTGCTTAATTATTCATTTGTTCCTTCGTTCACTTGTTCAACCTGTGTAGCCAAGCAAGGCACAGCATCTCTGGGTGGGATGCCAACAAATTAGGAGCGATTTTTACCAGAAAAAAAAATCAAATGGGCCAGACTAACCAGTAAGTTATCATAGGTACATTGTTTATCATTCTGTCAATTCAACTATAATTATATCTTTTATTTAACATCTGTCATCTATCATTCCAGATCTTTATCATTCTAGCTACAATTCTATTGATCTATTTATCTATCATGTCATCTATCATTCCAAATCTTTATCATTCTAACTATAATTCTATTGATCTATTTATCTGTCATATATCATTCCAGATCTTTATCATTCATTCTAGCTACAATTCTATTGATCTATTTATCTATCATGTTATCTATCATTCCAAATCTTTATCATTCAAACTATAATTCTATTGATCTATTTATTTATGTGTCATCTGTCATATATCATTCCAGATCTTTATCTATCATTCCAGGTACAATTCTATTGATCTATTTATCTATCATGTCATCTATCATTCCAGATCTTTATCATTCTAGCTATAATTCTATTGCTCTACCTATTTATCTGTCATCTGTCAGTTATCATTCCACATCTTTATCTACCATTCTAGCTGTAATTCCATTGAACTATCATTCCTTCTACCCTGGAGAAAAAGTGACTTATGACCATTTTTCACACCTACAACCATTTGACCATTTTTCACACATATGACCATTGCACCATCCCCAAGGTCACCTATATCTAAAATTCAGATATTTAGCAACTGATTTTCACAATTATAATGGATTGTGAACATTATGATGGGATCACGGGATTTCCTTTTTCAACTTTCTGGTGGTCAAAGTCAATGAGGAAGGCAGATTAACTATACCACCATGTCACTAACAGAACAACTGCAATCATTCATGTAACAATTCTGGCAAGAGAGATTGTACAATGGGGCAAAATTATAACTGTCTCGCTGAGCAACACAAATTTTGGGCTCAATTATTGTCATAAGTTGAGGATGACCTGTAAAACAAATCTCTCCAAGTGTGATTACCCAAAGGGGGGCGTGGCACAAAGGCAACACACTCAGATAATCAATAAGGGTCCCTTTATTAGTTCCAACTTTGCTCCCAATGTCCAGATTACCTTCTGGCTGGATAAAACCTCTCCCAGGAACAGCCTTTGACTGCAGAGAATCAAGTCCAAAACATGGTCAACAAAAACTGTAACTTAAAGTCCAATCAAGGCAAGATTAGGTAATTAGTTCGGCAGGGCAAGAGAAGGAATTCCAGACGTGAAGGAATGGCAATAACTCAACACAGTTGGGAGGATGCCAGGAACACAGATAACCAAAGTCAACACAAAATAAACTCCCGTTTGTTCCCAACAGATGCTGCAGTCAACATGCATCTCTTTTAAACTCTCATCCCAGCTGTGGCTAATGAAGGGAATCGGGGCCCTTCCCTCCCCCATAAGCCATGCAATCCATGTTGCTCTCTTCACCATTCCTCCCTGCCTGTCCTTGGATGAAGAGGGGGTGGGCCTGGGTCTTCCTCTGAACTCCCTCTTCCTTGTTCTACCTCTTCCCTGCTCTGCGTAGCCGGACTTTGCCCTACCCCAGTTTATTCTACAGTCAAGCTGTTCATCTTCCTCCTCGGATTCAGACTCTGGCAGGGGCATGACACCAAGTGTGAAGAGGATTGCAGGCTAGTTTATTGGGGGGGAGGAATAGAAGTAAAAGTCAGATATGGCAAAGGTTATTCTTAATTTTGAAGTCGGGTGACGAATGCCAACGGAACTTAAGAACAATGGTGAGATTTTACTGTCAGCAACACCAAGGAAAGCCTGAATTTGGTAGAAGAAAGCGAGAGGAGGATCTTCCTAAAAAGAAGCCAAAATAACAGAGGGGGTAGGAAGCATATTCAGCACCAAGCATGTTTGGCAGCCCTTAATATAGATTTTGAATATATCTCCTTGCTTTAAAAAAACAAAACAAAACTGGAAACTTATCCAAGCCACATCGACTGGCCTCCAAACGTAGAATGATAATTTATTTTAAAAGAGGGGGAAAGTACTCAGCCTGTTCAACTCCATTAAGCACGGATTTAATTGAAGGAGGATTGGACAGCCCGTTCAGGAAGGCCCTTAAATGGAGTTTAAGGAAGGAAGGCTGAAAAAGAGCTCAACAAGATATTATCTGCACGGATTGGAAAAAGCTGTATTTTCAGGGAGATGGAGCTAGTTTGCACGTAGTTTAAACTAGGGCTGTCCTTGTGGACTTCAACTCCCAGAATTGGGCATTGAAGTCCACGGGGTCTTCAAGTTGGTAAGCTTGGAAACCTCTGATTCAAACTTGGATGACTGCATCTGATGAAGCAATCATCAGATGCAGTCATAGTTCACCCCAAAATACTTCTGCCTTTTATTAAAACATCCTGGGCTGACTTCTGGTTTGAAGAGCTTCAGCGAGAGACAGAAATCCGCGATCGTGCGTGGTTTCTGTCTGGGCTTGCTGCTGGAGCGCCCCAGGCCAGCTGGTTTTGGGGCTAAGCCACCCCGTAGAGGTGGTGAAGAGTGGGGAGACCACCATCAGGGTCGAGGAGAGCCGCATCTCTCCTCAGCTGGCCATTACTCCCTTTCCCAAAGGCGGTTGCAGCGGGGGTCAGAAATGGCCACCACAAAGAAGAACTCGACCGGAAAAGAATGTGCAGGAGGAAGATAAGAAGTGAAAGTTTTGGCTGACCGGGTTAAATTGTAAAAGCAACAACCAAGGTACCCTGGAATTTAAACTTACAAGAAATAACATCGCTCCCAAAGAAGAGTCGGAAGCAGCGAAGGAAAGTGAAAAGGGAAAGGTTTGGCTTTTTTTCCCCTTCCCTCTCCTTCCCTATACTAAGAACTAAGAGGCTTAAATAAGAAATTGGAAAAATCCACTTTGACATCAATAGACAATTAAGCTGAAAATAAAACAAAATGCCAAAGGGATAATAAAGATTTCTGGACATTAAAAACTTTCTTTTTCATAAGCAAGAAGGGAGAGAAAAAGAATAAGGGCAGGATCTGGAAGAGGGAGGAGACTGCCTGGAATTAAAAAGAATCTAAAGTAAAACTTCAACAAGACTTCTAAAAGATACATTTTAACTGAAACTTTGCAACTAAATAGTAACCCCAGGAAAAGAAAGTGGAAAAAAAAGAGCAAAAAAGAAACAGCTTGCGTGTATTTGGATTATTTGGTGATCTTTGGATTTTTGGTTATTATATTTGAATGACTAAAATCAATTGGGTGGTTGTTTAAAAATTTATACAATGGCACCACTTCTGGATGAATTGAAAATGGAACTTAAAAAGTACAAAGAAGATGCACAAGAAGGGAAGGGTTCTTTTGGCTTTGTCTTTCAATTCTTAGAAATGGAGATTTGGAACTATGAGAAACAACAATTTGCAAACTGCAAAACAAGAAGACTGGGACAAAGAAGAAGCCATCTTTAATGAACAAGTAATTCTATGTGGGGAAGAAAAATGGAGAATTTAAAACTTAAAAAAACAACCAAAGAAAAGAAAAATAATTTGAAAAATAAGTATAATACTGGAAAGCAACAGAAAAGAGGAATACAGAAGAGAGAAATAGAGGTAGAGAGACAAAGGGGTAAAAAGGGGAGAGAGGAGAAGAGAGGGAAGAAGGAAAGGAAAAGAAGTTACAAAGGACCGGAGCAAGATCTAGAGAAACAGGACCTATTTAGAGATAATGGGTGAAACTCTAACTGAAAAAGGGATTCTGTAAAGGTACATAAGATTGTATTGTTATATTAGTAATAGAAATAACTTTAGAAAATTGGAAACAACGTATGATTAAAATGAGGGATAAAATAGTGTAATTTAGTGAAATGTTTATGAATAAAATAAGTGAAATAAAATAAATGAGAAAATTGAATTAGGAAGGAACGAGAACATTTTAATTAGTTAATGTTTTATAAAATATAAATGAAGAGGGGGGGAAATAACTATGGAAAGCTTATAATTGTTCCCATAGAAGTATGATATTTAATTGAAGAGTAATGTTAAAGATGTTAAGACTTTAATGAATATTAATATTAATGATAGAATTGAATTAGAATGGAATGTTATTTTAATTATATACATTTATAATCTTTTTTCTTTTTTTAAGAATACAGTGTGTATTTTAAGAATGTACCAAGCAGAATCCGAATGGAAGTTATGTATTATAATGAATGTTACAATTTTAGGGAAAAGATATAAAGGCGTCATACTCCAATCAGTAACTACAGGAGAAATTTTGTTTAATGAGAAAAGATAATAGATAATTGAAACAGGACAGACAAAAAATATAAATACAATGATCTGAATTGAGATAATTAAAATAAAATTGAGAAAATTAAAAGTGGGGAGAAGCTATGCAGAAAATGTAAAATAGTAATAAGATATGGAATAGAATATAAAAATGAGCATGAACCTGACTTTGTGTCTGTACGAAGAAATGTAACCCGGGATTACGCTACTTTCAAAAAAGATGTTTTATTTGTATTTTTTTTCTCTTTGTGAAAACTCAAATAAAATTTACCAAAAAAAAAAAAATCCCGGGCTATTTACAATTCACAAGCACACACACACACACACACACACACACCAGTATAAGAAGAATCTACTGTCCTAATTGTAAACCAATGGATGCTTTTTAAAAAAATTTATGGGGTTAAACAAGATAACCCAAGATCATCAACAGCTATATAGGGTCCAGATTGAACCTTGGCCAACTCTATACCCAACCTCCCAGTTTGTTCAGGTGTGAATGGTATTTCTAATTCTCCTTTGCCCAGGAGGTTTAAGGAAACTGACCCCTGGGCCTTCATTCTCCATCTGAGCTCCACAACATGAACCCTTTGAAGCAGGGAGAGCAGAGACAGAGCAATTGGCCCAGAGACACCCAAAGAACTCCAGAATGGAATGGAAACTTGAATCTTCTTGATCTAAGCCAAGGGTCTTCAACTTGACAGCTTTAAGCCTTGTGGACTTCAACTCCCAGAATTCCTCCTCCAGTCATGTTAACTCAGGAATTGAGGCATTGAAGTCCACAAGCCTTAAACTTGTGGTTTGAAGATCCTTGATCTGAGCCCACTGTTGTAATGACTAAACCTCCTAAGTTGATTCAGTTGAGCACCAAAGTTATATTCCTGCTCTCATATCTCGGTTTCATCTTCATCCAGCACGGCTTACACTGCAGAAGCGACCGATTACGATGTCCGTGTGCTACTGCGTTTCCCGCAGCGAGTGAAGAACCAGGGGACCGCAGACTTCCTGCCCAACCGAGCCCGTCATACTTGGGAATGGCACAGTTGCCATCAGTAAGTGTCCCTCAATGTCAGAAAGTGGTGTGTGAAAGTGGGCGGTGTTCTTGTTCAATTCGCCCAACCAGCTTAACCAAGTTTGTTCACTACCTAGCAATTGAATAGCCACCCAGCACTAAAACCGGTTGGCTACAAGTTGCTTGTTTTGGGGATGTTTAGCCTAACGAGTAAACCCTTCTCCATTCTGTCTATAAGGTTATGGGTTCAAAGTTTTCTACACATCCAGAAAACATGTCAGGCCCGAACCAAGAAAGACATGTGGTTGATTCTTCCAAACTGAGTTGTTGTTGTTTTTTTAATTGTATCACACCTAGCAGCGAAATCCTCTCCTATCTGAATTTACAACATAATCTGGGACCTATTGAGAAGGAGCTGTCTTCACCCTCTTTCTCACACACATGATATCTGAGCTGAGTTGCTTCTTCCTCTTCTGGAATTCACCCTCTCCTTCCTGGGGATCTACCTTCTCACTACATCCCATCACACCTTGGTACTTGCTATGATTGACACATTTTCCTTGTTTATTTGTACTCTCGGACTGGAGGGCTTACACACTCTCACACTAGAAGCCACAAGACCCCTCCCCTAAGGACAGCTTCTAGCTCCCCCTTCCCCCAAATACAGCCCTGAAACCGATGCTTCAGAAATGAGATGGAAGGTAGACCCACCTTCTGACGGTCATCCTTAGCATTCCGATTCAAAACTTGTTATGGGCATCTTCCCACGTGAAAACCTTCCTGTAGGTGATGTTGGGTTTCTTCTAAGCAACCCTTCTCCATTCTCCAGGCATTACCACAGTATGGATGAGTTCAGCCATTATGACTTGCTGGATGCTACGACAGGGAAGAAGGTGGCTGAAGGCCACAAAGCTAGCTTCTGCCTAGAAGACACCACGTGTGACTTCGGGAATCTCAAGCGCTATGCCTGCACATCACATACCCAGGTGGGTTTACTTTGGGATGGATTCGCTTCTCAAAAATCTCAAATTAATGCAAAGACAACCTCTTAATGACTGATTTCCAACTTCCAAGACTGTGGAGGTATGTTGGCAATATCACGATATTACTAGAGAGTCCAGGTTGACATTTTGGACCCAACTCTTGGGGTTTTGAAGAGTTAGTGGGAATACTTAGAGCAGGTGCATTAGAGTTATTTAGAGTTAAGTACATATCTTTGGGAGCGGGTGTTTACAATTGTGCTACATAAAAAGGGGCAGTTTACTATGAAATCTTAGCAGCCCAATCTTGGAGGATTTCAGAGGCTGCAAATCCCTCAGTTTTAGCCAAAAGGTAGGTGTGTGTGTGTGTGTGTGTGTGTGTGTGTGAAGTTCCATTTTAAGTTGATTAGCAGTTGAAATCCTAGTCTTTGGGTCTATTCTTGATGGAGGAGGAGAGGGGGAAAGGAAAGGAAGGAGGAGGAGGAGGAGGAGGAGGAGGAGGAGGAGGAGGAGGGGGAGGAGGAGATGGAGATGTAATTCTGTGCCATGCCTATTTTCCCATCAAGCATCTTTTCCCAGTCTGACAACTGTTATCTTTCAAAATGTCATCAACATTTGAACCCAGAATTTTTTAAAATTATTCACTTCAAAGTTCAAGCCATGTTTTTGTTTTCTTCCAGGGTCTGAGTCCAGGTTGCTACGACACTTACAATGCTGACATAGATTGCCAGTGGATTGATATCACCGATGTTCAGCCTGGGAATTATATCCTTAAGGTGCGCCATAAAATTTTGAACTTCCCTAATGTTGCTTTCTATTCTTTAGGGAAGTAAAGACTGCGTTATAAGTGAAAAATCCACTTCAAATGACTGTTGAAAAGTGAGGGCTGGAAGTCTTGACACTATAATCAGACACGTCAAGATGACAAAGATACAATGGTGCTTTCAAACCTTTGCCAGGTTGTGTTGCGACACCCATAAAAGCTGGTTTTCAAATCGTAACATCATGGTCACCATCTCAATTTTTAAATCATACTCTACAACAATGTCTGTCAGCCTCAGCAACATTAAGATATTGGTTGACTAGGGAATTCTGGATGTTGAAATCTTCTTTAAAGTCACTGAGGTTAAAATTGCTGCCCTAGAGACACCCCTCATGGGGGGTGGGCCAAAATACATTGATGAGCAAATCAAGGGACAAAATGACATGCCTTCCCTATCTAAGAAGCTGGTTGGTAGGTTGGTTGGTTAGTGGGTTGGCTGGTTGGCTGGTTGGTTGGGTGGGTGGGTGGAAGGTTAGTGGGTTGGCTGGTTGGTTGGGGTTGACTAGTTTCTGGTTGGTTGGTTAGGGTTGGCTGGTTGGTTGGGGTTGGTTGGCTGGTTGGTTGGTTGATTGGTTGGTTGGCTGGGGTTGGCTAGTTGCTGGTTGGTTGGTTAGTGGGTTGGCTGGTTGGTTGGGGTTGGCTGGTTGGCTGGTTGGTTGGTTAGGGTTGTTTGGCTGGTTGGGGTTGGTTGGCTTGTTGGTTGGGGTTGGCTGGTTGATTGGGCTTGGTTAGCTGGTTGGTTGGTTGGTATGTATGGGAACTTCTCCCTTCTTCCCAGTTCTGTATCAAAGAGGTCGATTTCTTTTTTCACCTTCTCTCAACCTCTCAGGTTCAGGTAAACCCCAAATATATTGTGATGGAATCAGACTTCACCAACAACGTGGTAAGGTGCAACATTCACTACACCGGGCGCTTTGTGGCTACCACAAACTGCAAAATCTCCCAGTAAGCTTCTGGAATGACTTTCTCTTTGGGAGCATGGAAAGGCTCAGTCCAATTATTTTGTGGGATGGTCTCTAGCTTTGAGAGGGCCACCATGAGACTCTTTGAAACAAATGTGGCCCCCACTGTCCTGGGATCAGAACTTGGATGCATCGTCTTAAATCTGGTTCAATGTTAGTAGAGGTAGGGTTAGTTTGAACCGAGAATGAACAACCTGTCAAAATGATGGGACTCTTTATTGGCCTGAAGTCATCTTCTTCCAGAGCAGTTGGCTGTGATGACCCAGGGTGGGATACAAAATAAACACAGTCACAAAAAATAGGTGTAACCCCTTTTATTCCTTCACTTTGCTTCCAAGCTCCAAATATCCTTGACTAGAAACAAAAAAAACTCCCACACGAGCAGTTACAAGGAGGAGGAAATGCCACTTAAATTATAAAGAGTAAAAAAAAACAACACAAAACAGGCAAGATAAGGGCTGGAGGACGTCCACAGATAACAGAACACACACTGGAAAGGATGCCAAACTCAGAGAGGAACCATAAACTAGAGATATTTCCATGCTTTGTTTCCAGAACTTGCCTGTATGCATGTCTGTCCTCTTATCCAGTTGTCACAGCTGCAGCCCATGAAGAGGATCAAGGCCCTCTCCTCCCCCATAGACCACGTATCTCCCTTATCCTCTCCTATGTGGAGGATGGAGAGGGGATGGGCCTGGGTCCACCTTGGACTGCCCAGCCAGCCTCTGCCCTTCCCCAGCCTCCTCCACAACCTCTGGAGTCACACTTCCCCTCCCTGTTGGCTGTTCCTCCTCTTCCTCAGAGTCAGTCTCCACCAGGACAATGACAATGGCCTTCATGAGCGAGGTGGATCCCTTTCCTGCTCCATCCCCTTCTCAGTAATCTAATCCAGTAGGTTTCTGGATCTGACTAGCTTCCTCAATCTGGATCACCTCCATTCAATCTGTGTGACAATGTCCTTCAACATTTCTCCCTGACCTGTAGGCCAAATCTGGCAGGGATTGCAAGTCTAAACACCTGGAAGGGCTCCATCTGGTGAAAGTGATAGAAAACCTTTTCAGAAGACCTATGGCACTGAGTCAAGTCATAACCAAGTTTGTAGGACCTCTATCTTTTGCTTGTCCATTTATCCTTCAACTCCAACCTTCAGTCTATTCACTCTTAGATCCAAAGAGCTAAAAATGGAACCTCCACCATCAAGAGTAATCTGCCTGAAGATTCCAGCTGTTTAAATTGGGAGCAGCATTGACCTAATCCAACTGGGCTGTCCTGATGTTCTTCTGTGTCATTTGGACAGGCACCTAAGCTTCATTAATATGCAAGTGCCTAGGCAAATAAAGCACTTGGAGCAATCCCAAAGGTGCTTCCCGAAAGCGGCAACTGGACTTTCTTGAGTTTTCTTGGAAGACGTTTCGCTTCTCACCCAAGTAACTTCTTCAGCTCAGAGCTAAAGAAGCTTCTTGGATGAGAACTGTCATTAACTCATCATCCTCTTTTTAATGACCCCATAATCCCTTGCAGGGTGGAATTGCACTAGCAGAGTATTTAATGGCCAGCTGCCCTACCTGTCACCAATGCGGAGTTTTGTTCAGCAGATATATTCTCATTGTGGCCAGAGAGAGAAATATCTGCCTCTACGTAGGATTGAACTCACAGCCTCTGAATTGTGAGGCGAGAGCTCCACTTCCACCTCCACACCTGGCATGACCTGAACATAATTCTACTTTTCCTGGATTTGCATCTGATATTGGACTTCACTCTCTTGGTTTCTCCTTTGCAGGTCTTGATTTCAACCAGGATGGCAACAGCTCTCCTCACCTTGCTTAATTGTCCTCTCTCGTCTTCTGCAAAAGCCTCTTGCAAGGTGAAGTTCGCTAGGAGGGAGTGGCTTCATCACACCTGGAGCCTACACAGAAATGGAAATCATTCCTCAGCTTCTTCTCTCTCTCTCTCTCTCTCTCTCTTTTTTTTTTTTCTTTTTTGAGACTATGTTAAATGAAATGTGTCACTTCAATACTTTTTATAAATACGTTTGTTCTGAATCTCGGTTTGTTTGTTCATTTTTTTCCACAATGGAATACGGTAGAAGCTAGAAATTGGAAGGCCTCTATTGTTGATACTGTGTTGTCTAGTATTGTAAGAGGTGGTCGTATGGGAGGGTTTCTTCTAAAGTCTACCACCATTTTTACGGTTTTGAGTTGTGTTCAGTTCCAGATTGCTCCGGTTACACCACGAGGCAAGTTGTATAACCTCCTGTCTGTCTGCGGATTCGTTGTTGTGTTGAATGAGACCAGTCACTGTTGTGTCATCAGCAAACTTCAGTATTTTAACAGATGCATCGTTTGAGATGCAGTCATTGGTATATCGGGAGAAGTGGAGAAAGCACACAGCCATGAGGGGCCCCTGTGCTGATAGTACAGGTATCGGATGTGATTCCGCCTAGCTTCACCTGCTGCTTCCTGTCTGTTAGGAAGCTTATGATCCACTTACAAGTGTGTTCAGGTACCGCTAGTAGGTTTAATTTACTTAGAAGAGTGCCTGGAATGATGGTATTGAATGCTGAACTGAAGGCTCCAAAGAGGACCCTTGCGTAGGTATTTGGAGATTCAAGGTGTTGTAGGATGTAATGCAGAGCCAGGTTAACAGCATCCGTTGAACTATTTGCTCGGTATGCAAACTGCACGGGATCTAACAGCGGATCCGTGATGGTTTTCAGGTGGGACAGCACAAGCCATTCAAAGATTTTCATAACTAACTACAGATGTTAGAGCAACTGGTCTGTCGTCATTCAGTCCCTTGAGGGAGGCCTTCTTTGGCACTGGGATGATGGTAGAACGTTTGAAGCAGGAAGGAACATAGCACAACATCTCTAGGGATCTATTGAAGATCCGGGTGAAGATGGGGGCCAGCACAGACTTTTAAGCAAGAAGGAGTTATCTTGTCCGGCCCTGGTGCTTTTCCTAACCGCTCATTCACCAGTCTGGGCATCGTGGGGGAAGAAGGATCCAAAATGTAAGCCAGGGTGTAAATGCAGATACAAATAGTCCTGGACTTACAACCCTGGGCTGAGTGACCGTTCAAAGTTACAACGGCACTGCAAGAAGTGATGTAAGGCTGCTGTCCCACACTTTTACAACTGTTGCGGCATCCCTGTGGTCACAAAATTCAGACGCTCCGCAATTCACTCATATTGGTTGGTTGGTTGGCATGGGAACTTTTCCCTTCTTCTCGGTTCTGTATCCAAGAGGTTGGTTTGCTTTTTCGCCTTCTCTCCACCTCTCAGGTTCAGGTCAACCCCAAATATATTGCGGTGGAATCAAGACTTCACAAAATTCAGGCGCTCGAAAATGGACTCGTCTTTATGACCGTCGCAGTGTGTGTCCCACGAGCAATGAGGTCCCACTTCTAACAAGCCAAGTCCGCGGGGAATCAGATTCGCTTTAAATCTGTTTCAATCTGGGTAGAGAAAGTCCTCGACATTCGACCACGGTGGGGAGGGAGGCTGCTTTGGATGCATTCACAGAAGGCAGGGGGCCCGTTTCAACCAGGAAGCCACGTTAGGACTGAGGACCGTGGGTTCTCTGTCAGCATTTGTTCCCACTGACGCTGTAAATCGTGAGCTGGCAGAGGGGATCTTGTGGGGCTCGGGGCAGGCGGGTTTCCTTTTTCATATGTGCGTACCTTTTTTAACCCCATGCTGTAGCCAAAAAAGAGGCTTTCCGAAGAGCTTACAAGCCTCCAGAGCAGGTCCTGAGCTTTCCAATTGGAAAGGGATGGCACTGGGGAGTGGGGGGAGGAAGAGGAGAAGGAAAGAAAAGGGAGGGAGGGAGAAAAGGGAGGGGAAGGGATGAAGGAAGGAGAAGGAAGAGAAGGAGAAGGAAGGAAAAGGAAGGAAGGAAGGAAGGAAGGAAGGAAGGAAGGAAGGAAGGAAGGAAGGAAGGAAGGAAGGAAGGAGGAAAGGAGGGAAGGAAGAAGGGGAGGAAAGGAAGGAAGAAGGGAAAGAAAAAGGAAAGTAAGGAAGGAGGGAAGGAAGGAAGGAGGTAGAGGAAGGAAAGGAGGGAAGGAGGGAAGGAAGGAAGGAAGGAAGGGAGGGAGGGAGGGAGGGAGGAGGGAAGGAGGATCAGAAGGAAAGGAGGGAAAGGAAGGAAGGGGGGAAGAGAAGGGAAGGAACAAGGGAGGGAGGGAGCAGAAGGAAAGAAGGGAGAGGAAGGAAGAAGGAAGGAAAAAAGGAAAGGAAGGAAGGAGGAGGGAAGGAAGGAAGGAAGGAAGGGAAGGAAGGAAGGAAGGAAGGAAGGAAGGAAGGAAGGAAGGAAGAAAGAAAGAAAGAAAGAAAGAAAGAAAGAAAGAAAGAAAGAAAGAAAGAAAGAAAGAAAGAAAGAAAGAAAGAAAGAAAAGAGCCAGATCCATAATTGGGCAGAACCACCCTTGCAACCAGACCAGAACACAATCCAGAACTGAGCTTTCCAAAAATCTTTAGCCAGGTGGAACGCAACCCTGCCAACGGGAAGCAGAGAGATCCAAAACATCTGGCCAGAGCACGCAGGAAAGGAGGCATGCATAGAGAAGGCACTGCTCACTGGGTGGGGCAGGGATCAACTACGGCGTTCTGACCAAACGTGGCTTTCTAAGGAGAAGAACACGGGAGTCTCTGATCCTTCTCCCCCACTCAGGAAAGAAAATAACCACAAGAAAACAATTAAAACTCTACAGCAGAGGTCTCCAACTTGGCCTTTTTAAGACCTGTGGACTTCCACTCCCAGAATTCCTCCTCCAAGTCACATTAGCTCGGGAACTCTGGGAGTTGAAGTCCACAAGTCTTCAAGTGGCCACGGTTGGAGACCCCTGGTGTCCAGACAAGACCCACGCCCAAATGAACCAGCTTATTGTAACGTTACATCCAGGGAATCTCGCCAGTCTGAAAGAATATTCTCCGTCCCTCTTTACATCCAGGAAAGTAGGGGTAGGTTCTGAGGATCGTTAACCAGCAGAACTGCTTGCCACTAGAAGGCGCTTCCATCATTGGAGGTTTTTAAGAAGAGACTGGACAGTCATTTATCCGAAATGGAATAGGATCTCCTGCTTCAGCAGGGGGCTGGGCTAGATGACCTCCAAGATCCCTTCCAGCTGTGTTCCAATTCTGAAATGTTTCCCGTATCCATATTCCTTCTCTGGGCCCAGCTGCCTCTTATTCAACCATCCTCCTGGCTTCAGCTCCTCCCTTACCCCGCCAGGTCGTTCCTCACATACATTATAGTTGGCTACTTCACATATGAACGTGTCCCAATCAGATTTCAATTCTTGAATGGGGGTCGTGTAGTCGTTGCTACCAAGCATCAGTAGAGGGCAACCTTGCCAAGGAAATGAATTTTTTATTTGCTAAACTGATAAAAAAAGTTGACTATTTGTGTCTTAACTTTAATCTCCCGCCAGCCATCCTCCTCCTCCTCCTAACCAGGTCTTCTCCCCGCTTCGCCTTTTGAGATTAACCGAGATCATCTCAGGGTGGCCAGCTAACTGAGCCAAATAAGACCTACCTATGACCAAGGTGGACATTTTTAAAACAAACTCTAAAGGCTATTAAAATATTTGATGAATGGAGAGGAGAGTGGAGAGGAGTTATATAATAGATATAGAATGGTAAATAAGATGGGTAATGGTATATAAGAAGAGCATGAATTCAATTGAAGTCCATACAAAAAGTGGTAATCTGGGGCCAAGTTACTTTCTAGAAGAAAGTTTTATGTTTTTATGTCTATGTCTTACGTGTGTGTGTTTAATTAAGAATTAAATAATAAAACCTCGGAGGAAGACTAGATGAGAATAATTATAAACAAGCCAGAGGAAAATATAAAGTTGATGACTGGATAGCAGATAAATCAGAAAGGAAATATGATTCAATAATGATTAAAGAGAAACAATGTGGAATTTGGTAAAGGGAATTTACGTGTTTATATGGAAATGGGATAAATTATAAGTACGTGATATAAAGGAATATGTTACCTGCCTTGTAAGGATCTACAATGGAAAGAGGTTTTATGTTTTTAATGTTTAATGATGTTTTGTTTTGTTTGTTTGTCTGTAAAATCAATAAAACTTGTTTAAAAAAAAAATATTTGAAGAATGTGGTCTTGGGAGCCCCACAGAGCCGAACCTGTAACATAAAAAAGCAGGGAAAGTTTGAAAATGAATTCAAAGTTCAAGGCAACCCGGGGCAAACAATATAATGAGCAGCGTTAGATTGCCTGCTGCAGGGAGAATGCAAGATAAACTCCCGTCTCTTGGCATCCTTTAGAAGTTCGTTTAAAGGAAGAAACTCAGGTTCAAAGTGTAATTAAACAGCCTCACCGTCCAATTAACCAACAAAGATAAAAGAGAAGGCTTAGGGTCCCAAGTTCCGAGAATAAACATCGTTAAGTCTTCTCCGAGATATCGTGGTCAACCTCGAATGAATTTTTTTTTTTCCAATCTTTGATCTCACGGGAATTTTTGCAAGTTTGGGGGAGACAATAGCTGGACGGAGTTTCAGCGTTGGGCAGTTATTTGTGGTGTTTTTAGAGCGCCCATATCCTTCTGGACGGTGTGCAATAAAATTACTTGGGCTGCGTGTTAACGGGCTGCCTTGTAGCAATCTAAATAGGCGTTCAGGTTAAGTTCACAAAAGAAACAAGAGATCCCCAGGTGATTCCTAAACCAAATAATAGTTTAGTTTAGCATTATATGGGAACCCAAGTACCTAACAGGGTCTGTTTTGTTGTCTGACTTAACCGTTGGTACGGAGTCTTGCAGAAAGATTGCAGAAAGTAGGACTTCAGTAACAAGAGTGGTCAGTGCCTGGAATGCACTACCTGACTCTGTTGTTACATCCTCTAACCCCCACTCCTTTAACCTCAAACTAACCACTATTGACCTCACCCCGTTCCTAAGAGGTCTGTAAGGGGTGTGCATAGGAGCACCATTGCGCCTCCCGTCCCTGTCCTATTGTCCCCATTTATTCGTACCTATTTCCTGCATTTTTACTCATGTTTATACTTGTAAGCGATTGACAAATCAAATAAATATGGTTTATGCCAGGGGTCCCCAACCACTGGTCCCCAGACCAGTACCGGTCCGTGGATAATTTTTTACCGGGCGCCACCATCTTGTTTCGACGGCACTTCCGGGTTTTCGGTTGTTTCCCGGTTTTCGGTTGGAAAGCGGCGTTTGGGTGCTCGCGCCTTAGTTTTATCAAACTGGGGGGCGGCTTCAAAGAGCCGTCCCGATGGTGGTGGAGTCTCGCGTTACTCAGGTACCGGTCCGTGGAAGAATAAATAATCGTGAAACTGGTCCCTGGTTCAAAAAAGATTTGGGGCCACTGGTTTATGCAACTGACCACCAGAAGGCAGGAGAAGCAGCAATGGATGGAAACTAACCAAGGAGAGAAGCAACCTAGAACTAAGGAGAAATTTCTTGACAGTGAAAATAATTAACCAGTGGAACACCTTGCCTCCAGAAGTTGTAAATGCTCCGTCACTGTCTGAAATGGTATATAGGATTTCCTGCTTGTGCGGGGGGGGCGGGGGGGGTTAGACTAGCAGACCTCCAAGGTCCCTTCCAACTCTTTGTTATTCTGTTTAAGGGGAAATTGACGAGAGTTGCCATGTCTTTTTGCTCAGGCCGATTGCTTCTCTTTAACCGTCAAAAGGACGCAGTCAATAAGTCAAAATGGAAGTTGTAATCAAAGCTCCGCTTTCTATGTGTTCCATCTTGTCTAACCTGCTGCCTTTAACCGCTAGAGCAGAGCTCTCCAAACTTTGCAACTTTTTAAGATTTGTGGAATTCCCTAGAAGAGATTGGGACAGCCACTTGGCTGGAACGGTACTCTTGCCGGAACAGGTTGGACTAGAAGACCTTCCACCCTCTTGTTATTCTGTTCACTTCCCAGGAATTTCAGAGAAAACCATCTTTCTTAGCCATCTGTAGACACACCCTGCCTCTTCTCCAAACTCTACGGCTTCCCGCACCAGATACTCAAAATAAGGTGTGAGGCAAAGGTAGTTTCTTACAATTTATTCAGCGCTAGATTTTAATACAACAAAAACGTTTCGGTGGCTAGAAGCCTGGAAGAAGCGACTTCAGCAGTTAGGTTTGACTTGCTCGCTATTAAAACAAACAATAAAGTCCATCAGATGGTGAGACTAAGGAAGTAAGAGTAGGAAGGAAGTGATGTGCAAGAAATGACAAAAAAAGAAAACCTCAGCAGTTCAACAGGACTGCCTCTGTCTCGAACTGCAACTCAGCAAAGTGGATATTTCACCTTTCCCCAAAATGCAGAATGGACGCAGCTGTGACAGGCCACGGTGAAACTTCAGGAAGTGTTTAGACTACAACTCCCATCCTTCCTGCGGGGATGGGAGCTGTAGTTTGACAGCCCCTGGAGAGTTACGCATCGCTAGCAGCGGAATAGAGTTAAGGCAACGGAGCTAGGAAAATTGTCAAGCCAGGGAGAAAAGGAAGAATTAAAAACATGAGCTGTCAATTCTCGACGTCATAATACTGCAATTTAAAAAAAAAACAAAATATCCATTTTGCCTTTTGTGGGTTCCTCTATCATTTGGGTCTTGGGTTCTTCATGAGCACACTGGGCATAAAAAGATTTCTAAGGTTCAGACGGTGCTAAAAAGCAGCTTTGGAAAATCAAGTTTTGAGTTTGGGAGGTTATTTTAGGAAGTCAAAAAGAAGGCGGCTCAGAATGGCAAAGAGGAACTGGCAAAGATTTAATCTGGAGTCAATCCAATCCGATCTGGGCATCAAATCAATTCCCTTGGAGAGTTAAACGGCACGTCTCCAAAATCTGCTAAGTTATTTTGGTGTGAGTGCAGGAGAGGCCTTTTCTCCATCAGTTTGGACCCTGGGATCAGAACCAATTGGAATCCTCCCATCCATTTTTCAAATCCAACCATTTGGACTGTGCTTTTCACGTTCTGCACAGCCTACAAACATATCACATTTTTTAAAAAGAGAAATTTTAAAAAACGACGGTGCCACATTCCTTCATTTTAACAAGCTTCCAGTTTTGCACATGTTGACAGACAACCATCAGGCCTTTCAACCAAAGGCGATTTTTCTACTTCTCCCAAAAAAATTCAACACCTAACCAAATGCAGTTCCCCTCCCCCTCTCCCACCCCCCAAGGTTAAACATTTTTATCTGAAAAAAAGAAAATAGGGAAAATGGAATCGTTCCATTCTCTTTCACTCAAAGAATAGCAAGGAATACTTGAAAGACATCATTTAAAAGATCCAACTTATTATAATAAAAGAAACCGGGATGGCTGCTTTGGGAGAAAGCATCTTGAGGGTGGACATCTACCTCCAGATGCAATAGAAAAGTGGTGCATCCCAGCTGCCTTTCCTTAAAAGCTCCTAGCCAAAAAACAGAAACAGTTGCCTCTCTAAAACCATGTCTAGTTTTAGAGTCTTTTCCACAGAATAAAACTCGGATTTCAATCTAATAAATCGACCAGTGACGCACTGTGGCATTGACAAATGGAAAGGGTTGCAATTTTTGTTCTGGTTCAGACATTCTGGTATTCAATTGCAGGAGTCCTTGATCTTTGCCTGTGGATTATAGGAAAATGAGTTAGTCCTCAAGCTTATGACCACAACATTCCTGCTGCTAAGCGAGACGTTTGTGAGGTGGATTTTATCCCGTTTTACCACCATACTAGACACAGTTGTTAAGGAAACACTGCAGTTGGTCAGCTAGTAACATGGATGTTAAACGAATCTGGCTTCCCCATTGACTGGCCTTGTCAGGTCGTCACAAAAGGGGAATCACATGACCTCAGGACACTGCGACCCTCCTAAGTATGAGTCAGTTGCCACTTTTTTCAGGGCCATTGTGAACTTTGAACGGTCATTACATGAACTGTTGTAAGTTGAGGACTACCTACAGTTAGCATCTCCACAAAATGTCCACTGAGTAAAAAAAACCACACTAAAAAGTTAAAGGTCTCCCTCATGTCAACTCATCAAATATTTCAATGGTCTTTTTAGAGTTGCCAACAGAAAGGGAGGGGGGAGCAGTGCAGCAGCTTGCAAACCGAAACTGCATTCCATAAATGTTTTCAAAGATAGTCACTAGGTGACCAAGTTTCTGCCGTGCAAAATTCTAACTGGAGAGCATGACTGAGGACTCTGGGCTATGGAGGTGTCCCATTGGAGAATATGAATTAGGATACACCCAGAGGGGTGGGGGGAAAACCAGGGTCAAGGGTGACAATAAATTATGTGCCTCAGAGTTGGCTTCACCCAGGCAGTGCCGGACGTGTTTAACTCCCAATAAATCCATTTGAAGTTTTGGAAGTTTGGCTCGAGACTCATGATTTAATTGGGGTCACCGCCGGAACCCTGACACCTCGCACATCTGTGTTAGTAGTTTCCGGCTCTAGGGAGCAGTGCTCATCTCCGTTACAAAGCCAAAGAGCCAGTGCTGTCAGAAAACATCTCTGTGGTCATGTGGCCAGCATGATTAAATGCTGCAGGTGCATGAAACGCTGTTACCTTCCCACCAAAGTGGTCCCTACGTTTTTATTTGCATTTTTACATGCTTTCAAGCTGCTCAGTTGGCAGAACCTGGGACCGGCAATGGGAGCTCACTCCATTACACGGTGCTAGGGATTCGAACCGCTGAACTGCCAAGCTTTCTGATTGACGAGTTCAGCATCTTAGCCACTGAGCCACCGCGTCCTTAAAACCACCCCGGTGGACTAGAGATTATGTTTTTCCCTGGAAGGGCCCGTTTGCAAAGTATCCCCACTTCCCAATTCTACCTCAACTGTAGCTTGATATCCCGGATTATCCAGCTCAAATACTTCTATACACACTCTTGCATCCTCTCTGTTGATTGTAATTTTGCCACGGCGAGCAAGTGCTTTGGGCTTCAAAGAAAAAGAAAGAATAAAGCAAGCTGTGAGTTAGAATAAGATATAGACATCTTTGGGGTTTCTGAAAAGGAGCACCCCCTCCCAGAAGCAATTGCAAATGTCCAATCTTTTCTTTAAAACTTCCAGTTTTGGAACATCCACAACTTCTGGAGGCAAGTTGTTGAATTGTTCTCACTGTTAGGAAATTCCTCCTTAGTTCTAGGTTGCTTCTCTCCTTGATTAGTTTCCACCCATTGCTTCTTGTCCTGCCTTTAAGGTGCTTTGGAGCATAGCTTGACTCCCTCTTCTTTGGGGCAGCGCCTGAGATACTGGAACTCTGCTATCCTGTCCCCTCTAGCCCTTCTTTTCATTAAACTAGCGATACCCAATTTCTGCAACCATTCTTCATATGTTTTAGCCTCCAGCCCGCTAATCATCTTGGTTGCTCTTCTCTGCACCCTTTCAAAAACCTCAACATCCTTTTCAATCTCGTGGCGACCAAAGAACCAGGTTTAGGACTCAAGATTCAGAATATGGATCAGAATAAGCTTCTCTAGATGAATCTGTAGGATGTCAACCTTGGGAGACTCCAAGGCAAGAATTGCCGGAAGGTGATTAAAGTTAGGCCCCACTTGGACAGCAGGAGCAATCAGATGAGGATGATGTAAGGCCACCCAGCCCCTCCCTTACACCCAGAGAATGGGGTGGAACAAAGCCGAGATGTTTTGTGAGTTTTTTTGTCCAGCAAGGGTTGTAAATCTCTTGATTAGGGCTGCAGCTCTTACCAGCCAAAGGAAGGTAGGGACAGCAATTACAGCAAGAAGAAATATAAGGATGAGGACTATAGCATAGACTGGGACACCTGATTTTTTCAAGGAAGGCTCCAGCCCAGCACCTAAGAAATGAAGAAGAAGAAAAAAAGAATTAAATCAGGTCATACACCCATGGCAAATTCTGCATTAGCTAGGGTTAAGCAACCTGCCCAAAGTTGCCAGGTTAAGAATGCCCAGCAGCTCCAGCGGGAACCAAAGTCAGGAATTTAACACTTCTCTTTCTCATCTTCTGCCTTTTGCAAAGCAGCCCATCAAAGCAGCATTTTCCCCAAGAGCCTGAATCCCTGGCTTCAACGGTCTTGAAGAAATAAAAGTTGTAGCCTGAGGTGGTATCCAGCAGGTTCTGAGCCGTTCTGGAGAACCGGTAGCGGAAATTTTGAGTAGTTCGGAGAACCGGCCGAATACCACCTCTGACTGGCCCCGCCCCCATCTATTCTCCGCCTCCTATTGAGTCCCAGCTGATTGGCTGGGTCTTCTTTGGTTGCCCTGAACAGGAGAACGGAGCTGGAAAGCAGGTTAGTGGGGTGGGGAGGGAAGGGGGATTTTGCAGTACCTTTCCCCTGCCTTGCCCACCAAACCATGCCACACCCACCAAGCCACGCCCACAGAACTGGTAGTAAAAAAAAATTTGAATCCCACCACTGGTTGTAACCCAACATGGGTTTAGAGGACACTTGATGCTTCCTCTTAGAACAAGAGGCCCAAATGAAATCCTACCTGCCACAGTAAAGGAGAACCGATCCACTTGAAAACTTGAGGAATCTAGGTAATCTTTTGGATTGACCGAAAATGCCAGCGTCTGGAGGACGTCCTTGTTGCTTGGCGCCGGTGGCTGGAATATCACATCTCCATAACAAACGAGAGAGCCACCTCTACACAATTGCAAGAGAAAAGACATGGCTGAAGGAGGTTGATCTAGTTCACACCTGGTGTTAAAACAATGACTAGCCACAATGACTCACAATGACTAGCCAGGTTCACCCACTGCACTAACCCAACATCCAGAAGTCACGTTACGACTCAGTTCTCCGAGCCCAGCCTCTATAGAGGCCCCCAAGGTTGTTGGTTTCGAGAAAAAGCTAACGTTATGGCTTCATCCTAGACTCAAAGAAGACCCTAACAGGAATTCTCCAAATAGGATGGATGCCAGCATGGCCAAATTACTAACTGGGAAGATGTAAACCAACCAAACAGGTAGATACTAAGTTGAAGAAAAGTGATCTTCAGCTGGCATCAGCAACAGGCTACCTAATAAGCAGGCTATGAAAAACAGACAAATTCAGTTAACTTACGTGATCCTACGGATTGTCACTTGGAGAAGATTTTTGTATTTGCCAAGTATTCGTGTCAGCTGGAAAGCAATCATTTTCACAAGGTGAGCCCAGATCAGAGTCCTTCTTTAAGCCTTACGCATCACCTTTTCAGCTATTACATGCCTCATCATTCCAGCTCTAACTTGGCAGTAGTCTCCAAACTTGGCAACTTGTGGACTTCAACTCCCAGAATTTCCCAGCTAGCATGGAATTCTGAGGAATTCTGGGAGTTGGAAGTCCATAAAACTTAAAGTTGCCATGTTTAGGGAACCCTGCCTTATACCGTGTGAACTTTAAAGAAGAAGAATAATTATCCTGAATTGCTTATCCAGAGCTGAACCTGCCATGCATTTCCAAGCTAAGCTTAGGAAATCTATAGCTTCCAATTTATCATTATCACAAATATTGCAGAGATGAGAAACTTCACCAGAAAAATCTATCATTCAGTCCCTGGTTAGAAAAGAACTATGCATAGACCTAAGAAAATTAGACTTTATAATCTATATACCCTTTACTGTTTTAAACAGGCATAGAAACCTCCTATATTCTTTAATGTTCACAATAACAAACACCAAAAAGAGTTTTCAACCAGTTTTGCAAGGGATGAATTTAAATTTCCAGTAATCGTTTATATCTCACCGTATTAGAGAGATCTTTTGCGATGTTCTGACGTTCTACAGAAGAACGGTCCAACATCTTCTCATTGAATATTCTGTTGGTTATCAGGAAGGAAACTGGAAAGACTTGAAGACTCAGTTTTGAACCTAAAATCAAACAGTTGCACGTAAGGAAAAAGGTACATCTCCCCTGAACCCAAGCTCAGGCCTAAAGTCAGTCATGGATCTGTACCTACTGACCATTGATGGAGAGCGAGATGAGGTCCACGGAGACATCTGAAAGCCCAATCAGTGCTTTGAGAATCCAGTGAACGTCCACGTGACTATCGCTCTTGATGAAGATATTTCCACTTATATCAACACCCCCTTGGGTATTTCTGTATGAGAGAAATTATGTTAAGACTTGACTTCCAGGAGAAGTGAAAATTCAGCATTCGATATTCATTTGACTGCAAGCATAGATGAGAGATGATAGATGGATGGATGGATGGATGGATGGATGGATGGATGGATGGATGGATGGATGGATGGATGGATGGATAGATAGATAGATAGATAGATAGATAGATAGATAGATAGATAGATAGATAGATAGATAGATAGATAGATAGATAGATAGATAGATAGGATAGGATAGGATAGGATAGGATAGGATAGGATAGGATAGGATAGGATAGGATAGATAAGATATAGATGAAGGGGGAGAGGAAGAGGGAGGGAGAGGGGGAGAGAGGGAGGAAAATGTCCAGACCACTGGAGAATTGATGCTTCCCAGAAAGTTGCTACTTACCGTTTATCAACAAGCGAGATCAAATGAACTGCATATCGGGTTCCAAGCAACAGTTTCATCTGTACAGGCAGAAATTATTGTATCACTGAGTCACAAATTCAGTTTGCAGAGTTAAGAATTAACTCAACAGAAAAAGACTTACGACCTTTATGGGCAAGTTCTTAATTTCTCATCCCTCCCCAAAACTTGGAGCATACTTACAACTCATTAAGCTTAAGGTTTCCTGGCACATCGAGGAAAGTTATCGGAGATCTTAATTTGGAAGCAGTAGACCAAGTATGGGTGCAACCTACTCATTTAAATGCCTGGGGCATTTAATTTAACCAAGCAGGACTGGCTAAACTCATTCACAATGGCCCTCTCTTCTATCAGGTGTTCTCCACGCCTGAAGTCGGGGGCGTTACCATTCCATTACCTTGATCTTCACACTTTCCAAGTGTTCTTGGACAAAGTTCTTGTCATCAAAGGTTGGTATGGACCCCATTTCCAGGAGACTGAAAAATACAGCCAACTTCTCAGGTTCTAGGTTTTTCAAGCTGAATCCTAGTGAAAACAGGGGACAATTTTCGGAAGCATGTCAACGAGCAGAGGCGTCTTCCCATTACAAATTAATTACAAATCAACCAATCGATGTAAATCTAACAAATAAAATTCCAGGAAGCAAATGAAGTTTGCTACTGCCTTGTTGCAGGAAGGAAATTAAGTTCCTTAATTAAGTCCGTTGTTTATGTAAATGAAGACTCAATCATCCAGGCCAAAAGTATCTAAAAAGGTTAAACCATGGCAACTGGACTAAACCATTGCCTGGTGACTCACCATTTGAATGCAAAGATCTCACATCTATCCTCCAGTCAAAAAAGGCATCGATTCTCCGACTCTCAACCCCCGTCACAATTGTCCGTATGATGTCAGATGGGGTGGGAAGGCGGCCCATTCCTTGGAAGACCACCTGGCTCTCCACTATGACAGATCCATTCCTGTGGGACAGAATTCAGGAAACATCTATAGGCACTTTTTGTAAATGTGGTGGCCTGACCTTCACCACACCTTCCTAGCATGTTAGAATTCCAAGAATTGTCAGCCAGCGGTCCAGGACATCTAAATGCAACCACTGGAAGGGCCCAGGTGAGACAAAGTTGTATTATGGTTCCATCTCACACATGGTGCCTTTGTCCAGAAAAAAAAAAAAGAGGAAAATCTCTAGAGAGAATACTCTCTGTATATATCACTCCATCTTTCCTGCTACATGGGCAAACAGGACGAATGATGGGTTAGAATTAACATAGATTTTTTTTTTCCAAATGATCCAACTGATTTGAATCTGCAATTGATCTGGTAAATTGTTTCAGAACTTCTGTTCAAAGCATTCAGTTGGGAGAATTCTACATATATGCAAAATCAATTTAGAAAAACCAATGAAAAAAAGGGCTATTATTATACCAGCACACAATCAATTTTTTTTTTTTTATTTCATGTATTTATTTATTTTGATTTGTCGGTCGCTTACAAGATGATATACGAATAAACATGAGTATGAATACAGGAAATAGGTACAAATAAATGGGGACAATAGGACAGGGATGGTAGGCACGGTTGTGTGCTTATGCCCAATTTAAGAGGCATTCTGTTCAGAAACCAAGAACTGCCCAAATCTCCATAGTGGTATTTCATACCCTTGTATCTATCCTTAATTCCATGGGTTTCTTCCCGTCTAGAAACTGAGCGATAAACTTGGCAACCTACTTACAAGAAACGAAGAACCCTTGCGTGCAGAAAGTTCTGATAGGTAGACAATATCTTCTTTAACTGGAAGCAGAACATTAAAATAGATAGTTAAGGAGTGGTTTTGCCCAGAAGAATGTTAAAAATGTAGGAAGCTGTTAGGGAAAACTCTAGATGGATAATCCATGGATATTGCATAATGTTTCTTTTCTTGTTCAACAACCAACTCTGTTGCAATGGATCCACAAGATCATGAAAGCAAGAGCAGAAAATCTCAGTAAGGTCTCTTTAATGCTAGTCTTGGGGTAAACAAAGACATGGAAATTATATTTTCAACCCTTATTAATAGCAAGTTCATTAAGTTCTGAAGACTAGCCTTCAGAAGTTCTGTGTGCTCCATCACCCAGATGGCTGGAGACTTTTAAGAAGAGCCTAGATAGCCACTTGTTGGAATGGTAAACTAAGCTGTCAAGGGACATCGCACCTTTCTCTTGATTATTTATGTCTCCTCACCCTTGTCCCAAAGATACCTTTTCAAGAGGCAACTGGGCTTTCCTGTTTCCTGAGGATACAGACAAACCTCCAAGTGGCCTCAATGACCCCCCAAAAGGAAGCAAATGACCAGCTGTCTACAAGGAATATAAAGCCTTCCGTTCCCCACCATCCAGTCAGAGCCGAAGAAGCTTCTTGGATGAGAAGCAAAGCGTCTTCAAAGAAAAACCAGAAAGTCCAGTTGCCTCTTGAGAAAAAAGCACTTTTGGGACAACTACGACCTGGGTGACTGAGAATCTCCACGGACATCCTTCTCTCCCTTCCACTGCATTCCCAGACTCCCGTGTGTCAGCTTGGAAGCCATTTTCCTTTGGGGCTTCTGGGCTGCCACATTCAGCGCCTGGGAATTTGGGAGGGGAAATTTCAAGGAGTGTTGGAAGATTAGCCACAACAACATTCCTTTCTCATAGTCAAGGACACGTAACCCTGTACCTGGAGGGGAGTGACTGGGGATAGTCTCCAGTTGGAACGAAGTAATGACTGGACCATGTGATGGATTGTTGGATGTAGGGGTTGGATTTTGGATCCTCTTTGAGCTAGGGATAACCCGGAAGTCTCAGATTTGGGGTATTCCTCAGATGTGCCAATAGGACATCTCTAATAAAATGGATCTTTGCGAAAATGATAGTCTTGGAGTCTTTTCCTTTGGAGGTTGTTACTTGGAACGCTGATGCTGTGTTCACACACAAAAGATGAGGAGTGTTGTAGTCCACATTTCCCTTGGTACCTTACATAAACAACCTATGATCTCATATCACGCCATATATAGTCCTTCCTTGCTTCTGCAGGCTTGTTCTGTTGGATTACCTTCTAAAAACTTCCTGTACTGACCTTGATGCACAAACAGACTGTTATTTATTTCTCAGCACCAAAAGACCCCACCGGTCTTATGTCATTTACTTCAACCTTATCGTTATTGTGAACAGAGGGGAGGATGAATTGACAGACGCCTGCCAAGAAAAGCTATCTCTCCTGGAAATGCCCTTTGGCAAGCACCTCCAAGTCCTAAATCAGATCACCTTCCTACATGAAAATGTATTTAAGCGAAGAGAAGTCAGGGATGGGACTTCAGGGCAGACCAGGAAGGTGCTACGCTCAAGCTGGCACCAGATAGGGTCCGTCCACACAATCTTTTTCAGAGTTCCTGTCTGCAGAAAAGACACTTATGGATCCATTATCTTATCGTTTATATCAATAAAGTTCTGGGGTTCTTTGCCCTGTTGTCTTGAATCCTAAAAGACCTACAATCTCCAACAGTAGGAAATATAAGTTGCCTGAAGCCATTACTCCAATTGAAGAAGAGAGATTACATGTTTTCACTCTTGAAAATTTAGCTCAATAGTCACAAATATCTTAAGAAGGATACAGAATCAACCTCTGGCAAACGTTTGCTGGGTTTCTGATATAGCAAGGAATCTCCTGGAGAACCTCTGCACAACATATTGGATCAATAATCCAGTTTTATATTCAATATGTTTGTGTCAGGGCCTGCCTCCTTATCCGTGAAGAAACTATGGATAGAATTTTCATCTACAGATCAATACTATCTAGGTTAGTGGCTGGAGAGACGAAGCTCTCCAGATGTTCCCCGACTCTAGTTCCTTATGAGAACCAAGCAACATCACCAATGGTGAGGACCCCATTTGGAATTGCAATCTGATTAAACTCCAGAGGGTAATGTGTCACCTACCTCAGTCTACCTATGTTAGACTGAGGAGCAGCGCTTCAGAGGCCTTTTCACCCACTCTCTGATGCCTTTTAATATCTCTACACCTAGGTCCTGAAGGTCAGAAACTTGAGCCTCCTGAAAACCCTTTTTTGATCTTTGGAATCCAGAGCTCTCAGCTGTACCTGGTTACCTGTCATAAGATATCAAGAATTCTGCCATCAAGGGCCACTAAGGAACTGTGGAAACATTGTAGACTGAATCAGTGCAGGAATACCCTAGCAAGAACATCAACACTGGATTATATTCATTTAAAAAAGAAAAGGAAGCTTCCAAGGAAGGGAAGAGAAGGAAGACAATGCTTACTGTTAACTTAATTTCTTTTTCCAGTTTCTTATAACTTTCAGAAGACTTGTTCATCAGGGAGCGTGTGTAATTTATTTTGATGAGACGAAACCACAAAGATAGAACACGCATTGCTGGAACAGTTGAAGCGAATTTACTCGGGGTCAAATTCTCCTTCACTGACTGGTTCAACGGCGAGGTGGTGAATTTGGACCTGGGCTGCTGGGAAGAATGATCGGGTTGGACTCCAGTCACAATTTTTGTTCTGGATGTTGTCGTCTCTATCTCTTCGGATCTGGACACCTTGGCATCAGCAAGGGTCACGTTCTTCTCGGGTTCCATTGTACCTAAGACAGCGTTCAAAAACTTTCTAGTCGAGAATGGTCGGGAAGTCATGCTTTGAGTTGATATATTCTGAGGTGGTGTGAAGATACTCACTGGGCAAGAGATGTTCCTACAAGTGGATTTTGACTCAACTGGAAGAGTTCTTTGAATGGTCCACAGCGTAGTTGAAGCAGAAAATAGAGGAGTTGCCTGGTTGGATTTGGTCTGCAGGACAGATGATGGATACGCAAGAACATTAGAATTACTGGATGTGGAGAATCTTGAGCTACGAATGGACAAAGTTGTTCTGCCAATCGTTTGTATATTATTTGCAGTGGAAGTACCTGTGACCTGGTGTCCCAATGCGTTCTCCATGGTGACCATCACAGAAGAGGTACTTAAGCCAACTCTGGGAACTTTTGTAGGTAAGGACAATGCTATTCCATCCACTGTATTCCTTGACTCTAGAGAAAGGGGTGTGGCACTGAATGACTTTGTACCTGTAGGTATCACCTGCCCTTTTCTAACCAGGTGGCCCTCCGTAATGTTAATAAATGTTTTCGAAGTTGACTCAGGAACACGGATTCTAGGGAAGGGAATGAAGGTAACGCTAGACGATGAAGAGTGGTGAGATGGTGTGACTAAAGATCTATCCAATTCTATCAAACCTGGAAGAGAAACTGTGGGATGAGATTCTGATGGGCTGGGAAGCTTCTGTTCAACAGAAGGCCTACCAAAAGACTCCAATGGAGTGGTGTGTCCTTCTGGAAGATCAGCGTAGGTCAGTCTAGTTGAGGTTGCTCCAACTGGATGTCGAACATCTCCTATATCTAAATGTGGGAATGATGGAACAGAATCATTTTTTGTGGTACCAAGACTAAATACCTTCATCACCAAGGAATCTGCAATTGTCTCAGGCTCAGAAGACGCCTTTGAGGTTTGCCACATCTTGGACAAAGAAGTGGTAGAACTTAGAGATGATAATGGAGTAGTTCCAGTTCCCCTCTTTGACAAGGCATCTACTGGCTGGACACTGGTCAGTTTTCTGACAGAATCAGTTTCCATAGCAGTCAGAGGAGAATTTGAAGTAGGTATCTCTTCCACGCTTGCTGTGATCTGTCTCTTTCTTCCATAGTATTGGGTATCTAATAGCTTCCCATAATCAGTAATGTGGGCTGTAGTTTCCAACAGATCGGTCTGAAAGGAAACTCGGAGTCTGGTTTTAGCATTTCCAGAAAGCAGCGTGCTAAATGGTGAAGAAGTCTGATGGTTCAAGAAATGGACACCGATACTGGTTGCATCGGTTTCACCTTTTGAGATGGTACTCACTGTAGGATCAATGTAACCTTCAACTATGGAAGAAGCGTTGCCCTTTGGTTCCGGTTTGATGACTTCCACAAGGGAGCTATTTAGCCTGTTATGAGAAGTCAAGGAGACCTCACCTTCTTTTGAAGTTCCAGAAGATGACGTTGTTGGAAAGCTTTCGCTGTGTTCTTTCAACACAGAACTCTGTGGATTGGCTTCCTTCAGAAGGCCAACAGTTGCAGCTGCAAAAGGAAGCTGTGCCACTCCAAGTGAAACTTTGTGTCTTGGTGTCTTGGTGGCTACAGACGAAGGAATAGTATCAGTAGGGCCTGGCACCATCTGATCACTCTCATTATTAGCCACATCAAGAGAAAACTCCAATGGAGATGAGCCTGCTGGACTGGAATTTGTCAATGGCATCATGGAACTGACTTCAAGCTGTTGAGATCCCTGCCAGATGGAATCCGATGTCGATTGTTGGGCTGAAGAACTCACTCCTGTAACTAAGCTATGGATAGGCGGTGAGGCTGTGACCCTTTTTTCAGAAAGATGGATTGCTGTGGGATTCTCTTTATCAAGATGGGATCTAGTAATTGCAACGGACGGAGGGAAAACCTCACGGAGCTCAACCCTTCTGGAAATACGTCCACGTGAAGACAAACTGAAGCTTTGCTGTTGAGTGGGAACCCCACTGGTCTCTTCTGACTGATATTTTGTCGAGGTAGCAGAGGTAGGCATAGCAACATGAGCGGTGGTTTCAACGGGGTATCTAGCAGAGACCCAGAGGGAGGAGAAAGGATGAGTTACAGGAATGGTGACATCTGTTGGGGTAGCAACCAATCCAGAAGTAACATATTCTTCATTATACTTGGCTGTCTGGTCAAAGAGGGTCTTTCTTGAGTTGGGCACATGAGATGGAATAGAAGTGAGGCCTGATAAGTTATGGCTATGAGATATGAAAAACTTGGAAGCATCAGAGCTTTGAGCTGTTCCTTCAACACTTGATGGGAGAAACCTTGATCTTCCCTCAATGGTGCCAAGAGATTCTGTTCCAGTAGAAGAAACCATATCCTGAAGACTTGTACCCATGGAATGAACGCTGGCTAATGTTGAGTAAGATCTTCTGATGCTCTTTCTGTCATCACTGAGAGCATCAAGATGTTGAAGAGGAGAGATATGAGACTGGCTGGCATTTCTCTGGCTTACACCAGTTTGATTAAATAACCTGCTAAAAGACAAGTCTGTTTTGGGTTGACCCCACTGGGCATGTCCGAGATTTGTGGGTTTCTCAGTAGAGATGGTCGTGACATTGCCAGTTGGCCAACCAATAGCAGAAACTCTATTTAAAAAGCTTTGATCTTCCTTGCTGGCAGCAGTGGTGAAGAAAAGAAGAATGAAGAAGAGAATGGGCCACGTTGGTCTTCTGTGGGCAAAGGGCTGGTCTGCAGGCTGAGGTCCTCCTGTCCTTTGGCATGCTGTAGTAGAGGAACCCAACATGGCTGCTTCACTGTGAAACAACAGGAAGTAAAAGTTATGTGAGCAGATGTGCGATTTTCCAGAATATACTTCCTCAAATCAAATTGGGAGCAACTAAAGTACAACTCCTAAACTCCCTTTTTGTGATCCCTTCCAAGCCAAGTAACTCCATTTTGGAGGGTTTTTGCAACACGCAAATGTATTTAGCTAGCTTGGGCCCTATTAGACTGTACAAACTTGCAAGCCCCAAACATCCTAACTAGCAAGTTTTAGGTTGTATGTGAATGCATAAGCCACCTTCCATTGCAATGAGTAAACTGCAATTTTATCTGTTCGGGGATAGCAAACTTTCCTCCCTGAGGGGCCTGTCTGGACTGCAAGTCCCACCTTCCTCAGCCAGTATGGCCAACAGCCTTGCAGGCTTGAGACCAAGAATTGAATCTTCTGGATTATGTAAGCAAGCACCTTTTTTCTTCCTCTAAAAAAACTAGCCTTGGAAGCTAAGCAGGGAAAGAACAGATTAATCCAGGCATGGGAGGTCACTGTCAAGATTTGAGACAGAAAAACTATCTCCAATAAAAAGATGTTTTGGCTTCAAGAAAAAAGCAAAATATCTTCAAGAAAAAAAGAGAAAAAAACCCAAGTTCAGCTGCCTTTTGAAAAAGCACCTTGTAGCAAAACGGATCTTCTTTTTTTTAAGCCAAACCCTGCTTCTAATCTAACAGAACCCCGAATGCTGGCTAGAGAAAAATAAGCTAGAGAATTGTGGCTTAAAGGAAATTGGTTCAAACTGGTGGAAGGAAAGCAGGAAAGGAGAGGGCAGAACGCTGCTTCCCAAAATGTGTCCTTCCTTAAATAAATCACAAAACCCTTATTTAAATGCTGCCCTTCTTGGGTAATATAGGGTTCCTGCGTTAACCAAAGGAAAGAATATCAACTTTTCCCCATTTTTTGGATCATTTACTCGGGTTTGAGAAAGACTAGGATAAAGCAACTGGCCTGGGAGGGCTCAGAAAAGAGGGAGAATCTGGAGAAAGAAAGGGGCGCGCAGCAATACTTGTGAATCAGATCCTCAGAAATGTGGTCTCTGGAAGGGATCCAATGCTTTGGAGTCCCACGCGCCCCAGCGCGCGCAGTCCCATAGCCACAGGAGGAATCACGCTGGGGGGGGGGGCGCTCTTGCACCCTCGGCCCAGAGACACGCGCACCCCAATCCTTCGAGGCCCCTTGCGCTGAATCCGGAGGCACCTGCTACCTAAATGCCTCTCCTTCTTGGCAAGGCCTTAGCAGGCAGCTTTGCTCCAAAAGCGACTCGCCACGCGCGCACGGCGGACTACAACAGCCAACCAGGCAGGCAGGCAAGCAGCCACATGGGGATTGTAGTCCCCAAGCCTTAGGAAAGGCTGCTTCTGGGGAGGGGGGGAACACCCCCACAATGCACAGGAGGCGAGTTGAAATGCCCCGCACCTGCCTCTCCCCCTTTCCAGCCAAACGCCCCCACAACTCTTACCTGCGACCTGGAGCGAGGCGAATGAACCTGCGCCCCTCCTAAACGCCTAATTGCGAACGATTTGGTGGGCGGGCCTCTCTCGGATTCCCAGGGGGCCAATTAGCACCTTTTAGGCGACCGAGGGGCGCCTCGGGAGGGGCTGAGGGAAGAGGGCAGGTGGAGAGGAGAGCTAGCCAAACTAGGTTTGGCTTCTTTGCGCAGGCTGGTTGCAGAATAAGTGAATGACTAAATGAAAGACTCTGGAAAGTAAAGCAAAGCCGATTTTTTGAAGCCTTTGCGTGGCAGGATTGCCAACTGACTGGCTGGGGGCCTGCACCTATGCCTTTACCAAATGCCAGCAGGGACCACCACTCCGTGCCTTAAGTCAGTGCTTCACCAAAGCTGGGTAAATCGCCCAACATGGGGTAAAATTAGCTTTCCTTTGCATGGCCCATCACAATAGGAATATATGAAATGGACTTATATTAAAAGGAAAAAGTTAAGTGTCTTGACATCAAATGCCCCAACTTCTAAGTGTGTGGCGAGCAGCTTTGCACCCCAATTGCCAACTGTTGAAGTTCAGCCTAAGGAAAGCTAACCTGAGACTCTCTGAATCAGAGGCAACTTTTAAACATGACAACTTTTATGACTTGTGGACTTCCAACTCCCAGAATTCTCCAGCCAGCAGAGCACAAGTCCACGAGTTTAAAAGTTGTCAAGTTTGGGGCAACCCCTGTTCTGAATGGTTGAAAGTTAAACCCTCCTTTCTCAAACTCGGCCATTTCCAGGTGGAGAGACTTCCAATCCCCAGACTTGTCATTAATGGCCACCCTGGTTATGGAATTCAGGGATTTGGAATCCATATAATTGCCAAGATTAATGAATGATGGTTTAAACTCAGTTTACCAGCAGGGTCACTCATCATACTGATAGAAAAGAATATTTGTAGCTCAGGGTTGGATTGTGGAGTCCTCAGAGCTCTCAGAGCTTGGTTATGTTCTTGCAGACGTTTTATTACCAAACTAGGTAACATCATCAGTGCTAGAAGGGGGGTGAGGTTTGCTCTGATGTTTAGATATTAGTGGCTTGCCTTCTCAGTGTTGGTGGTATCATCTTGGTGGTTCTTTCATTAGGCTGTGGTTTACTGTTATCTTGGTTGTCTGCATTGGTAGTTCCTCGCTTGGGGTATTTTTTACTTCTTATTTGTTGGTGTAGTTTGGTGTTGATCTCTGTTCATCTGAGTGAGTGTTTTTGGTGTTTTTGTTTATTTTTGGTTTGGCTTTTATTTATTTAGGAACTTTATATTGCTGCTTCTTCACACATGGCGACTCAAGGTGGCTTATAGGTATATAAAAACCTCATATGTAAAACAATAAAACTAAAAGAAGAGAAATATCATATAATAAATTAGTATATCTGCACTCTTTACTGCTTTTGTTCTATTAGTGTTCATTTTTATCTTCTTTAAAAAATCATAAAGGAAAGCTTGCCATTATTTGCTTCTATGTTGACGTGCTTTCTGCTATTATGTATCTTAAGATGGAAGAATCCAGAACAATAATTCCATTCAAAATAAACAAACAGAAGTGGAAACAGGTTAAGAAAGATTAGAACTTGGAGAGACAAAGAATCCCAAACTCCACTTAAAAGAAGTTATCCAAATTTTTTGTCACTTTTACATAAGCTAGCTAAGACATCCAGAAGAAGAACAAAGGAAAATACAGATCGTTCAAGTAGATCCTGGAATGTTGGGTTTTGTGGTTTGGGTGGGGTTTTGTTTGAACCATTTAAAAAAAAACCCTCAAAAGTTTAACAAAGATTGTGAGTTGATGAGAATCGACCTAAAGAGATTTAAAAGACTGGAGGGCTGAATTTGGAAGAAAAGAAAGTCTCTCTTTTAAAAAAAGGCTTTGTATGAATTCTGGTTTGTTTCTTTACAAAAGCAAATTGGGATTTTTTTAAAAAATGAAACTTTTTAAAAGTTTACATTGAATACATCTAAAGGCTTAATTGTCATGTTTGGAATTAACCAGAGACAAAGTTCTTATCATAGTGGTGGTGTTAACAAGGCAAAGGTTCCCCTGGCACATGTGTGCTAGTCCTTTCCAGTTGTGTTAATAGCTGCAAGCAATTCCCTAGCAGGGCCATAAATCTTGGGTGAATGGCTGTTAATCTCTTCTGATTGTTTGCATCTCTAAGCTTCCCTTTGACTTCATCATTTATTCTTCTTCTCTGTTCCCCCTCTGGCCTCGCCTCCAGGCCAAGAATACAACACCCACAATAATAATATATGTATATGAGGCCTCCAGGCCAAGAATACAATGCTCACAATAACAATATATATATTGAGGATAATATATATATGTGAGGATATCGGCTGTAATCCACCATTAAGTGTTTAAAACTGTCACAGAACAGCCCCGTTAAGATGGATTTTTGCTGCAAAGAGCTCTGGCGGGATTTGGTAAATATTTTAAGACTGGTTTATTCAAATCCCACTTTTGCTATTTTTATAAATATACCTAATACTTCCTCCTCCTCCTGGTTTTCATCACAACAACCTTGTGAAGTGGGTTGGGCTGAGAGAGAGAGAGAGAGGGACTGGCCCAGCCACCCAGCCAGCTTTCATGCCTACGATAGGACTAGAACTCACCGTCTCCTGATCTCTACCTTGTGCCTTCCCTGCTAGACCGAACGGGCTGGTTGGCTACCTCTTCCTCTGCCCCTCCATCCATTCATTAATAAGGAACACAAGAAGTGTTTATAATTATTCTCATCAAAGGTCCATTTAATCCATTCATTATAGATTGGAAGAGATCCCAAAAAGTCCCCATAGGTGGCCATTCAAAAGCCAGTTAAACACCTCCAGCCAAGGTGAATCCATCTCTCGAGAAAATCTGTCCCACCGTTAAATCATTTTTAGCAGTATTAGCAAGTAGGGCCAGTCTAATCTAGTGGTTAAGGCACTAGAAACCAGGAGACTCATGAGTTCTAGTCCTGCCTTAGGCATCAAAGCTGGCTGGGTGACGTTAGGCCAACCACCAGGAGACCAGGAGTTCTAGTCCTGCCTTAGGCAGGAAAGCCAGCTGGGTGGCTGGGCCAGTCCCTGTCTCTCAGCCCAACCCACTTCACTGTCTCCTGGCCAATCACCAGGAGACAGGGAGTTTTAGTCCTGGCTTAGGCATCAAAGCTGCCTGGGTGACATTGGGCCAATCACCAGGAGATGGGGAGTTCTAGTCCTGGCTTAGGCATCAAAGCTGCCTGGGTCATGTTGGGCCAATCACCAGATGGGGAGTTCTAGTCCTGGTTTAGGCATCAAAGCTGCCTGAGTGACGTTGGGCCAATCACCAGGAGACTTGTGAGTTCTAGTCCCACCTTAGGCATGAAATCTGGCTAGGTGACTTTGGGTAAATCCCCAGGCAATGGTGAGTTCTAGTCCTGCCTTAGGTGACTTCGAGCCAGTTATGCTCTCTCAGCACACCAAATCGCACAGGATTGTTGTGAGGAAATACAGGAGGAGGAAGGAATATTAGGCATGTTCGCCACCTTGAGTTGTTTATTAAAAACAAATAACGGCAGAGCATCACTCAAGTAAATAAAGAAAGGCAGGCTAGGACCATTATTAGCTTCGTTTCTTTGATAAATTCAGGGGTTGCCTTTCCCAGAGTGAGTGGTTGGATGCCACTTCTGTAAATTGACTCCTTTGAATTCCCAAACATCAGAAGTTCTCTACTTTCCTAGCAGCTTGGATAGGTTTCTCAAACCGACTGGCCCCCACCGAGTTTTGTTTCCGAGGGAACGATCGACGGAGACAGCAAGAGAAGTCGCGAAGTCACCACTTCCAAAACAGTGGTTTTAATTTTAATGAAGCACCTCTTAAAAACTGCATCCTGGCCGAAAGGGGGTTGAGGGGAAATAATTAAATACAAAAGGCAAAATGTAGGCTCCCGGTTTATGTACAACATTTACAGTATGATGCATTCGTTTCTCTACGGCAGCACGGTACAATTTGGTCTTGATTTTGCTTTCTCGTCTGGAAGGAAGGGGCGAGGCAAGGAAGGATCTGTGGGTCCCCTCGCCCCGTCCCTTCCCCATCTGAACTTGCCTGCTCAACGGAGAGACACACAATTTTGGAACAAGGTGGAAACACACAACATCCTCGGAGCAGAAAAAATCCAAACTGCACCAGCTATACATTCAAGATATGAACGAGGCCTTCTTCGGTTGGTAACTTAGCACCAATTTATCAATTTGGCCAGAATTGGTGGAATGGACACGTTGGGCAAGTGCCCTCACAACATGGTACAAACAGGAGGAGAACATCTTCCAAAATTGTCCCCAGCTCATTTTTACAAACGAACCTGAGGAAGCTTTTAAAAATATTTCTCCTCTTCTTCTTCTTCTTCTTCTTCTTCTTCTTCTTCTTCTTCTTCTTCTTCTTCTTCTTCTTCTTCTTCTTCTTCTTCTTCTTCTTCTTCTTCTTCTTCTTCTTTCTTCCTTGCTCTTCTTCGTTTTTGATTCTCCAAGCTCCATTTCTCAGAAATGATTTTTTTAAAAAAACAATTACCTTGACCTGAGGGGCTGCAAAGGAGATTTGACCTATCTGTGTTTTATCCTTCCCTCTTTTTTTTTTTTTAAGACACAGTAAGCTCTTGGAGCTTCAAAAAAAAAGAAAAGTCATTTAAACTGAAATATCTGCTATCCCGGTATTGAAAATTACATTTACAAAGGTCATGGACAAAAGTCTCCAACAAGAAGCCTATAAAAAAAATTAACTGAAAGTCAAAACACCCTTGAAACCAGCAGCAATTCCTTATAAAGGCAACATAAATCACATTTCTAAAATGTGCCATATTTATGCCCCTCAGGGTTGGGAAAAACAGCACGGCCCTCCAAAAATGAAAACTGAGACACACAGGGGTGTGGTTTTGTTCCACGGTTTGAAAGTGTATGAACCTGGTCAGGTCACTTTTTTAAAATACAGCTCCTTTTTTTATATAACTACAGGTGTAGTTTTCTGTGAACTGTATCTCATCAAGTGGGTTACGGGACTTCCTCAAGTTGAATTTATTTTAGTTGTCCTTGAGTTACTATCACAACTGGGACCAGAATTTCTGTCACTAAGCAAGATGGTTGTTAAATGACATTTTTCCCCCCCTCAGTTTAAGCAAAGCACTGTATTTCTTAAGCGAATCATACAGTTGGCAAATGAACCCGATCTTCTCAATCGGGGAAGCTTAACAAATTGCAGTGGTTCACTTAACAACCAGGGCAAAGAGGTGGTAAAAATCAGACCCAACTCGATTAAACAACCGCCTTGCTTAGCAACGTAAATCATGGCTTTCCCATAATTCCCTCGGACAAGCATCGTTCTAAAGACACTCTAGGAATTGGACAATGTCCTGAGGGTCTGTCCCACCCATGGAGAAGATCTGTAAAGGGTACCAGTGAGATTCGTAGTTCACTTCTGGTGTCAGTTGAGACAATAGGAAGACATTCTGTAAACCCAGCTGTGGTTCAAAGCATTGTTCAAAACCCTGAAAGCTACTCCAGGTGTGGTTTCTGGAAGTGTTATGGGGCCCTGAGGTATGGAGCAGTGATGGCATGCTACCGGTTCAGATCGGTTCAGCCGAACCGGTAGTAAAAAAGCCGCCGACGATCAGCTGAGAGGAGGGGAAAAAAGCCGATCATCAGCTGAGAGGAGAAGGAAGAGAAAAGCTCTCCCACTGGCCCCTGCGCTTTTCTCTTCTTTATCGCCTCAGCTGATTGGCGCTGCAGGCCTCAGCCGGTGTGGGGTAAGTAAGCCAACATGTGTCAGGATGAAGTTGTGTCAGATGTAGGGAGGCCGTTTTAATCTTGAAGCCTGTTGACACTTTCAGCTGTGTTCCAATCCGACAGACAGCTGGATGAATAAAATCTCCCCTCTTTCCCTCTCAATTTGACACACACACACACAAACACACACACACACCCATTTACTCATTCTTCCAGCTCCACCCAACCTTTCTTATAATCCTGCAGAATCTCGAGGTAATATTGCCACTCTGGCTCGCTGTCATATTTCACCTCATAAACTGTCTTCAAAGGGTTCTTGTGGGGTTTGTGAATGCGAAGCACCACGCCTTGATACCAGGCCTCTGTCTTGTCCTTCTCCTCATACAAGTGCCTGATCCTCTTCCCAACAAGTTCTGGATACTCAGAGGGCAAGGAAGAAACCTTGGCACGACTGTGTCTCCGGCGCTTGAAACGCTTTAGGAGCAGCGGTGGTGGGACTTTCTTCCCCTTCCCTGAAGGACCAAGTATCTGAGGTCCTTGAATGTCCTGAAGAGCATTCTGGAATTGGATGTGAACCATGGATTTTCGGAGGTGAAGGATCTTGGAAGCCCTGGTGGTCCTGCTAGCAACCTTCGCCGTCAATTTAACCTTGAGAGTCCTTGGCTGTTTATGGGATGGCCTCCTAGCACCAGGACAAAGAGCGAGTCCCTCAGTCTCCAAGGCCGCATCTTCCTTAGGAAGCACCTTCATCCCTGTTAGCACACAACCACGTTGTAGGGAAGGTGAGGAACATCTGGCCAGGATCTCTTTATCTTCTGGTTGGAGAGTCTCATAATGCAAGGATGTTGTCCCCAAAGAGGCTGCCAATCCACATGTCTTGCCTTTGGTATTCTTCTCTCGGAAGTCCTGGTCAAGAGATTCGGTAGTTGCATCTGTTCCTAACGCCTCAATATCACTGTTTGGGATCAACTTCGCAGGATCCTCTGGGAAAACGAAAAGCACAAGAACAGTCAACCCAATGAGCATCTTCATTCCCAAAATGCTGTCCACAGTTGAGATCCTAAACTCCTCTTCCAACAGCTCAATAGCTCTCCTCCGTTCTCCAACTAATCCAAAACTGTTCTAAAGGGAGAATGGATCCCACTGGACAACTTCTAAAACTCACTTCATTTCAGATGATGGATTAGGAGATTCTTGGGTGACATCCCCACCCCACCCCCAAAATCCCTTCATCTCAGAGTTGTGTCTTAACAAAACCAAGATCTCTAGATGTGTTGGGATTACAGTTTCCAGAATTCCAGAAAAAGGAAGTATAATCTCAACACACGTTTTGAAGAAGACACCAAATTCTCCAAGATTGTCTTAATCAAGAGGTCCCCAAATATGCCTTCTCCTCTTCTGATGCTCTAGGAGATATCACCCTGCGACCCAAGCTCCAAGGATTGTTCTGTCAGTCTGTCTGTCCTACCCCTTTCTGTCCCTCTTATCATCGCCATCTGTCTCTCATTCTCTCTAATCTATCTCTCTACCTACCTACCTACCTACCTACCTACCTATCTCTATATCTATTCATCTGAAACCAGAACAGCCATTGCTCTTCTGTACATCAGGTGTCTAGTAATCCAGGGAAGCCAAAGACCAAAAAAAGATAAAATAAAACCCCACTATTTACTGACAAGATGCTTTTGTGCTTGCCTCTGGTTTGCAGAAGTATCGCGTGCTGTTTGAAACGTCTTTCAGGAGCACCTTCAGCCCTGCCTAGCTATAATTGCTAACCTCCAAGACCTTGTATTTTCCACAAAAGGCACCTGTAATGGTATCGGAGAATGACTTTGGAGAACAGGAGAAAGAGACACAGCCGAGACAACCGTCTGATCAACAAAATCTGAGTCTAAAGAAAAAAGGGACTGGAGAAAGTGACTCAAAATGGGAACCACCTTAGTTTGGGGACAGTAAAAGTGAGAAAAAGGAGGGGTCCTGTATGGTTGCAAGACTGATGCGAGGTAGTCCAAGCAGGAAGCACAAACAGGAACACTAGCTCTGTCTTTATTGTAAGGTTACTTTAACAGAATCTTGCAAGTCTGAAAGTACCAGGAGGACACAGATAAACCTCCAAGTGGCCTCAACGTCCCTCTAAAAGGATGCAAATGAGCAGCTGTTTGCAAGGAATATAAATCCTTCCGTTCCCCACTATCCAGTCAGAGCTGAAGAAGCTTCTTGGATGAGAAGCAAAACGTCTTCAAAACAAAAAAAAGTCCAGTTGCCTCCTGAAAAAGCACCTTTGGGACAACCATGACTTGGATGACTGAGAATCCCTACAGATTCTCTAAAAGTACATTTCTTTCCCCGTATGTTTACAGTCTAAGAAACGAGGTAGGGTCTAGAGTGAAAACCAATTTGAGATGTTTACCCAGCTCCATTCCTTCTGTGGATCCCGCTGCCTCTCATCTGACCATTGTCTTGTCTGTGGCTCTTCCTCCTGTCTGACAAGGTCATTTCCACTTATCATACCATCAACGGGTTAGTCTACAACAGTGGTCCCCAACCTTTTTTGTGCCACGGCCTGGTACCGGCATCACAAAATGATCCGTGGCCCGGTACCGGCATCAGCACGCATGACAAGGCAAGGCGAGCCGAGCGACCGCCAGCCAGCCATCCCCCGCTTCTCCCGCCACCTTCAACTCCTCCTTTGTACCTTTGTCGATGGGCTTCGCCGGGACGGCTTCGGGACGGCTCGCTTCGCTTGCCTTGGGTGCTGAAAGAATCTCGCACCTTAGTTTCGTTCAAGCCCCCCACTTCGATGAAACTAAGGCGCGAGGATTCCTTCAGGACAAACGCCGCTTTCCAACCGGAAAAGCTCACCCGGAAGCACTTTCTTGTCAAACAAGATGGCGGCGCCCAGCAAACCGGCGGCCCAGTAGGAAATGTTCCACGGACCGGTACCGGTCCATGGCCCGGTGGTTGGGGACCCCTGGTCTACAAGATTGAAGTATTGCAAGATTCCGTTAATGCAGCCTTAGAATCAAGACAGAACTGGCATTCCTGGGTGGTGCTTCCCCTCTGGACGACCTCACAGGGATCACCTCTACCTATCTTGCAAGCCTGAAAGGCCACCTCTTCCTCCTCCCTCATCTTTGCAGTCCAAGAAACTAGAGAGGGTCTCTTTTGAGACATTTGCCTGGCTCCCGTTTCCTTCCGGGAGCTAATCTGCCTCTTCTTATCTTTCCATTGCCTAGCGTGCATCTCTTCCTCCTGTCCCGCAAGGCCATTCCCACATACCATTATAGCACCGAAGCAGCAAGATCTCAAGAAGCCTAGCACCTCAACCTGTGCCCAAAGGCCTTCCATAACTCCAACTAAACCCAGCAGCAATGAGCAAGACGCACCCACACAAAGAATGAATACCTACTTGGAGGTGTGCAGGCGTGCTTGTGAACTTGGACCTGGAAAAAATAAAGGTGTCAAGAATCATCTGAAATGACACTGGCTTGCAGGGGGGGACACAGTTTGGTCAGAGCTAACGAAAGCAAGGCTGTGAGCATGTGTGCATGTGTTGTGGGCAACAGTAGCTAATGTTCCATCTAGCCCAATGCTGTCCACTGCCAGCTTTTCTAATGAAGGCGCCTTCCAGCTGAACTGAGACTAGAACTCCCAAGCCAAACAGCTGCTATCTGGATAGAACAGGGGGGAATAAAGAGGTTGTGGAGTTATGGACCTTGGTAGGTTCTTCGTCCCTGAATCACAGATAGTCCTCAACTTACGACCACAATTGGAACAGAAACTTCTCTCGCCAAGCAATATGTTTTTTTAAGGGACCCTGTGCCTAATTTTGGTCATTAAGAGGATCCAGCTCATTGACTTTGCATGTCAGAAAGTCCCCTGGGAAGGGATGCAGGCGGTCATCACGTGACCCCAGGACACTGCAACCATTGTAAATATATGCTGGTTGCCAAGCACCTAAACTTTGATCACACAAACATCTAGTGGCCCTACGCGTGAAGATCACTTGTACGCCACTTTTTTTTCCCGCACCATCGTAACTTTGAAGATCCATTCAATGAATGGTCATAAGTCAAGGACTCTCTCACCCAATTCCATGTCTTCTTTGCCAACAGCCTCAGGGCATCCTGCCCTTCAGAGTTTAAGCACAGCCTACTCTCTTAAGATCCCAGTCCTCTCCCCATTTAGAAAGCAGAATCCCACCAATCTTTGTAGAGTTGGCTAAATCCTGTCTCGGGCATCGACCCTGACCACGATGCCAATTTTCTACCCACATCTCATAAGGAAGACCAACCAAAGCTGTGTCGGGTGAGAGTAGGAAAGTACAGTGACCAAAGCCCGGGGAAATCATGAACTTTTGGCAAGACAGAGAAGAGGAAAAAGGAATAAAAAAGAAGAGCATATATTCAGTTCAATGCTTAAGTTTCTAAGGGAGGCCAATTGTCTGCCCTTACCAAGCTGCTGCTTGACACACTCGTGCCAATGAAGGGTCAAGAGGTCCAGGTAAATGTCCGGCAGCTGTTTCAAAGCCAGCAGCTTCAACATCCGAGAAGTACAGCTCTTGAGGTCCAAGTCCCTCAACGCCTTCTCTTCAGACAAGGTGGTAGGACGCAGTTCCACCTTGTGGTCCTGCAAGACGTGGTCAACCGACACACCAGGAAGATTGGGGAAGAGTTCTTCCTTCACCACGTGAATAGGGATGAAGATGGCGCCAGCTCGCATCACGTGAGGAAAAGGACATTTATTATAGAGCAGGAATATCTCCAGTTCAGACTGCAACTTCTTGACAAGCACCTCTACATCCTTAAAGGCCAACCAGATCTCTTTGCCCTTGGAGAGTTTGGGGCCTTCAGAGACCTTTAAACCATTTTTGGGCTTGGTGGAACCGACAGCCTTCTCCTGCAGCCCCACTGTGGGCTCGGCCATCTCCAGCCATTCCTTGAGCTGATCAGGGGAGGAGGTAGACACCGAACCAGATATTATGGTGCAGACACAGGAATGCAACGCGGTGAAATATTGCCTGGGTGGCTTCTTTTGACCAAGAAGTTTTTCAGTGGCAGGATCCAGAACCTGGGTCTCTCGAAGGGCAGGAGATCCAGGAGGGCCACTAGGAAGCAAGAGCGTAGACGCATCGGGCAGTGTAGCATTCAAGCACTTGATTTGCAAGATCAGAGTTTCGGATGGCGTCGCAGTCTGGGGAAGGCTGAGACCAAGCAAGGGGCTGTTTGGCTGAGTTACTTGTGAGTCAGTACCTTTTGGGAGAGAGGCATCCTTGACCCCAGAGGCCGCTTCTGCTGCATGTGCTTTTAGGACTTTGAATTTCTTGAATAGAAATGCCGCGGAGCTGTGGAAATGTCGGTTACCTCTAGCATCACCGTTGATGGGCAGCACCAAGGTCTCTCCGTTCGCCTGGGATACAGAACCCTGGCTGTTGGCTGCTTTCTCCTGGACTTCTTCACCTTGGATCTTTGGACCTCCAACATCTGGAGCCTTAGCTTTCTTGCAAGGTTGCAGAAGATCAGATCTCTCTGCCAAGTCTTCCGTTTTAAAGCTGAGATCCAAGACACGGTCTTCTTGAGCAAGCTTCTCAACTCTACCATTGGAAAGATTGTCAGGGAATGGTTGGCAAGATACAAGATCGGTTGGATTCAGAAGTGGGACCTTGTAGCTTTCCCAAGAGCCAGCATAATCTCCACCCCCTTGTCCTATTGGGAGACTATCTTTATTCAAGCCAGCATCTCCACTTTTCATTCTTGTATTGTGAGTGGTTCCTTCCTCCCTAGGCAGATTCAGCCTCGATTCTTTGGTTGTTCTTTGAGAGCCTGCCCAAGGCGCACATTCGTTGTCCACATTCTTGCCTCCACTTTTGGGAGGCAACTCCTCGGCCTGACAATGTTTAGTGGTGTCCAGTTCCACCAAATCAGCAGAACCTTCTAAGTAGGCTCGGTATGGAGCTAAACTGAAGACGTTGTTGATAACAGGCATGGGAGGGGAAGACATTGAGGAACCTTCACGCCGTTTGTGGAGTCCCTCCAGCTGATCCTCTGGGGACCATTGTCCATGAGATGTAGATTGGATGTTAGGAGCCTTCAGAACATTTTTGGGCAGGACTGGTTTGGAGTAGGGATTGTGGGAGATAACCGGGCTATCAGGAACAATTATGCAACCTCCCGGTTCATTATTGTGTGTGTCGATGCTTCTCTTCCTAGATTCATAAGTTAAGGACAAGTTTTTGTGCGTCTCAGAAGATTCCTCCTCCTTCTCGGTCACCTTTTCTGGTGGGCAAAGATCCTTCTTGCAACCACTTTCCTCCATCTTTTCAACCCTGTTGTAACAATGAGACAGCCGGTCTACTTGATGAATGGAAGGGAAAGCTTGCAGAGCGGAAGAGTTTGCGCTGGCTTCTCTTGCAACACGCCTACTCTCACACCAGTCTGGAAGGCCACCTTGGCTGCGCCAAGGACTACAAGCTGAAGCAGGCTTTTCAGGCACAGCACAGGCAGGAACAGGAGTCTTGGGGGAGAAGTCCCCCTTGGCCGTCGCATTGTGTGAATGCTCGTGTTCCCTTGAAGGGTGAAGCTCTTCAGAGGGGGTCAACGGAGGTGGGCCCATGGCCTGGTAAAGGTAGCTCTCCAGATGCCCAGGATAGTAGCTGTGAGAGGTTTGTTGAAAATATGACCTGGGGAACACCTGACCATCTTCATGGCCCGGAGGAGACCCAAAACCTTTACAGGCCGCCAAAGCAAAGACCGAGTTTGTTTTTTCGGCTTGCACGTAGCTCTGATGGTACAACAACATCTGTTCGTGAGAAGTGAGAGGATACGATCCTAGAGGGTAGCATGAAGGTGATCGCTCTTGGTATGCCAGATCCTGGGAATTCAGCAGCAAGCTGGAAGGAGGAGGAGGAGGAGGAAGAGGTGACGGCGGTAGCCTGGACCACATGTGTTTTCTCGAATTGCTACCTGCTGGGGACTCAGAGTTGCTTTTATGGCTGACAGAGGCGTAGCTGGAAGAGCCATTCTGTGCCCCCTGGCATTTCTCCAACGCCTTATGGTAAGGCATGAAGCCAGACGAGTGGACAGCGCCCTCTTTGGATCCGTGTTGGAACTGCACCACGCTGTTCTCGGCCACCGAGGTCTTCTTGGACCCGGCTGTGCCGTAACCCCGACTCTCGGCACCCGTGGGCAAAACAGAGGACGGGGAAGACCATTCCAAACGTTTTGAGTAGTTCTCCACCTGCATGCGGAAGGCCAAAGCCCTTTTGGGAGCGTAGCCCGATTCCGCCCCGTATGCGTGGCTTTGGTAAACCGGTTTGGGGGCCGCCAAGGTGGAACAAGCTGCAGAAGCTGGAGGGAGCTGTTGGGTTGGGTATCCCTGCAGCCAACCTTGCTGGATGACGCCCGCATGACCCACGTAGCTGGCCCACTGTTCGCGGGCGGTACATTCATTGACCTTCTGAGAGGCCGCAAGTCTCCGCCGAGCTTTCAAACTTTCCATTTCAGACTGGCAGGTTGTTTTCTCTGTCCTCGGAGAGCGGTCAGGCGTGCCAGCCGGGCAATGGTTGTAGTTCTCAGCCGCTGACCAGTGAGTTAAAGTTTTAGGCGCTTCATGAGACGGGAACGGGAAAGTAAAATAGGAGCCTTTGTAACTGTAGTGGTCTTCTGAGGGGAGGTCCGGCAGCCTACTCGACCGGCACAAACCCACCGGGAGGATGTGGGTTGGCTCCCCCTCCAGTCGAGGAAGCTTGCTGTAACTCATGGTGCTCACGGATTCAAGGGTTCGCTTCTCCGCCATTGGGAGGTGCTTTCTGGCCGACGGGCTGGGCTAGGAAACGGAGCGATCGCTCGGGTTGTTCTGAAACAGGAAGACAAAGAGGGGGAAAAAAAAAAGAATCAGTCTTCACACTTTCCCCAGTTCATGGTTATAAACAAATATCTCATACTTTGCACAGTGGTGGGATTCAAAAAACAATTTACTACCGGTGCTGTGGGTGTGGCATGGTGGGCGTGGCGTGCAAAATCCCCCTTCCTTCCCCACCCCACTAACCTGCTTTCCAGCTCCGTTCTCCTGTGCAGGGCAACAAAAGAAGGCCCAGCCGATCAGCAGAGAATAGATGGGGATGGGGCCAGTCAGAGGTGGGATTTTCGGGTTCTCCAAATTACTCGAAATTTACGCTACCGGTTCTACAGAACCAGTCAGAACCGGCTGAATACCACCTCTCACTTTGTAGGATCCAATCTGGACCAGACATTTTTGTCTTCCGAGCTTTCGGATTCGTACGGGAGCCTGTCCTCAGGAGACTTGAATCCAGCGTAATACCAAAAGCTTAGGAGACAAAACGCCTCTGGTCCTGGAAACCAACCCCAATTGGATCCTGCAACGGATTGGATCCTACTTGACCCAGGTTAACTCGTACTTGAGGGGTTGCCCCAAAGAAGAGGGGGTCAAATTATTCTCCAAAGCACCACAAGGGCTGGACAAGAAACAATGGATGGAAACTAACCAAGGAGAGAAGCAACCTGGAATTAAGGAGAAACTTCTTAATAGTGAGGACAATTAACCAGGGGAACAGCTTGCCACCAGAAGTTGTGGTTGCTCCATTACTGGATGTTTTTCAGAAAAAAACTGGACAACCACTTGTCTGAAATGGTCTAGGGTTTCCTGCTTGAGCAGGGGGTCAGACTAGAAGACCTCCAAGGTCCCTTCCAGCTCATTGATTCTATTCTATTCTAACATTGTCCTGGGATATGTATATCCACCTTCATTCATATCATACTTTATTTTCCAATTGGTTTTCCTTTTTGAACTGACAAAAGACCCCCCAACATCTACTTACGACCCATTTTTCAATGTTACAACAACTGCAAAGCCACACACATACACACACACACACACACACACACAATGGCATGTTGGGCTCTTGGCCAGCACCCCAAAACTAAGGCAGAATTTATTTTCCCATCTCTCAGATTGCATACAACGCAGGCAAAGAAATCCACAAGACTTCGGCCACTTTTAGAGGAGGCTGATGGGAATTGAAAACCCAAAACATAACAAAGCATAGAATAACAGTGTTGGAAGGGACTTTGGAGGCCACTAGTCCAGTGGTGACCAACCAGTGGGCTGGGGACCACTGATGGTCTTTAAGAAAATTTTGCTGGTCCGCAGAGAAATATTCCCCCCCCAAAGCAATTAATCCAGGCTGCGTGGGAACACAAGGCTGCGCCGCCCACATGGCCCGTGGGAACACAAGGCTTGCATCACTTGCATTGCACACAACACGAGGTAGTGAGGGGAGAGGGGAAAGAGCGGAGGGGGGGAACTTGCCCCAGTCGCCTCACGTGCCTGGCCTGGCCACCGGGCTGTTTCTTTCTGCTTCTTTCTTCTTCTGCTTTTGGCTGCATGCAAGGAAAGCAGCCAAAGTCTTTCTTTCTCTCCTCCAAACTCTGCCAGAAATGAGTTTTTCGGACCCTGCAAGGCCTCCTGCTCCAAGAAGCTGTGACGGCAAAGACTCATTTCTGGCAGAGTTTGGGAGAGAGAAAGAAAGACTTCTGCTGCTTCTGCTGTTTTCCTTGCATAAAGCCAAAAGTCTCTCTCTCTCCGTCTCTCTCTCTCTCTCTCTCTTTCTCCCCTGAGAACGGAGCTGGAGACGGTATCCTGCAATCCCAAATAAAGAACGATTGATCAGTAGGAAAACAGGGTGGGGGACTTTCCTGCAGATTTTTTTTTGGGGGGGGGGATTTTCCCAGGTTCTCTGGTCCATTTAAAATTTTAAAAATTATGAATTTAAAATTATGAGTTTGGTGGTCCCTGAGGTCCAAAAGGTTGCCGACCCCTGTTCTACTCCAAGCCCCTGCTCCAGCAGGAGAATCTATTCCAAATATTAGCCTCTACCTAGGATCGAACTCAACAGACTCCCGATTGCGAGGCGAGAGCTCCCCCTCTAGGCCACCAGAGCTGCACTGGGAGAAGGCATCATGTTCACCCTGGGAACCAGGTTCAAGTTCTGGTAATGCTTGGGAGATATTCCACCTAGTTTTCTTGGCAAGAATGCCAAAGGATTCATTGTGTGTTAAGATTTTATTTTTTAATTATTGAAAAACCAACAGGAAATGGGAGGTTTCCTTGTGGCCTTCCATCCAGTTGGCTAAAATAGGTAGTCCAATATGGGTCCCTCGGCTTAACCCTCCTTCCTGGGTGGGGGACGGAAGAATTGCAGAGAAGATAAAGAGAAGCGGAGAACCGCTTACAATCCCTGGGCAATTTCGCAGCACGACGCTTCGATTCTCCAGGCTACTGCTCCCAAATACAAGTAGTCCTCGACTTACAACCACCATGGAGCCCAACGTGTCTGCTGTTAAGTGAACTTTTACCCCAGTTTATGACCTTTATTGCCAGTCAATCGCTGCAATGGTTCAGTTAGTAACCCGGTTGTGAAATGAATCTGGCTTCCCCGTTGACTTTGCTTGTCAAAAGGGGATCGCATCACACACACACACACACACACACACAGAGAGAGAGACACCAGGACACAGTGACTGTCATAAATATGAATCAGTTGCCAAACGTAGGGAATTTTGACTGGGTGACCACGGGGAAAGGGTGCAACTGTGATGACCCAGGGCGTGGCACAAAGCCAAGACCGTCAGATAATCAGTCGGAGTCCCTTTATTAGCTCCAACTTTGCCCCCAATGTCCCGGTCAGCTTCTGGGCTGGAGAAAAACTCTCCCAGGAACAGCCTTTGACTGCAGAGAATCAAGTCCAAAACAAGGTAAACACAAACTGTAACTTTAAGTCCAATCAAGCCAAACTGAGGTAATTAGTCCAGCAGGGCAGGAGCAAGAATTCCACACGTGAAGGAATGGCAGTAATTCAACACGGCTGGGAGGATGCTAGGAACTCAGATGAGCAAAGTCAACACAAGATAAAGTCACATTTGCTTCCAGAAGCTGCTGCACTCGGCATGCATCTCTTTTAAACTCTCTTCCCAGCTGTGGCTAATGAAGGGAATCAGGGCCCTTTCCTCCCCCGTAAGCCATGCAACCCACGTTGCTCCCTTCTCCGTTCCTCCCTCCGTGCCCTAGGATGAAGAGAGGGTGGGCCTGGCTTTTCCTCTGAACCCCTTCTCCCTTGTTCTCCCTCTCCCCTGCTCTGCCCAGCCGGTCTTTGCCCTTCCCCAGTTTCCCCCACAGCCAAGGGAGCCACACTCCCTGTCAGCTGTTCATCTTCCTCCTCGGATTCAATCTCCGACAGGGGCATGACAGTAACTGTGAAAAATGTTCCTAAGTCACTTTATATCCATGCCATTGTAACTTTGAACGGTCGCTAAATGAACCGTTGAGGACTACCTGTATTTGCCAAAATTAACCATCCTTGTAGAGCGTTCCCAATATTTTTTTAAAAAAAAAATAATAATCCGAAAATCAATAAAGAGTCTAGCCGAAGAATCAGGCCACCTCACCCCTTAAGCTCAGCACGAGACTTCTTGGAAAGGCTTCAAATTGCTTACTTATTAAGATATTTTTGGTTTCTTGGCTTCTCAGAAACTGCCATGTCAGAAGAAAGAGAGGAGATGTTATGAGTCATATCATCAAAGGAGCTTCTCTGTTTGAGCCAAACAAGGTCAGGCTGGAACTCTACAAATATCTCCTTCTACCGTCTCGCCCAAAGTTCTCCAACCTCCCAGAAACTCCTTCCTGGATTCGCTACCCATGCCTCCATAAATAGATTTATTTCGGCTGAATAAAGTCAGAGATCTGCCAATACTCAACCCCGTGGCTGAGTTTTTAGATGCCTAGTTCCTTCCTTGCATCTGGGATTAAGAGACTAATGAACTACAATTCCTGAGATCCCTCACCACTGGCGATGCTGGTTGGGTTGCTGGGAAATGTAGTTTGGCAACATCTGGAAGGTCAGATGTTTTTTTTCCCTTCCTCTTCTTCTACGTGAGCAGCGATGGAAGGATTAAATGGCCCTTTAGGTCACATGCTAGCTGGGGAATTCTGGGAGTTGAAGTCCACACACCTCTTAAAGTTGCAAAACACTGCCATAGACTATGTTTGGCTCTCTCTACGTTCTTACAAACTTTGTTTCTCTGATCTTGAACCAACAAAGCCACTGCCACCAACACTGGAAGGGCAAACCGCTTGTATATAAACAGAGAGCAAATCCCACTCCCTTATACCACGGATGATGTTCCCTAGCTGGGCCATGAAACGTCTGCAAGCAAACAACCAAACTCAGAGAGCACCACGAACCTCACGTGTCTGTGGAGATTGTCCATAATTCAGGTCAGCGTTGTCCGTAAAGTGGTTTTTCTTTTTTTGAAAGACAACTGGATATTCTTTGTTTTTCCTAGACGTGTCGGCTTTTCATCCAAGAAGCTTCTTCAGTGAAGAACTGAAGAAGCCTGTTGAGTGAGAAGTGAAACGTCTTCAAGGAAAGCCTTTTTAAAAAGCACTTGTGGGACAAGGACCCCCACCGTTCAATCCTGAGCTACCAATTTTCTTTTCATGGGCAATTTGCCCCAGACAAACATACAGTATTAGCTGTCTTTCTCGGAAGTTTCTCAAACGCAACAGTTAAGGTTTTCCAGCGTGGCCTAAGACCAGGTTTTAGGAGAGTAGGAATGTTGTAACCAGCTTTTATGATCAATGCTGTTTGCTAAGTGATGAGAGAGAGAAAGAGAAGGGGGGAGGGAGGGAGCGAGAGAGATCCCTTACAAAAAAGAAAGATTAGGAAATTTCTTGAGAAAAGAGAACTGGCTATATAAACGGTGAGATATATTCTACCACATGCAGACAAGAAGGTAAGAATTACAAACTGCTGTTACAGAAATATTGGAGTTTGCAGCACATCCGACCGGCACACAAGTAAATATTTCAGCAGGATTCATTTATAAAAGAAACTTCTTTATAGTCTCTCTCTCTCTCCTTCCCTCCCTCTCTAATCCACCTCACAGGGTTGTTGTTGCGGTGAAATAGGAGGAAAGTATATTGGACATGTTTGCCACTTGATTTTTTTCACCTGAGGACCCGAGGTGAGAACTCTTGAGACTTACTCAAGATTTCATCCTTAGCTATTATTTAGTCTCCTTTTCAATATGTTTATATATTTCACTGCTTTTAAATGCTAATTTTAATCTACTCATAACCGAGTGGCACATGAAAACTTCATAAGCTTGGGTTTTTTTCTCTTTCTCTCTCCTAATATACCAACCAAGACTGCACTTTTCATCCTTAAACAATCTGAGTTGCCGGTTATTGGGATTAATGTTAGTATACCCTCTTCTCACTTTAGGAAATGTTGACTTAAGCGAGTTCTCTATATTCCTCCATCATACTTAAATCTCTCTTAACCAGGAACTTACTGGCAGGCGAATTCCAGTCCTTTCAGACTAACAAATTATTAAAAGGCATAATGAGCTTCCATTCAACAAAACACTTATGCTTTTTAATAACTCCTCTCGCTCTGAGACGCTACCAAATTCTGAACTTGGCAACTACAAACCGACATGGTTCTCATTTCCCAATGTGAGCTAATTAATGAGAATTTCATTGGCATTTTTTAAAGTACGGCATTTAATTGCCCTGAGACTTAGATTCCCTGGAGTGTTAGACACACCTAATATATTTTTAAATTGTTCTCCTGGGTAGCTTATCTTCCTCTCTTCTTCTTTTTCTTTTAGATTAAAAATTTAGCCCGTCATGATCAATAGAATGGAATGTATTCGCTTATTGCAAACAAAGGTTTCCTTATCTAGAGTGAAACCAGATGTTTTCTTAAATAGGCATTTTATCTTTCCGATACATATGGTTTTTTGCTAAGCATAAAATACATGCCTTCCTTTACGTATGGTAGGTTTTGGTCGGCGATATATTCATTTGTTTCGATCTCACCTCTTTCCTTTTATAAGATGGCATTGTTACCGCCATTATACATGCTCTTTCACTGACCCTTAATTTAAATGTACCGTAAACCTAGAAGAGAAATATTCTAAGGATACATTCCTGGGAGAGTGATTAATCTTAGCAAAGACAGACAAAACTGGGTTGTTTGCCGGGGGAGGGTGCAACATTGCCTCACTTTCCAGAGATCCCTTGCAAAGAATTTATGACTTTGACATCTTAAGACTTCAGGAGTTTAAAATCTGACCTAGTACTCGAAGATCCTGAGAAAACAGAAATGCAAACTGTGTGGTGTCTGCGGTTCCTTGCCTATGCAAACCCTCCCCTGTTTGATTTCGTGGCAAGTAGCCCTTGGCTTAAGGACACAAGGAGGGGGGCAGCATTTCCAAGGCAGCTGCTGATATTACATTTGGTCATTAAACGAATCATGGCAATTGTTAAGTGATTCCCCCATTATCTTTGCTTGTCAGATGCCAGCTGGGAAGGTTGCAAATGAAAATCACTTCACCCTTGGTCTCCTCAGAAGTACATACCTGTTGAAATTGTCTAAATTTTGATCAAATTTTGACCATGGAGATATGGCGGATAGTCGTAAGTGTGAGGATTGTTCAGCCACTGCTTTTTTTTTTTTTCAGTGCTGATCTAATTTTGAATGGTCGCAACATGAACGGTTCTAAATTGAGGACTATCCGGACCTTAAACCAAAAGAGAAGATTCCTATTTTCTCTCTCTTTTGCCTCTTTCAACCGGAAACGAGGCCTGTGCATGACATTAAAACCTGCAGGCCATTGCAGCTGAAACTCATTTAATATATATATTCACTCAAACTGAATATATAGAAATGTTTCTTCTGCGCACATCGTTTTTCATTTTTGACAGGTTTCCTAGGCAGTTCTTAAAGTTTTGTGTATATGCGTTGTGCTTGGCAAAGATAGATAGATAGATAGATAGATAGATAGATAGATAGATAGATAGATAGATAGATAGATAGATAGATAGATAGATAGATAGATAGATATAGGTAGGTAGGTAGGTGGTGGTGGTGGTGGTAGGTAGGTAGGTAGGTAGGTAGATAGATAGATAGATAGATAGATAGATAGATAGATAGATAGATAGATAGATAGATAGATAGATAGATAGATAGATAGATAGATAGATAGATAGATAGATAGGTAGGTAGGTAGGTAGGTAGATAGATAGATAGATAGATAGATAGATAGATAGATAGATAGATAGATAGATAGATAGATAGATAGATAGATAAAAAAATAAATAAACAGCAAGGAGCAAATATGTAACTTTTGCCCTCTCTTCCCAATGTAAATAGGGACATTAAAATGCCTTCAGGGTCTTAAAGGGGAAACAGGACCAATTTCCAAATAGTTTTATTCCCCCCACCCCACTCCATCCAGAGTGTAAGTCCTACTCTACTAAAGCCAGGGAAGTCTACTCACGAGAAAATAGGCTCAAGATAGCACATGGATACATGTCCCAGGTGCATTAAATAGAGAAGAAAAAAAAAAGCCGATGCAATATGAACCACTGGGATTCAAAATGCGAGAAAACAAGCCACCTTATTCATCCCTTGACTCTTTTTTAAATAGCAGGCGTGTCCAAACCCTGGCTAACTTTAAGACTCGGTGGACTTCAACTCCCAGAACTCCTCAGGCTGGGGGGAAGGGGGGGAATTCTGGGAGTTGAAGTCCTCCAGTCTTAAAGTTGCCACGGTTGGACGTGCACCCCTGCTTTGTAGGGCTAGCTTTTTTTTTTTTTTCAGAGCAAAACTGCAACCAATCAGCGCTGAACGGGTCAGCCTGTCGCCCAATCGGCACTCGCTAACTCACAGCAAGTGGCATTTCCTACACACCCTGCACGCACACACATCACTGTTGTGTACCCAAGCTCTATAGTTACCACAAACATTGCTTTCACAGCTTAACCACTGCTCACAGCTCTACGGGGCGGGGGGGCAAAATGTAGCCTTTTAAGAACACAGCAAGCCACGGGTCCTCAAGATGCTTTCATGCGTGTGCAAATACACACATACACACATCCCACTTCTAAATCACGCCCCCTCCAATCCCTAAATGGCTCAAGGCCGCTTTTTGTAGCCCTCCAACCCGTAACAGTTGATCTCGGGGAACAGGTAAAAAAGAAATAGAATAGAATGGGCTGGAAGGGACCTTCGAGGTCTTCTAGTCCAGCCCTCCCTGCTCAAGCAGGAGAACCTGTACAGTCTCAGACAAGGGACTGTCGGGTCTCTTCCTTAAAATCTCAACTCATTTAAAACCTTTTGTCAAAGGCAGAAGAAAAAACCAGCTCGGAAATCTCAAAACGACTCCTTGAAATACGTTGTCAAAGACGCAGAAGAAAACCAGTTATTTTCCCACAGAGGTTAACTCAGGCAGCAAATCCATCAAAATAAACACAGAGAGGAGTTCCCTGAGGATAAGAGGTTGCAGCAACTGAGTCCAAAAACTCAGAAGAAAAAAATAAAATCTCTGGTCCCGGATTGGATCCTTGCCACATTATCCCTGGGCCACGTCTGTTCCCCTCCGTTTGTAAAATAAATTTGTAAAATAAATGCATAAGGTGAACATCCACTTGCTTTAAAAAGGCAGCCCTGGTCATCCCACCGTCCCCACACCCGTTTGTTTCCGAAACTCCCATTTTTGTTGAAAAACTCAAGCAACCCTGACTTTTAACAGGGCTCCAGAACACATACAGAGTGCTTTTTGCAATCCAGAGGCTTGGCATTGAGCACAGCCTGGAGAAGTAAATTTCTTTCTTTCTTTCTTTCTTTCTTTCTTTCTTTCTTTCTTTCTTCTTCTTCTTCTTCTTCTTCTTCTTCTTCTTCTTCTTCTTCTTCTTCTTCTTCTTCTTCTTCTTCTTCTTCTTCTTCTTCTTCTTCTTCCTCTTCCTCTTCTTCTTCTTCTTCTTCTTCTTCTTCTTTCTGTGGTACTCCCACAATCTCGGCAGCTCCTTCCAAAGTAATCCTGGTTTAAGGCCGTCCAGTAGTGTCCAAGGTGGAAGAAGGAAGGGGGCAATTGGAGAACATGACTCTGGGTGTCCATTCACACACACACACACACACACACACACACACACACACACACACACAAAAAAAACACCCAGTCCTTTGGCTGCCTTCCAACTCCACCTTTCATAGACTAAACAGGGGGTTGTTGTTGTTTTCCTCGACTTCTTATTTTTTTAAAAAAACATCTGTTTATCTGGGAAGAGACACTCGCTGCCAGCCACCACCCAAACAACACAACCCCCCTCTTCCTCCCCCAAGTCCCTGCAGAAAGAAGAACACCTGGATGCTCTCGGCTACCTTTCCCTCCTCCCCTCCCCTCCCCCCCCCGAAAATGATGCAACCAGAATGCTTATCAAGCCCCATCTCTTTCGACACAGGCCTGTTGCCGATCCTTCCTCACCGACATGAGGCAGGGAAAAAACGTGGGGACCCAAGTCCCCAACCGGGCTGAAGGATGTCCCGCTTTTGGGAAGAGGGGAGAGGGTAAAGAAGGGGTGCGCTAAGCCGGGGGCTCCCCCCACCCACCCGCCTTCGGAAAACTACTCGAGAGTCGATCCTTTCCACCCGGGGATCCCTTTCTCGGGAGTTTTAAACGCCTGAAAGTTTTCAAAAGCCAGGAGCCGCCCGCAGCAAATCAGAACCGCAATTCATTAATCAATTAAAATGTCGGGCCTGATGAGTCTTGACTCTTGGATGACGAAGGTACCTCGTCTTTTTCTTGGACGCCCACCGAGAGCATTTTTGCACCGAAGACAAACTCCCTTGTGCGTCCCGATCACACTTGGCCAATAAAATAAAATAAAATAAAATAAAATCAATTCTCTATCTTATCTAGCATCAAAATCATCATCGTAGCGATCCGGAGCTTTGCACCGGTCTCGGGATGGGGGGGAGATGGGGAGGAGAGGTGGAGGCGATCTCTCGCCCCTTTCCCCTCCCCCCACCTCAACCCTCCCCCTCCCCCCAAAAGCCCGCAAGCCTGACTTCCGTGTAAACACGCCTCGGAGCTTCCTTCTCTCCTCGCCCGTCTCGTGCAAAAGCGGAGGCAGCCCTGCCAGGCGCTCCGGGTCCTGCCCAACACCCCACCCTGACCCGGTGGAAGCAGCCCGGCTGCGCCTGATGGGGGGTGTAGTGGAGTCCCCCCCCCCCTCCTCCTCTTCCTCTCACCTCCGGTTCCCGCAGCCCTCGCCGCCGTCGCATCTTCTTCTCGGACCGAGTTTCTGCAACCCGGGAGGAGCGTTTGCAACGGCTGGAGCCCCCGTTTGGGACCCTTGGGGCTCGCTCGCCTTCCTTCCTTCCTTCTTTCTTTCCTCTTTCCTTCCTCCTTTCCTTCTTTCTTTCTTTCTTTCTTTCTTTTCTTTCTTTCTTTCTTTCTTTCTTTCTTTCTTTCTTTCTTTCTTTCTTTCTTTCTTTCTTTCTCTCTTCTTTCTTTCTTTCCTTTCCTTCCTTCTTTCCTTCCCGGGTCCGAGCTCCCTCTGGATCCGAAGTCGCTCCGCTTCCTACTAGGATCTGACGCTCCCGTTTAGTCGGAGCGATAGCGGACTCCGGGCCGTCCGTTGCGCCCGGCAAGTCCTGCCAGCTTGATCCGGAGTGGCGGGGGGGGGGGGTTGGCACGGCCGCTCCTCTCCTCCCGCCGGTCCCTCCCCGCCACCGCGATTCGCGAGTCAAGGGCGGGAGGAGGAAGATGAGGAGGGGGAGGAAGGCACCCACTGGTGTGCTGCGGGGGGGGGGGCGGGGGGAAGGAGAGGAGGAGCCGGGACCCGGGCGCGCCCAGCCAATGGAAACCCAGCAGCCAAGCAGCCGCCAGAAGTTTGCGCCTCTGGTTGGGGAGGGGGGGGGCAGCCGCGCCTTGCTCTTCCTCCTCCTCCTCCTCCTCCTCGGCACGACGTGCCTTCCGTCGGGTCTCCCTCCTCCTCCTCCTCCTCCTCCTTGGCACAACAGCCTTGACAGGTCAGCCTGTGTGCCCCCTCCCCACGAGCCGATCCGCGCGCCCTCCCCTCCTCCCACCCACCCCCCTTGCAATTCCAGTGGGTTGCTACAGATCGCAGGCAGGGGGGGCTCCCCGAGGAAAGGGGATCCAAGGTGACCACGCGGGGAACGGACGCCCCTTCCTCTGCGCCGCTTGACTTCGAAGCGGGACGCCCACCCACCTCCCGCCCGCCCGCCCGCCCACCCAACTCGCACCTACGACCGCCTCCGTCCACCCCACGCCCAGAGTGGCGCTTTTCGGTTGAATTCCGTACAAGCGCAAAGACGAAAGACAGTCCTCGGCAGGGCCGTCCAGGTTAAGGAGAAAGAACGATTCGGAGATGCGTTTCGGGACAGGCCCGTGGCCCGAACCCAACGTCGGGACGCGGGGAGTAAGAGGGTACGGTGGGGAACATAACCAAGATCGGGACGTTAAGCGAAGGAGGTCTCGCAGCCCGACAGAGATCACCTACTGAAAAGGCCCGTTTCCAAACCGGTTGTGAGACACTGTTGAATTACAAAAGAAAGAAAGAAAGAAAGAAAGAAAGAAAGAAAGAAAGAAAGAAAGAAAGAAAGAAAGAAAGAAAGAAAGAGAGAGAGAGAGAAAGAAAGAAAGAAAGAAAGAAAGAAAGAGAAAGAAAGAGAGAGAGAGAGAGAGAGAAAGAAAGAGGGAAAGAAAGAAAGAAAGAAAGAAAGAAAGAAAGAAAGAAAGAAAGAAAGAAAGAAAGAAAGAAAGAAAGAAAGAAAGAAAGAATTTGGAAAAAGAGCAAAAAGATGCAACTAGGAAAGTAAAGGGGTGTATCGTCAAACAGATCGACCCAGAATTTCCTCACCTGAGCCTCACAAATTGCACAGGCTTAAAATGTGTCCTCCTGTGGATCTGGAGAAGGCCCTAAAACTGGGGGGAGATGGCAGGAAAGAGAAGAAGTGGACAGCCAGCAGCCAGGCGGAGGGAGGCAGTTATAGTAGGGATGGGGCCACCTTTGGAAGATCTGAAGAATCAGGTGAGACACAGATCATCATCGTGGATCATTAGGGAGAGAAGGTCTTATCTAGGGCAGAGGTCTCCAAACTTGGCGACTTTTAAGACTTTGTGGACTTCAACTCCCAGAATTCTCCAGCCAGCTTGGGTGGAGAAATTCTGGGAGTTGAAGTCCACAAAGTCTTAAAAGTTGCCAAGTTTGGGGGACCCCTGATCTATGGGGTAGCTAGGGGTCAAAAGCCACCTGATGGCACGTGATCAACAATCAGTTAGGTAGGTAGATAAGGGTGGAAAGTTTGTGTCTCTACAATCCATGGACAACATCCCAAAGGAGCGTCCCATGAACTGTTGTAGCCTGTACCACAAGACCCCATTAATTCATCTTTGGGATGAATGGAATGGAACCCAGCGCTAATGTTGCACCAACCACTGGGCACACCTGCCATGGTTAGATTACAGTAGATCCACTGTTGGTCCCAAACTTCAGGCAGTGACCAGATTCAATCCCTGGGTTTTTTTTAATTTTTTTGTTTTTTTGTTTCCCGTCTGAACAAGATCCATTTCAGTTGGACCAAAACACAAGGGATCCTTCAGCCAGAGTAGGAGATCCACCGATGAAGGATTTTGCGTCACCCCTGAGGCCTCTAAGGAGAAAGACTCTAAAACCATGATGGGTGGATCAAACGGAAACAGATCAGGCGACGTAGCTTTTAAAGTTGCCACTTTACTCTCTGCAGAATCCTAGCCCCAAATTATAGCTGTTTTTATCCAGCGTACACCCACTTATTTGAGTACAGTTAAACGAAGCCCCGGGAGTTGGATTTGCACAACAGCAGGAATTGTAAACTGGCTCGGTGCACAACGTAGCAGCCGATCCTATTGTTGGAAGGAATATCCTTCTGGGTTCAGTTCCAAGTGGGGAAGAAAGACACTGGAAACATGGAGGCTGCTTGGAAAGATGGTTTAATGGTGGACAGGACCACATGGCTGGGAGCTCCTGGGTGAAAAAGAGATGCTGAAAATCTCTTGGTTTTATACCCTCTGTTGCGATTTGAATTTGAGCTTGTATTCTGATTGGCTGTCAGACTCCCATGGGGCCATGCAGGGGCAACTTTGTAGGCTGTCTTGAGTCCCAGGCTTGGTTGAGCCTGAGTGCTGGCTGATGCAATTTCCCCAGGCCAGGTGGTGAGGTGGGTAGAGGCCTTTGTTATGTAGAATACCCTGGCCCAGGCTTTAATGGCCTACCCATTAACAAAGGTAGCGGGGGTGAGCTTCTCCCTCTCTGAGTTTCTACTTCTCTCTTTAGGAGAAGTATTCGGCCTTTTTAATATTTCCTGGGAAATTTCATTTTTCTAGGAGCGGGGTGGGTGCTAACTTCCTACGCTGTTTCGGCCTGACGATGCACGCAAATAAATGTTTTAAGGAGAAATTTCACAGCCTAATTCAGAGATCAAGCAATGCTGCAAATCACATCCTAAATTAAAACTTTATATGCTGGGCAACTATGAATAAGATCCCTGTCTCTCATCACTTCCACCCAAAGAGAAAGGGAAAAAAAATACAATAATCCTCCTGTGCCCAAAGTTGAATTTGTCTTGCCTCTGTTTGATACATCAGCTCATTATTTCTGTTTAGATTTCAGCTAAATCAACAAACTTGGCTCAGCAGTGCCGTCATGGATCTATCAACTCAAAATTAAATCCCAAACAATAAATGGGACTTACAAGGAAGGGAACATTTTATACTCTGTAACCTTTTAAAAATAAATCAAACAGATCTGAAAAGTTTGCTCCCTCCACCCCCCCACCCCAAATCGCTTAACCCTGCTTTCTCTTTGGGGAGTTCACACCACCCACTAATCCATCATCCACAGCATCTTAAGCCCATCCCAGTAAACTATGGTTTATTCAACCCAGTTTTCTAACATTCCAAGTTGTTTATGCAAAACTCTGAACCGTAAAAGGAGTTGGATTCACACAATCCACTAGGCCAGTGGTTGCCAAACAGTAGGCTGGGGATCACTGGTGGTCCACAAGAAAATTTAGGTGGTCTGCAGAGAAATGTCCTCACCAAAGCAATTAATCCAGGCCCGCACAGAAACACAAGGCTGCGCCGCCTACATGGCCCGTGGGAACACAAGGCTTGCGTTGCTTGCTTTGCGAACAACACGAGGGAATGAGGGGAGGGGGGAAAGGGCAGAGGGGGGGAACTTGCCCCACTCGCCCCACATGCCTAGCCTGGCCACCGGGCTGCTTCTTTCCGCTTCTTTCTTCTTCTGCTTTTGGCTGCACACAAGGAAAGCAGCCAAAGTCTTCCTTTCTCTCCCCCAAACTCTGCCAGAAATGAGTCTTTGGGACCCTGCTCCAAGAGGCTGCACCGGTGTAACAAGTCTCACAAAGACTCATTTTTGGTGGAGTTTGGGGGAGAGAAAGAAAGACTTCTGCTGCTCCTGCTGTTTTCCTTGCATGAAGCCAAAAGTCTCTCTCTCTCTCTCTCTGTCTCTCACCGTGAGACCAGAGCTGGAGACGGTGTCCTACGATCCCAAATAAAGAACAGACTGGGGAATTTTCCTGCAGACTTTTTTTCTCAGCGTCTCTGGTCTGCGGGATATAAAATTATGAGTTTGGTGGTCCTTGAGGTCCAAAATGTTGTCGACCACCGCACTAGGCTAGGCTAAAAGCGGAGGGTGGGCTTGTTGGCAATCCATTGGTTCCTGGGCAAAAGAGAGCTCTTCTATGTTGACATGCCACTGGCTGACATGCTATTACCCGTTCCTCTGCTTGGCTACACCTCATGTTTCTTTCGCCTCTCTCTTGCCAACGTTTGCCAACACGGGAGACTTGGAGCATGATGCAAGACCCTTCTGGCTTCTGACAAGGTGCCAATTCAGAGTGGAAAGCTTCCGCTAACAAGATCCTCAGGGAGGAAGCCGTTGCAATCCCGTAGAAGAAAGCCAGTGAGAGTAACTCGTTCCTAGCTAGGAGGCCCAGTCAGCCTTGGCTGGACTGTAGCCCCCATGGTGCTTAGCCAAACGCTTGGGTTGAGCGGGGCATGGTCATCCAAGATCCTGGGCATGAGAGTCCTGTAGCTCCAAACAACCTTATAAACAGGCTTAATGGAACAACAGGGTTGGAAGGGGCCTCCAAGGTCTTCTAGTCCCCCCCCCCACCTGGAGACTAAAATCATATGAAGAACGGTTGCAGGGATTGGGTATGGCTAATCTAGAGAGGAAGTCCTTCAAGGTCCCTTCTGACTCTTGTTATTCTGGTCTGGAATGGTATAGGGCTCCCTGCCTGAGTAGGGGGTTAGACTAGAAGACCTCCAAGGTCCCTTCCAGCCCTATTATTCTTATGTTCTACTCTGTTCTTCCCAGGTAAAGGGTAAATGATAGAGAAATGAAACTTTCCTCAGTCCTTTCTCAACCATCCTTATTTCTATTTTTTCTTTCTTTCCTTTCTTTCCTTTCCTTCCTTCCTTTTCTTTCCTTCCTTTCTTTTCTTTTCTTTCCTTCCTTTCTTTTCTTTTCTTTCCTTCCTTTCTTTTCTTTGTTTTCTTTCTTTTATTTTCTTTCCTTCCTTCCTTTCTTTTCTTTCCTTTCTTCCCTTTCCTTCCTTTCTTTTCTTTCCTTTCTTTCCTTTCCTTTCTTTCTTTTCTTTCCTTTCCTTTCTTTCTTTCCTTCCTTCCTTTCTTTTCTTTCCTTTCTTTCTTTCCTGTCTTTCCTTTCCTTTCCTTTCTTTCTCTTTCCTTTCTTTCCTTTTCCTTTCTTCCTTCCTTCCTTCCTATTTTACTTTATTCTATTCCATTCTAATTTTATTTTATTTATATTTATTTAATTAATTAATTATGGGCTTATTCTGCCGCTTTTCAAGGGCTTTTAAAGCGTCTGCATCCAACTGGCGAAACGACTGTATAGAGCTTTTGCGTTATCTTTTGTGTGTGGTGGGGTCATTCAGGATCTTGTGTGGGGTAATTTTCATTGTGCTGCGTTGCGTTTCCCCATTTGCCATGCTTTATTCAACTTCGTTTCAGGCAACTTCGTAGAAATTTGGGTACCGGATGGATGAGGATGGCTAACGATCCAGGCTGCCTTCTTTCTGAAGTTATCGTTTATGGTGTCTAGAATTAAACCACGGTTAAAAGGTCAAATTTCATTCAAAGGGGCTTTTGTCTTCTTAATGGGAAAAGAGCCAAGGATTATGAAAATGCGGGGTCCATAAAAAGGGGAGGGGTAGAGGATAGGGGAGGGAACAACATCTCAACTCAAGGTCTCCAAAGACTTTGCAGTGACTTCATTTTACCTAACAGAAGATGTCAAACGGCTTAAACTTTTCTTCAGTCTTAATTCCCTTCTTTTATTTACACAGTTGATGACTTCCGCTGAATTGTTCAACCTGTATGCCAGCTTTCCGGTCTCCTAATGGTTCCAGTGCTAAAAGGAGATGCCAAATTGCTGGGGTTAGATAGAATAATTGCATAAGTGGAATGGAAGAATGATAAACCTTAATTAGAGCTTCCTTAAAGAGAAATAGTCTCTTTTGTGCACCCCACTTTGGCCGAATTCAGTCAGAGAGAGAGTCAAGAGACTTAGGCTGAAATGATTGTCTTCTTGATGGGAAAAGAGATGAGGGTTATAAATACTGAGAGTATTTGCACCAAGACAAATTCCTTATGTGTCCAAACACACTTGGCCAAAAAATAATTCTATTCTATTCTATTCTATTCTATTCTATTCTATTCTATTCTATTCTATTCTATTCTATTCTATTCTATTCCTATTCTATTCTATTCTATTCTATTCTATTCTATTCTATTCTATTCTATTCTATTCCTATCTATTCCATTCTATTTCTATTTCTATTTCTATTTTATATTTTATTTTATTTCTATCCTATCCTATCCTATCCTATTCTATTTAAAAACTACCAGCGTTGGAGCATTTGCAACTTCGGGAGGCAAGTTGTTCAATGGATTAATTGTTCCAACTGTCAGGAAATTCCTCCTTAGTTCTGGGTTGCTTCTCTCCTTGATTAGTTTCCACCCGTTGCTTCTTGTTTTGCCTTGGAGAATAGGTTGACATCCTCTTCTTTGTGGCAGCCCCTCAAATATTGGAAGACTGCTATCATATCCCCTCTAGTCCTTCTTTTCATTAAACTAGACATACACAAGTCCTGCAGCCATTCTTCATATGTTTTAGCCTTCAGTCCCCTTTGATTTTTTTGTTTTATGACTTATGATTACTTATTGGGGCCTACTTCCGAGTTAATTCTGGGTATATCCTTCCTTTCATCCATCTCCTCCCACTTATGACTGTATGACTGTAACCTTGTTGCTTGTAACCTTACTATTTATATTGACTGTTTTCTAGTATGATTTGATTGCTTATTGTACCCCGTGACTATCATTAAGTGTTGTACCTGATGATTCCTGACTCTTGATGAATGTATCTTTTCTTTGATGTAGACTGAGAACATTTGCACCAAGACAAATTCCTTGTGTGTCCAATCACACTTGGCCAATATTCTATTCCTATTCTTATTGTATACCCTATGACTATCATTAAGTGTTGTACTTGATGATTCCTGACTCTTGATGAATGTAACTTTTCTTTGATGTACACTGAGAGCATTTGCACCAAGACAAATTCCTTGTGTGTCCAATCACACTTGGCCAATAAAGTATTCTATTCTATTCTAGGAAGTTAGCACTTACCCCTCTCCTAGAAAAATGTAATATCGTAGGAAATATTAAAAAGGCAGAATACTTGCCCTAAAAAGAGAAGTGGAAACTTAGAAGCATAAACAGAAGCTCATCCCTTACCTTTGTTAATGGGCGGGCCATTAAGGCCTGGGCCAGAGTATTCTACATAACAAAGGCCTCTGCCCATCTCGCCCCATGGCACCTGGGAAGATTGCATCAGCCAGCACTCAGGTGAAGCCATGCGGTCCAGACAAAGCCTACCAAGTTAGCTAAGACGCCCGCCCCTGGGGAGCCTGACAGCCAATAGGATATACGTTTCTTACACAAGAACAGGAAACACTACGGTGGGACCCAACAGAGGTTATATAACTAAGGGTCTCTCAGCATCTTGGCGCCTTCTTTTCCTTCACACAACATCTTGAAGCACGTGATTGTCCTTTTCACTTTGGAGCTGCAAGGCACGTGGTCCTGTCCATCATTAAACCTTCCAAACCGCCTCCATGTTTCCAGTGTCTTTTTTCCCCACTTGGAACTGAACCCAGACGGATAATTCTTCCGACACGATTCAATTCTATTTAACATTCAACATTTGTCAACTTTGTCAGCTTTGATTTTTCCAAAGCACCTGAAGGCAGAGCAAGAAGCATTGGATGGAGGCTCCTTAAAGAGAGATTCAGCCTGGGACTAAGGAGAAATTTCCTGAGAGTGAAAACAATTAACCAATGGGACAGCTTGTCTCTTAGAGCTGTGAGTGCACCATCACTGGAGGTTGCAAGCAAAGACTGGACAGCCAGTTGTTTGGCATGGCATAAGGTCTACTCAAGCCAAGGGTTGGATTGGAAGATCTCTAAGGTCCCTTCCAGCCCTAGAATTCTATGACTCCGAGTCCACACAACTTAAAAGTCACCACGGTTGAAAAAGATTGTGAAAACTATTGTTCCTGCTTATATTATACCATTTTTAATCATACTGTAGGGCAGAGGTATTCAACTTTGATAACTTTAAGACCTGTGGACTTCGACTCCTAGTATTTTGGCTGGGGAATTCTGGGAGTTTGAAGTCCGCAAGTCTTAAAGTTCCAAGATCGGACACCTCTGCTCTTAGATAATTGCATTTCCCTGAACGATGGCCTTTATTTGGAGGCTCTATTTGTTCTGCCTCCATTCAAAGGACCAAGATTCAGAATTACAGAGTGAATTTTCAGACTACTTTTAAAAAAAAGCTTGTGTTTTTTTTTTCCAATAAGGAAAAGAAAAGTTTGATGAATGCTCCTTTGCTGGACGTGTTTGGGCAAAGCCTTGCCAGCTGTCCCAACAAGATATCTTTGTTTTGCATTTTTGTTTGGTATGCTAGTTGGACTCCTTTTCTCCATGAGTTTAATTATAACATTCTTTTGAGATAAGCTGGCCAACCCGAAGACAATGTTCAATTCAAGGTCGTTCAAACAATGTCATTCTGATCAGCATGAATCCGTCTCTAAAACAGAAGCAACAGCTTTTTATCATCAAGCTTGTATCTTATTTTGGCTGGTGGGCTGCAGACCTAAACCCCACCTCCTTCCCTTTCATTATCTGTCCACCTCGTTGCATCTCGCCATTAAGTATGTCTAGTTTCGTGGAAAAAATGACTGGGGGGACATGATAGCAATGTTGTGATATCTCAGGAGCTGCCCCCAAAGAAGAGAGAGTCAATCTATTCTCCAAAGCACCTGAGGGCAGGACAAAAACTCTGTAGTTTCTTCCCCAAACCCCCAAAACTTTAACCTTAGACTGTCTACTATTGACCTCACCCCTTTCCTAAGAGGTCTGTAGGGGGCGTGCATAAGCACACCAACGCGCCTACCGTCCCTGTCCTATTGTTTCTTTTATTTTTCTTTTATTTTTCTTATATGTACCATTTCATGTATTCATAACTATGTATACACTTATACTTATTATCTTGTAAACAATTGACAAATAAAATAAAATAAATAAATAAAAATAAAAAGAAGCAAAGGGTGAAAACTAATCAAGGAAAGAAGCAACCTAGAACGAAGGAGGAATTTCCTGACTGTTCGAACAATTAATCAGTGGAACAGCTTGCCACCAGAAGTTGTGGGTGCTTCTTTACCAAGGTTTGTAAGAAGAAACTGGACAACCATTTGTGTGAAATGGAACAGGGTTTCCTGCTCGAGAAGAGGGCTGGTTTAGAAGACCTCCGAGGTCCCGTCCAACTCTCTGGTTTTGTGATTCTGTTCTGAGACTTGCTTCTGATAAGTCTGGCAACAAGGAAGAAACTACAGAGACAGCAGCATGTTTCTGGGGTGGCTCACACAATGCGGTTGAGAGTAGGTGGGCTTTTATACCTTCATTGGGGAGGAAACTGTGGGTATCAGGCACGTGCATGCCAGAGGTGGGATTCATATGTTTTTATTACCGGTTCTGTGGGCGCGGCTTTGTGGGCGTGGCAAGGGAAGGATACTGCAAAAACCCCATTCCCTCCCCAGCCCACTAACCTGCTTTCCAGCTCCGTTCTCCTGTACAGGGCAACCAAAGGAGACCCAGCTGGTCAGCTGGGACTCAATGGGAGGCAGAAAAGAGATGGGGTTGGTGGGGCCAGTTAGAGGTAGGATTTTTGCCGGTTCTCCGAACTACTCAAAATTTCCGCTACTGGTTCTCCAGAACTGGTCAGAACCTGCTGAATAACACCTCTGGCGCATGTCCAGTGAGGTAAGTTTGCCTGCAGCTCACGTGCTGGCATAAATGGCTCTGCGTGCCGCCTGTGACATGCGTGCCATAGGTTCGCCATCATGGGCATAGGGAGTGAAACCCAAGTTTGGTTAGGGTTAGAGTTGGGTTAGGTTAGGTTTGGGTTAGCATGGCTGGCTGGGGAATTCTGTTAGTCCTCATCCTGCCTTAGGCACAAAAGCTACCTATTTGACCTTGGGTCAGTTTTCCTCTCTCAGCCCCGTCCATTTTACAAGGGGGTTGCTGTGAGGGGAAAAAAAGGCGTAGTACGAAGTGCTGGGTGTCTTCGTTGCCTTGAGATATTTTTACAAATAATAAAGGCAAGAAACAAATAAAAAATCACTCTTGAATGGCGCAAGCTTCAAACTTCAAGAGTGTATTTACCATTTGGTCCGGGAAAAAAAATCAAGATGGTGGCTGCAATGGTGACGATGCAGTTGAACTCACTGAGGCTGCCATCTTGGTCTTCTTTGACCTTATACTGAAGACCTCCCTGAAAGAGGAGTTCAAGTCTAGTTGGAGGCGATGAATTTTTATGACAAACGAAGCTCAGAAGAACCAGATGCTAAATATGCCATGTCCTCCAGGAAATCTTGCTGAAATAGGCCCATAAGTATCTACTCCAATGGAGGCCCATCCTGGGGACAAGTAGTTTGGATGCTACTCAGCTACTCCTTTGGGATAATACCTGGGTGCAGAACACAACATTCTTGTGTACTCTGCAAACACAGAAACAGCGTGGGATTGTCCCCAGGCCAGGTTTTGAACCTGAGGCAAGGGGAAGAGATGAGCAAATAGCACAATAGAACAGTGTTAGCTTTGGAACAGGATTTGATTGAGCCAAAAAGTTTTCATTAGTTTTGGCTATTGATGTACCGGATACAGTATCTTAGCTGATGGTTGAGTCAAGGGAGTCAAGATCAGAAAGACCTATAACAAAATGTTTTCCTTGGATTGGAGCGCTTCTAAATGTTTCCAGTTCTACCTGAAATAGTGTGAGGCCATTGAACATATTCAAGACATCCTGGGTTGGTTTGAGGTGGGGGTCTAATTTCTCCTCGCTGCCCTTCCAAAATTCAAACTTTCTAATGACTCTCCTTTTGGCTTTGATGGTGATGTTTGCAATTAATCAAAATCAGTCTTCCATGACCTGCTAAAATCCAGTCAAAATAAGTCTTCCAGGACCTGCTAATATCCAGTCAAAATAAGTCTTCCATGACCTACAAATCTTGAACATAACAGAAGCCAACCGTTGGGATGTTGTGTCTCTGAGATATATTTTGAAGGACACATGGACTGGATTATGTATGAGCAAAAAGACGTTTTGGAAGATCACAACAGACGTTCATGCTAGCTTGGCAAGGAGTTTTAATTCCTGAATCAGTGGGGGGTTTTTTTCAACTTTTGCAACTTTTAAGATATATGGATTTCAACTCCCAGACTTCCCAAGCCAGCCATGGTTGAGAGTCGCTGCAAAAAAAAAAAAAAACAGCAATCAGCAATCGCTACAGAAAAAATGGCATGTGTAGAAATATACACATTCTTATATTTTGAAGATAAAGATATAAGCAGGAATGGAGTTGTGCGTGATCCTTTCTTTCATTCCTAAACTCCAGATAGTTTTTGAACATGGTCTTGTCCTGCTGCGATTTGGGGTGAAGCTGTTGATCATGGTTGGTTGAAGGCAGAGATGGGTAATCAGCAGGTTCTGACCGGTTCTGGAGAATCAGTAGTGGAAATTTTGAGTAGTTCGGAGAACCGGCAAATCCCACCTCTGACTGGCCCCACCCCCACCTATTCTCTGCCTCCTGAGTCCCAGCTGATTGGCTGTCTCTCCTTTGGTTGCCCTGCGCAGGAGAACAGAGCTGGAAAGCAGGTTAGTGGGGTGGGGGTTGGGGAAATGTGATTTTACAATATCCTTCCCACGCCACACCCACCAAGCCATGCCTATAAAACTGATAGTAAAAAAAAAATAAATCCCACCATTTTAACAGGTGAGCTGTAGTGATGCAGCGGTTAGAATGCAGTATTGCAGGCTAGTTCTGCCAACTACCAGCAGTTCAATTCTCACTAGCTCAAGGTTGATTCAGCCTTCCATCTTTCTGAGGTCGGTAAAACGAGGACCCAGATTTTTGGGGGCAAGAGGCTGCCTCTGTAAATCACTTAGAATGGGCTGTAAAACATTGTGAAGTGGAATATAAGTCTAAGTGGGAAGGAAGGAAGGAAGGAAGGAAGGAAGGAAGGAAGGAAGGAAGGAAGGAAGGAAGGAAGGAAGGAAGGAAGGAAGGAAGGAAGGAAGGGCTGTGGTTGCACAGTGGTTAGAAGCAGTATTACAGGTTAACTCTGCCAACTGCCAGCAATATGATCCTGACTGGCTCAAGGTTGACTCATCCTTCCATCCTTCCGAGGTGGGTAAAACGAGGACCCAAAATTGTTGGGGGCAAGAGGCTGACTCTGTAAACCGCTCAGAGAGGGCTGTAGAGCACCGTGAAGCGGTATGTAAGTCTAAGTGCTATTACTAAGTGCTCGGGTTTGATACCATCGTTCAATGTGCCACAGATAAAGCAAATCATAGCAGTGCCCCAGGCTGACAGCGGTGGGTGCCACTCGAGGGTTTAAACACTGAGTCACCTACACTTCCAAGAAAGCTGCCAGATCTCACTCTTTTTTCAATGGTGTGGTTGCAATCATGTAATGCATTAACTGAAGCCGGCTTGTGTTTGACAGAGTAAGTGTGAGTCAGCTAGGGGTGTTTGGCAGCCAGATTTTGTGGCATGGCTTCGAGGCTCAAACACCACAATGCCTAGTCTATGAAAAGGAGGAATGGATTTGTGTGAGACACCCCCACTGCCTCTGCCAAATACAATCCATTGTTTCGTTGAGATTCTTGGTTAAGCAAGACATAAGCATACAACTTTAAATAAAACATTCTCAAAGATCCATCTCATCCTGGGCACCCTTTTTTTTATTTTGAATTATTACGATCTGGCAGACGGTACGGGATAATAAAAACAAGGACAAAAAGGCTGAAAAACAGCTTCTATCCCAGAGCAGTAGCTCTATTGAATTCCACTGTACAGTGCAATTTTAATGTAATATCAGGGGTTTTCCATTCAATGTATAGAATGTGAAGGATGTGTGTTTGTGTTTTATTTTTATAGTTATAATGTACACTGAGGATGGTATTTAATTTTGTTGTACAAGGTGCAATGACAATAAACAACTAAACTAAAACTAAAAGTAAAACTAAACTAAAAGTAAAACTAAACTAAACTAAACTAAACTAAACCAAACCAAACCAAACCAAACCAAACCAAAGCAAACCGAACCTAAACTAAAATAAACCAAACCAAAACTAAACATAAAGTAAAACTAAACATAAAGTAAAACTAAACATAAAGTAAAACTAAACATAAAACTAAACTAAAACTAAACTAAAACTAAACTAAAACTAAACTAAACCAAACCAAACCAAACCAAACCTAAACTAAAATAAACCAAAATTAAAACTAAACTAAAACTAAACTAAAACTAAACTAAAACTAAACTAAAACTAAACTAAAACTAAACCTAAACTAAACCAAACCAAACCAAACCAAACCAAACCAAACCTAAACTAAAATAAACTAAAACTAAAACTAAAACTAAAACTAAACTAAAACTAAACTAAAACTAAACTAAAACTAAACTAAAACTAAACTAAAACTAAACTAAACTAATCTACTTTCTGTCACCAAGCAGCTAGGAGGAGTCTGGCATACGTGCAGGCCCTCTTGCCATTCAGATTAAGTATCCCTCTGAGTCTTTTTACTGTCACAGACTGTAACTGTGATTGCAGGAGCTCTTCCCTTTATTGAAAAGCTTGTGTGGCTGTGCAAACTCAACACAAAGGCCAATCACAAGGTGCACAGTATGTACACGGGAACGCCATCATCAACAACAGATCATTTTTCACCATGGGAACTCTTCCTGCAACATTCACGCCCTACGATAGATCGGCGTTTCTCAACCTTGTTCCCTTCCAAGGAATACGGACTTCAATTCCCAGAATTCCTCAGCTGGCTGGGGAATTGTGGGAGTTGAAGTCCCACAACTCTTAAAGGGGCCGAGCTTGAGAAAAAAATGGCCGTTCAGCAACCCCTAAGGCCTGGCGGGTTTTTAGGTCTACCAAATATCATGTTTCCGTTTCCCCAAAGCTTTCTCTACCTCCTCAAAAGAGACAATGTTGTTGGGGTTTTTTTCCTACCATGTTTTTCAAGAGCTTTGGGATTTATTTTATTTTATTTTAAATTGGAGGGTCATTTGGCTCATCTTTGATGGAGGTGAGGCAGCCAGCATGCAGTATATTTATTTACTTATTTATTGATTGTTATTTATTTTATTTTGTCAAGCGATTGTTAGATAACAGGTATAAGTATAAACATGGTTATGAATGCATGAAATGCACACGAATAAGAAAAAAAAGAAACAATAGGGCAGGGACAGATAGGCACATTGGTTACAAGGTAATAGGTATAAGTATAAACATGAGTACGAATACAGGAAATAGATATGAATCAATGGGGACAATAGGACAGGGGCGGTAGGCACGATGGTGCACTTATGCACGCCCCTTACAGGCCTCTTAGGAATGGGATGAGGTCAATAGTGAAACCAGAGATGGGTCTTCAGCAGGTCTGACCAGTTCTGGAGAACTGGTAGTGGAAATTTTGAGTCATTTGGAGAACTGGCAAATCCCACCTCCGACTGGCCCCGCCCTCATCTATTCTCCGCCTCCCGAGCCCCAGCTGATTGGCTGAGTCTTCTTTGGTTGCCCTACACAGGAGAACGGAGCTGGAAAGGAGGTTAGTGGGGTGGGGAGGGAATTTAGATAAATAAATTAAGAAAAAATTTAGATAAATTTATTGTCATTGTACTCAGAAACCTGAGAACAACGAAATAAGGTGCTCTTCCACAACATACAACTAAACAACACCAAAAGACATATACTAATAACAATATAAAACAAATTAAAACAAATAACAGTTAAAACACTGTACAACCAGGATATATATATGTTAAGACCACCAGATTCATAACTCTGCATTTAACCTGATCACAGCACTTGGGTAAAATCTATGTTTAAATCTACTTGTCCTGGCTTTCAGCACTCTATATCGTCTTCCTGATGGTAGGATCTCAAACAACGAGTGGCCTGGATGCGAAGGGTCTCTCAAGATTTTTTGTATCTTCCTTCTACATCCCATGTTATACAAATTCTCCAATGAGGGAAGAGGGATTTTGGGATTTTGCAGTAACCTTTCCCCAGGAGTAGGGTGGGCATAGAGATGTTACAGTATCCTTCCCTCAAGAATGGGGAGGGAATGGAGATTTTACAGTAACTTTTCCCTGCTAATGCCCACCAAGCCATACCACGCCACCAAGCCACGGCCACAGAACCGGTAGTAACAAAATTTGAATCCCACCACTGAGTGGAACCCAACAGGGTGAAGATGTTGAACTTCCAGCGATGAGACAGTGAAGCTGCTCCATTATCACACCATGCCAACGGAGCCTGCGCCATCGAAGGGAGACACCTGAATAAAGCCACTAATGACAATCAAGACAGCCACTATCTCTGCCAATGTCCTTAATCATGCACGTTCTGGGAAAGCTTTGTTTGAAGAGCACCTTGGCTCGGTTTGTTCTGTTCTTTTGGGACAGGGAACGTCCCGACTCATGAGCGATAATTGGCAGTGTTTCACCCACCTCCAGGCGTACTTTGTTATGGATATTAAAGCCAGATGTTGGAGCCAGGAGCCTTTGCCCTGTGACTTGTGAAGGGCCCGTTCTTGTTTAGCTCCCTGGGATAATTAATTCTCTCCTCAGAAGGTACTGTGCCTGATGGTGAAGCACATTTCCTTCCCTGCTGTCAAGCCAAGGTGCAAAGGCTATTATCAACGGCGAAGAATTGGCAAAAAGATGCCTAAATCCTAAACAGGCGACAGGCAGGAAATCCAGAATGAACATTGGCTAAAGTGATCTGCGAAGGCTGTAAGGCAGCCTCTCTTGATTTTTCCATCCAGGCCTTCCTCACCGATGAGTTTGCTTCTTCCTTAAAACAATGGCTCTTGTTTCATTCATTCAATCAAGGAGACATCTGGGTGACTGAATTCAGTTTCTGTGTTTCACTGCCTCTACCTCTATGAAAACCATGCAGGGGTTTGCTTGTTTGTTTTTTACTTTTTGTTTTGTATCTTTGCAGATGACATAATTATCATTTTTTTTTCTTCACAAATTTTTTCTTCACAAACACGAAAAAAAAGGATTGGTTTCTAACCTTAGAAATGAGTTGCAATTCTTTGACCTCAAATTCTTGGATGGATAGGTGCATGGATGGATAGGTGCATGGATGGGTGCATGGATGGGTGCATGGAGTCATGAATGAACGGATGAAGAGAGAGATGGAGGAAGGGATGGAGGAAGGAAGGAAGAAAAGGATGGAAGGAAAGGATGGATGGATAGATGGATAAATGGATGCATGCATGTATGAAGAGATAGAGAAGTGGAAGGATGCATGGATGGATGCATGGAAGCATGAATGGATGGAGAGAGAGATGGAGAAGTGAAGGGATGGAGGAAGGAAGGAAGACAGGGGTGGATGGATGGATGGATAGATGGATAAATGGATGCTTGCATGCATGGATGGAGAGGTGGGAGGATGGAAGTAGGGATGGATGGATGGATCAGACAGACAGACCTCATTGGTGACCAAATTGACTTCCTTGGTTAGAAAGGAGACAATTTCTAAGTTCTTACATAACTTACACAGCATAAACGTATTTCCCAGAATTCTTAGCGACAGTCCTTCCCGTGGGAGGATTCTGGAGAATTGAAGTCCACGCATATCTGGAGAAAAGAAATCTGGAAAATACCAAATTAGTCAATCCTGTAATCTAGATACTATCTGCGATATCAGGTTTTGTGTTTGCTTTTTGGAAAGATTTGGTACTGTACAGATTTCTTTTAATAAAACCAAAACAAAATGCTTGAGTCAGAAAGGGAAGGCTATTCTTCTCTTCTGCCAAAGGCGAGCTTCCTGTGGATGGACCAGGAAGGAAGAACCGCATCAGCTTCAACTTGGTACCTTTCATCATCTGGGATAAATTCAGAATTCTGAAGCCACAGCTGGAATTTCTTGGTTTATAGTGAATCCACCGAGGCAGAAATTCTCTCAAGGATTTCAAACGTTTCTCTCATCACCTGGACTAAGTTGCCAAAGATTCTCCTTCAATGGTCCTCTTCCATTTCGTTCCCATTCCTCTCTCCACAATCTCACACAGCGTGGATCATGTGCAGATCCTTCTGTCCCGCCAGCTGCCTGTTTGGAGAGGCTTTCAGTTGGTCAAATAGTGTAGGGAGGAGGAAGAGGGAGAAGGAGAAGAGGAGGAGGAAGAGGAAGAAGAGGAAAAGGAAGAAGAGGAGGAAGGAGGAGGAGGAGGAGAGGAAGAGGAAGAGGAAGAGGAAGAGAGAAGGAGAAGGAGAAGGAGAAGAAGAAGAAGAAGAAGAAGAAGAAGAAGAAGAAGAAGAAGAAGAAGAAGAAGAAGAAGAAGAAGAAGAAGAAGAAGAAGAAGAAGAAGAAGAAGAAGAAGAAGAAGAAGAAGAAATATTTCTAAAAGCTCCCTCAGGTTCGTTTGTAAAAATGAGCTGGGGACAATTTTGGAAGATGTTCTTCTCCTGTTTGTACCATGTTGTGACGGCACTTGCCCAACGTGTCCATTCCACCAATTCTGGCCAAATTGACAAAGAGAAAGAATCGGTGCTAAGTTACCAACCAAAGAAGGCCTCGTTCAGAAGAAGAAGAAGAAGAAGAAGAAGAAGAAGAAGAAGAAGAAGAAGAAGAAGAAGAAGAAGAAGAAGAAGAAGAAGAAGAAGAAGAAGAAGAAGAAGAAGAAGAAGAAGAAGAAGAAGAAGAAGAAGTTGTTCTTACAACAGGTATTGCCGGGGGACCAAAAATGTTGGCAATCCATTTGTAAATTTTCTCTTTTGGGCAGGTTCATGATGAGATCAAATTAAACTGTCAATGTTTTTCTTTAAACCTTGTTATGCAGATGTTGGTTACGATAGTAAAAGGAGAAAAACCGGTTGAATTTTGACTTAGTCCTGAACCAGGAAAAGCAGGGGAAGGTTTAGGGCAGCCTTGAAAAACCTAAAAGAGAAGATTTGGGGGGAGAAGGGAGAGCCAACAGAAGGTACTGTTTATCTTTTCATCTAACAGGTGGAGAAGTTTTGGCTCTTGGACTGCAAAAGCTTGGGAATTGCACAGTGCCTCCCTTTCTCTCACCCCTCCCTCCACCCCAAAAAAGGAGTTAAGCTCAGAAGCAAGAAACTGGATGGAGGTCAAATCAACCTCTTCACTGAATGAAAACAGTAGGATGTTAAGGAATATAGTTTTAATTGCAATATTCCTCCGTAGGGATTCCTCTACCCTGACACGCTAAAAGTTACCGTTTGGCAAGGCTGCAAGGTTCCCCCTCCAAGCTCTTAAAAAGCTCCTGGAGGACTTTGCATCAAGACCCGTGCGTGTTTTCTTTTGTTCTTTCATTTTATTGGCACATTTTTCTTTAGTATACATGAGCATTTTAATAAACAGTGTATCGTCTGGGTCAATTTACCTATACACAGTATCGATGATAACCACAATGTTTACTTGTATATAGTGGTATTTTTCTTTTTAACAAACATGGGGTTTGTTTGACGAATGGCTAGACAGTAGAAGTAGAAATCAGAAGTTGGAAGAATAATACTAGATAGATAGATAGATAGATAGATAGATAGATAGATAGATAGATAGATAGATAGATAGATAGATAGATAGATAGATTTATTGTCATTGTACTCAGAAACCTGAGAACAACGAAATAAGGTGCTCTTTCACAACATACAACTGAACAACACCCAAAGACATATACAAATAACAATGTAAACAATGTAAAACAAATTAAAACAAATCTATCTATCTATCTATCTATCTATCTATCTATCTATCTATCTATCTATCTACATACAAGTAAATGTTGTTATTATTAGGACCTGTGTGTTTTAACACACCCACAGCAGCCCCCTGAGTCTATCCATCCATCCGTAATGATGCCTGGCTGCCTCCTTGCCAAGGAAGGAGGCTTGGTTGGCTGTTGGCTGGAGATGGGAGTAGAAAACTCTGGTTCTGAGTCACGCTTCTTATCATCAGGGGCACAATTATGTGTTCCTGGCACTGGGGTGGTAAGTATTCTTAAGGAAACCCCCTGGGCATTATTACCTGGAGGTCATGCCAAGGTCTCCCTCAGATTCAAGCCTGGCAGATTCAGCCCAGGGGGTGCGTGGGGTCCCTTAACCCAGTGTTTTCTCAGCCTTCCCAACTTGAAGATCTGTGGGCTTCAGCTCCCAGAGTGCCTCAGCCAGCGTGGGAATTCAAGTCTGGGAGCTGAAGTCCATGCATCTTCAAGTTGCAAAGGTTGAGGAACATTTAAATATGGACTTCAACTCCCAGAATTCTCCTTCCAGCCTTCCAGCCTTCCTTCCTTCCTTCCTTCCTTCCTTCCTTCCTTCCTTCCTTCCTTCCTCCCTCCCTCCCTCCCTTTCCTTCCTCCCTTCCTTTCCTTCCTCCCTTTCATCCGCCCAACACTTCCTTCCTTCCTTCTTTCCCTCCCTCCCTATCCTTCCACCCACCCATCCATCCTTTTCCTTCCTTCCATCCACCCAACATTCCTTTTCTTTCCTTCCTTTCTTCCTTCCCTTTTTTCCTTCCATCCATCCACCCATCTTCCCCTTTTCCTTCCTTCCTTCCTTCCTTCCTTCCTTCCTTCCTTCCTTCCTTCCTTCCTTCCTTCCGTGGTGAAGGCAGCTAGGTGATATGGCAAAGCTGGGTGACTTCAGGCCAATCATCGGGAGTCAGAGAGTTCTAGTCCCAGCCTCCCCATGAAAGTCAGCTGGGTGTCTTAGGACCAGTCCATCTTTCTTTAGCCCAACCCACTTCACAAAGTGGTTTTTGTGGAGAAAATAGGAGAAGGGAGATGTGTTGAGTTTATTCACCCCCTTGAGTTATTTGTAAAAATAATAAAGGCAGGATACAAACAACTGAATACATCTCTCCGAATGGAGCAAAATTCAAGGATGCCTTTACATTGAAAGCCTGGGTTATTTAATTTCACTGGGCAATCTAATGTCTAATGAAAGTTTGAAGATTCTGGTGACACAAATGGATAGATTATTTAACTAGGTTATACTAGCTTATTTATCAGGCTAATTTCCCTATTAGGGAAATTCTGCATGTTGTGTCTGGGCCCAGAAGTCTTTTTCAACAAGTCTTTTTCAGTGGAATGAAACTTTGCAACAAGGAAAGAGAGGGAAGGGAAGAGAAGAGAAGGAAGGGAGGGAGGGAGGGAGGGAGGGAGGAAGGCAAAGGGACAAGGGGGAGGAAGGAAGGAAGGAAGGAAGGAAGGAAGGGAGGGAGGGAGGGAGGGAGGGAGGAAGGAAGGAAAAGAGGGAAGCAAGAGGAAGGGAGGAAGGAAGGCAAAGGGACAAAGGGGGGAGAGAGGAAGGAAGGAAGGAAGGAAAGACTACAGATGGTCAGCCTTCTGGCATCCTGATATTTTTATAGCACTTTTCACAAAGGATATCTGGTTTGTTTCCTCCCTCCTTTTCTTTTTTCTTATCAGCAGTTTCCCTCTTATTAGCCTTTTCCGTTCCAACTGTAAACACTGAATGGTTTTACAGCTTTAATTGTCAATAAAGGGCTTTTTCGAGTCAATGGGTGGGAACGCATTCCCAGAAGGCAATATAACAAGGCTAACATGTCAGCGGCAATGCATTTACTTAGGTTACAAGTTACAAGCCCAGATCTCACAAAATTCCCCTTTTGGGTGATAATTCTTTGGGGGGCGGGGAGGAGAGAACCATAAATAAAAGAAGCCCTGCCAGTTCTCCCCTCAGGTAAGATGAGGATACGATAGTTGTTCAATAAATAAATATATCTACAGATCCCCTCACCTCCTGGACATAAATGGTTTCAACTCTTACCCTCAAAATGACACTTTAGGGCTCTGCATTTGTCAGAAATGGTGTATGGTCTCCTGCTTGGGCGGGGCGGGGGGGTTGGACTAGATGACCTACAAGGTCCCTTCCATCTCTGTTCATCTGTAATCTGCACATCAGAACAACTAGACACAAGGGCAGTTTTTTTCCTGAATGCCGTCACTCTGCTAAGCAACTAATTCCCACAACACTGTCAAATTAACTACTAAGACTGTATTACTAATAGTAATTACTATTACTATTACTATTCTTCTTCTCATCCTTACTAGTACCTATCTCTTCCCACTTATGGCTATAAGCGTGTTGCTTGTATCTTTACAACTTATATTATTTTTATTGTTTCCTAGTACGATTTGATTGCTTATTAGTATCCTATGACTATCACTAAGTGTTGTATTTTTTGGGGGGTTTACAAATAGTAGCAGCCTTTTGAGGTTGGAACATTTTTTAAAAATTTTTGAAAAACCTTATTGAAATTTGAAACATTAAAATACAAATAAATTTAAAAATAGCTTTTTACAATTCTCAATCATCTTTGACAGTACTAAAATATCTTGCTGCATACATATAATTCCGTACATTTCTAGTTATTCATATACATATCTATATCTTCTTCTAATCTGTACATTTCTTATTCCTATTCCTATTATCTAACCATTGATACCAATTTTCCCAAACTATATAATATTCCAAGTCTTCCTTGTCCTTTAACTCTAAGGTTAGTTTATCCATTTCTGTGCAATCTAAGATCTTTTGGATTACTAAACAGTCTGTGTCTTTTTTCCAGTATTGTGCAAGTGCAGTTCTTGCCGCTGTAATTATATGCAAAATCATGTATTTTGTCTTTTTAGTATATTTTCCCTTAATAATCCCCGGGAGGAACAGTTCCGGTTTCAGTTCTATTCGACATTTCGTAATTTCATATGGCCATTTTTGAATTTTGATCCAATATTTTTTAACTTCAGTGTTAAACTAAATGGAGTATCTTATGATTCTTATGAATGTATTTTATTTTTTCTTATGTGCACTGAGAGCATATGCACCAAAGACAAATTCCTTGTGTATCCAATCACACTTGGCCAATAAAGAAATATGATCTGTTCTGTTCTGTTCTATTCTTGATTTCTATTTCTATTCTATTTTGAATTCTATTCTATTCCATTCTATTCTTTCATTCTTTCTATTCTATTCTATTCTGTTATTTCTTTCATTCTTTCTATTCTTTCTATCTTTAATTCTATTCTATTTTATTATTGATTTCTATTTCTATTTCTATTCCATTCCATTCCATTCTATTCTAGTTCTGTTCTATTCTATTCCAATATCAATTCTACTCCATTCTACTCTACTCCAGTTTCTATTCTATTCTATTCTATTCTATTCTATTCTATTCTATTCTATTCTATTCTATTCTATTCTATTCTATTCTTGTCCTGTCCTGTCCTGTTCTTAGCAGAAAAAAGAATGGAAGAGATGCTGAGAGTCCCTTGGTTTTATACCCTCTGTTGGGATTTGAACGTGAACTTGTACACTGATTAGTTGTGGGACTCCCATGGGGTCATGCAGGGACAATCCTGTAGGCTGTCCCGAGTCTCAAGCTTGGTTGAGCCTTGCTGGGTGATGATGTAATGAAAGGGCTTTGGGCAATTCCTATTATGGCTCTCCCTGGAGTAGAACTTTGTTATGTAAAATAGACCGGCCCAGGCAGAGTAATGGCCCATTAGCAAAAGTGGGGGGGGGGTGAGTTTCTGCCTCTTTGAGTTTCTACTTTTCTTTTCAGGGGAAATTGTCTGCCTTTTTAGTACATCCTAGGATATTTCATTTTCCTAAGGGTAGGGTGGGTGCTAAATTCCTACACCACTCTGTTGCTACAATCGTACTTCCTGCAGTCAAGTTTGGAGTGGTTTACATTAAGTTTATGCCTGTTGTGTGCTCTTGTGTTGTTCTGGTTGAAGCTGGAATAGTCATTGACGGGTAGGACATTGTAACAGATAATTTGTATGTACTATGCTTAAGCCCAATCTTAGCCGGCGTAGTTCAAGGTTGTCTAAGCCTAGAATCTCAAGTGTGGTGATGTAGAGTGTAGTTTGTTTCGAGCAGAGGATTTAATAGCAGGGAGAGATCGTGTGATGTGGCTCAACGCACAGCCTATTTGGCGGGGCGGGGGGTTGGACTTTCTTCCCACTAATAAACCCGGGTGAAATTAATCCAGCCCATGGCCCGTGAAGACACCCGTTGAAAAACAATAGTCAAAACAGGGGGCAGGCATTTCCCCGGGGCCAGCTTTTAAAGCGCTCCACATCCTTCTCTTGACAAAACAAAAACTTAAGCCTTTTGGGAACTGCATCTCCTGGGGGATAATCAGGACCATGATGAAATTCTTGTTCGGGCTTGCAGGAGGTTGAGTGGCGGTGACAGGCTTCTTCCAGCCTCTGCCGGCAAATCAAGCCAGGATCAGCACACGGCAAGCAAGCCAACTTTGAAGCCCTTCCAAACAGCCAAAGACTGAACAACCCCAGATCAGCGTAGTAGATCAAGGTTAATATCAGACTAACTGTCGTGCCCCTGGTTGAGACTGACTCTGAGGGAGAGGAGGAAAGGTGACAGGGACAGGAAGTGTGACTCTGGAGGTTGTGGAGGAGGCTGGGGAAGGGCAGAGGCCAGCTGAGCAGTCAGAGGAGGACCCAGGCCCATCCCCTCTCCATCCTAGGACATGCAGGGAGGACAGGATAAGGGAGGGATGTGAATGGTGTGGTCTATGAGGGAGGAAAGGGCCTTGATCCCCTTCATGGGCTGCAGCTGTGAGTACTGGTTAAAAGGACAGACATGCGTTTGGGCCAGTGCTGGAAACAAAGTGTGAAAATATCTCTAGTTTATGGTTCCTCTATGAGTTTGGCCTCCCTCCCAGTGTGTGTTATCTGTGGGTGTCCTCTAGCCCTTATCTTGCCTGGTTTGTGTTGCTTTTTTCCTTCTTGTAACTGTTTGTGTGGGAGTTTTTTGGCTTCCATCAAGAATATTCGGACCTTGGAAGCAAAGTGAAGGAATAAAAGGGGCTTCACCTGTTTTCTGTGACTGTGTTTGCTTTGTATCCCACCCTGGGTCATCACACTAACCCTCTACAACATCTAGAATAGAATAGGATAGGATAGGATAGGATGGGATGGGATGGGATGGGATGGGATGGGATGGGATGGGATGGGATGGAATGGAATAGAATAGAATGGAATAGAATATTGGAATGAAGAATAGAATAAGGAATAGAAATAGAAAATAGAATGGAATGGAATGGAATAGAATAGAATAGAATAGAATAGAATAGAATAGAATAGAATAGAATAGAATAGAATAGAATAGAATAGAATACGCCAAGTGTGATTGGACACACAAGGAATTTGTCTTGGTGCAAAGACTCTCAGTGTACGTTTAAAAAAAAGATACATTCATCAACAGTCAAGAATCATCAGGTACAACACTTAATGATAGTCATAGGGTAGAATAAGCAAATTGGCAGAAAGCAATGCAAAACAGCGAAGGAAGAAGTGGCATCAAATTAAAAAGAAAAAAAAAGGATGATGAAGGAGGAGGTGTGAAAGTGGTTGAAACTAGATTGGTTAAGATCTACTTAGCAAATGTGGGAATTCACCCCGGCGGGGGAGGGGTGAAAGTGGGGAGGAGTTTTTCTCACAGAGGTTGACTGGCTTATACACAGAAGTGAAAAATACCAATTTGGTTTTGAGTCATTTTTCAAAAGATAAACTTGAGCTCTCAAGCACCGCATCAAAGTCATGTTGGAAGTCTATCACTTAGGCCAAAACCAGGAAGCAAGCCATACAGGTAGTCCTCAACTTGCGACTGAGCCAAAAAAAAGTATGTTGTTAAGCAAGACGTTTCTTAATTTTACGGCCTTTCTTGTCGCAGCTGTTATGTGAATCCCTGCAGTTGTTAAGCTTGTCACAAGGTTGTTAAGTGAATCTGGCTTGCCACATTTTGATCACTGACCATTGGGGTACTGTAACGGTCATAAGCGTGCAAAATGTCCAAGAGTCACTTTTTTAAAACTTTGAACGAATTGTAACCGTTGTAAGTCGAGGGCTTATTATTTTTAAAGCAGTGTTGCCCTCAGCAAAATGGGTGGGATACAAGTTTGGCCAACAAATGAATAAATCTCCTCCTCCTTCTTCTTCCTTTTCTTGTTTTAGCAAACCACATTACAATTTTCATTTCTGTTGGAAGGAAAATCCAATTCCAAGCCGGGAGAAAGACCCTGGAAATAAAACAGAGGCTGGTTGGAAAGGAGGACTCTGTTTATGGATGAGCAGAACCAACCACAGCATGTAGTTCTGGGACAGCTGACAAATTGGTTGAATGAGTGGATGGATCTTATTGGAGGTTTCTGTGACTTTGAAGTTTGCACTGTTCTTGGGAACTGGGCAAGGAAGGGGCTTTTGTGTCCTTCGGTATTTCAATGGTAGTGGATTAATCCTATTGCGTCCTAAAGATCATGTCCTGTCCTTAGAATTTGGGTGGGAGGATGCAAATTTAATGCCATCAGCTCCAACCTTTTGGGTATTTGTTTATGAATAGTTTGGCCTGGATTTCTTAATGGGCACAAAACATATCCAACTCTAAAGACTTGGAGCATCTGCTGGAAACTATTAACAAAGACTGGGACCTGCTTTCTGCCTTTAAGAACATGTTTGCTTTATTTCTCTTCTGGGCAAACATTCTATCCTGCTTCTTTTAATATTGAGAATAAAGAATATTTTAATCTGGGGAGTGGAGGGGGGAACTTCCTACATTTTTTTTTAAAAAAAGCCACCTGGCAGGGTTCCAAACCATGCACAGAAAAGCAAGCATGCAAAGCAGAACGCCTTCAGATCATTAACATGATTTTATTTAGAGCAAAGAACGCCTTCAGATCATTAACATGATTTTATTTAGAGCAAAAAATGAATTAAAAAATGCTGGCAGGAAAACTATTGGATTCATGCTTTCAGTTAGGACAGCGGAGGGGAAATCCAGGAGAATTTTGAGCCGATTGACACGAAATCCACCCTTTGGAGACCGGAAAACAAACAAATGAACAGCTTTACGTGCTAAAATAACCCTAACATAATTCAGTAGCGAAGCTTTCGATGGAAACCAAAATAGGAATTCCCCATTCTGGCCTACGTATGGGATATAAATCTCTAAAACTTGTAACAGCAGTTCCATGGCAATTAAAAGTGGCTGAATTCTGCCAAAGGTGCAGGAAGAATTTCAACAAGTAGTCTCTCATCATACTTCATCATCATTCGTGGGATGTTCTCGACTTTTTCGTCGGTTTTCCCTGTTCTTTGTTCTCTGTTCTTTGTTCGGTGTTCTCTATTCTCTTTTCAATATTCTCTGATCTTGTTTGAATGTTTTGAATTCCTTGCATAGTCATCTGCAGGGTCACTTTTTCTTTTTCTCATCCTTTCTCTTGCCTTAACATTGTCTGCATGGAACGTTGTCCTCCTGTTTTTAAGTTTTCAAAGACTTCTACAGTTTTACCACGAAGCAATGCAAAACTTTTGCTTCGGGCTGCCCCGTGTGGAAATGCTCTCTACGGGTTCAGAAATAAAAGATTTGTTCTTGCTGATTAGGAGAAAAGCGGAGGAGGCCGAGCCACCCACTGAAACTGATCGTTAGGTTAGCGGTTCGGCTGTAAATCGCCTGGGGACTTTACGAAAGGAGGCATAAATATCCCAACTACAGCAGCCAAATCAGAGCACACAGCCAGGCGGCCTCTGCAGCCTCCCCTACTTCGTGCAACTGAATTGGGGATTACAGGTAGTTCTTGGCTTACGACCACAATAGAGCCCAAACTTTTGGTTGCTAAGCGAGGCGTTTGTTCGGTGAGCTTTGATCCCCATTTTATGACCTTCCTTTGCCACAGTTGTTAAGTGGATCGTGGCAGTTGATAAGTTAGGAAGATGGCTGTTAAACAAATCTGGCTGCCCCGTTGAGTTTGCTTGTTGGAAGGTCACAAAAGAGGGACCCCGGTATGCTGCAATGGTTAGGTTAGGATTAGGGTTGTCCAATCTCTTCTTAAAAACCTTCAGTGTTGGAGCATTTACAACTTCTGGAAGCAAGTTGTTCCGCTGGTTAATTGTTCTCACTGTCAGAAAATTTCTCCTTAATTCCAGGTTGCTTCTCTCCTTCATCTGTTTCCATCCATTGCTACTTCTCCTGCCTGTGGGTGCTTTGGAAAATAGGTTGACACTTTCTTCTTTGTGGTGGCACCCAGTGGTGGGATTCAATTTTTTTTTACTCCTGGTTCTGTGGGCGTGGCTTGGGTGTGGCTTGGCAGGCAGATTAGTAGGAAGATACTTTAATCCTGATTCCTGGAAGCTGTAAAAAGATAAAGGTAAAGTAGGAAGATAATTCATCTTGATTCCTGGAAGAAGTAGAGTGAAACAAAAGTAATTTGAATTTTGTGATAAAGACAAAGATATATTGAAGCCAGGAGTGAATGCGAAATTACAGGACAGGCAGAATATTGGTTGTTTTCAAGCAAAAGTGGGTCACCCATTTAGCTGGGATCATCTAAGGACTCATCCTCAGAGACTGGTCAACCATTCGTCTGAAATGGTATAGGGCAGTGTTGGCAAACCTTTTTGGCACTGAGTGCCAAAACGGGAGTGCGCACGCATGAAGGGGAAGCGCCAGAAACTGGAAGAGTAGCTCCATGGCGCACGCAGGTGGGAGTGCTAGAAACAGGAAGAGCAGGTTCGCGGCATGCATGCAGGTGCAGGGAAGCTGACCTTCCGGTTTCCTGCGCACACATACACCCAGCCACCTGGTCTTTCCGTTTCTGGCACGCACGCATGCATGCACAAAGACCAGACAGCGCCACACATGCATGTGCCAAAAACTGGGAGAGCAACGGGTAATGGCTGGCATGCCTGAATGCCACTTCTGGCCTGTGTACCATAGGTTTACCATCACGGGTATAGCGTTTCCTGCTTGAGCAGGTGGCTGGACTAGAAGACCTTCAAAGTCCCTTCCAACTCTTTTATTCTATTATTCTGTTACTGGAATTGGGTATTTATTTATTTATTTAGTCAATTGCTTACAAGATAATAGGTATAAGTAAAAACATAGTTATGAACACATGGATACATATAAGAAAAATAAAAAATATATATAAAAGAAACAATAGGACAGGGACGGTAGGCACATTGGTGAGCTTATGCACACCCCCTACAGACCTCTTAGGAAAGGGGTGAGGTTAATAGTAGATAGTCTAAGGTTAACGTTTTGGGGGTTTGGGGAAGAAACTACAGAGTCAAGTAGAGTATTCCAGACATCAACCACTCTGTGGCTGAAGTCGTATTTCCTGCAATCAAGTTTGGTGCGGTTAACCTTGAGTTTGTATCTATTGTGTGCTCTTGTGTTGTTATGGTTGAAGCTGAAGTAGTCATTGACAGGTAGGACATTGCAATGTATGATTTTATATACTATACCTAGATCTTATGTCTCATTTGATGAAAAGAAGGACTAGAGGTGACACGATCACAATGCTCCAATATCTCAGGGGCTGCCACAAAGAAGAGGGGAGTCAACCTATTGCACCTCCAAAGGCAGGACAAGAAGCAACGGATGGAAACTAATCAAGGAGAGAAGCAACCTTAGAACTAAGGTGAAATTTCCTGACAGTTAGAGCAATTAATCTGTGGAACAACCTGCCTCTAGAAGTTGTGAATGCTCCAACACTGGAAGTTTTTAAGAAGAGGTTGGATAACCATTTGTCTGAAGTAGTATAGGGTTTCCTGCCTAAGCAGAGGGTTGGACTAGAAGACCTTCAAAGCCCCTTCCAATTCTGTTATTCTGTTATTTTGTTCTTCTGTTACTCCCACCACCCTGGGAAGAAGATCAAGAGTAGAGATCCTTCAACATTCCTTCCATCTTTTATGATTCCTTATACGTGTTTTTCGGTGGTGGGATTCAAAAATTGTTACCACCGGTTCGACGGGTGTGGCTTGGTGGTGCGCTTTGCTCGCCTGCACACCCTTTGCGTTGTGAGCGTGTGCCAAACACGCACTTTGCCTTCTGCAAACCTGCACTCTCCTGGTCGCTTGAGCAGCTGCCTCTCAAAGTAGCTGTGCTTCAAAAGCAGGGGTTAAAGGTGAGTATGGGTGGGTGGGTAGGTCCACTGTTCATCAGCGTTAGTGGCTTGGCAGAACCGGGCCGAACCGGTAGAATACCACCACTGGTGCTTTTACATCAAAAAAGAAAACTTAACTTCATCTTTCTACATGCAGATGCTCTAAGACAGCGGTCACCAACTGGTGGGCTGCAGAGAAATGCCAGCTCCAGAGCACCCCCTCCCCAAAGCAATTAATCCAGGCTGCGCAGGAACACAACACTGCGCCACCCACAAAGCCCGTGGGAATCCTCCCCGCCCACTCACTCCTTACCGGGCAAACTTGCCTGCTAAAATTGCTATTTTTCCTTTTTCTGACCATCAGCTGTTCTGCTGTGCCGGGAGATTTAGATTAGCTAGAAAGCAAGAAATCATTGGATTTCTTGCTTTCTAGCTGATTTTTAGATCTTCAGCTCTGCTTTTAAGCAGAGCCGTACCTTCCTTAGAACTGAAACAGTGCAGACAGAGCTAGCCGATGGCAGAAACGCAGATCTTTAAGTAATTCTTTGAGCAACTCAATCTATCTGCCTAATTTGGCTGATTTGGGGTAAAAATTGCTCTTTTTTTAAAATAAAAATTCAATATTTACATACATGATGTGTTGTGAGTTAATTTTGTGAGTTTGCTTGCTAGCAAATTTTTAACATAGAAGCCCTGCCCAGCCAGTCACATGACCACATGACCACACCCACAGAACTGATTAGTGGTCCCCGGGATTTAAAATAATGAGTTTGGTGGTTCCTGAGGTCCAAAAGGTTGGCGACCCTTGCTCTAAGAGAGGGGTCTCCAACCTTGCCAACTTTTAAGGCTTGTGGACTTCAACTCCCAGAATTCCCCAGGGAGAATAAACCAGGATTTTAGATTTTTGATCCTTTGACTTGGCAGTCAATTTTAATAGCTGATATTTGAAGCAACGGTTGCTCTCTTTGCTCCTCGGTTATAGAGCTCCTGTCTAAGCCCAGATTTCTCCAGAAATATGAAACGATTTCAGATAAGTCAGAATGTGGCCTATGAATCACTGCTGGCTGAAAATAGAAAAGAATCAGCGATGATCTGGTTAACAGATATGAACTGTTGTGGTTTGAAACAAGGAGAAAATTTAGACCGTGTTGGCCTTGGCAACACTATCGGAAGAGCTGCTGCACCCGCTCATCTGAAGATTGTACAATCATCTCAAAAATGGATGATTCCGGTTATATAACTCTTTGAGAAATGATTTTTGTCAAAGGCTTCCATGGAACTAGAGAGAAGAACTTCAGAGCCACAACAGGAAGTTAAAACAGAATGAATTTAAGAAAAAAAAAGGGAGGGCATCCAATAAGCAGAAAATCTTGAAGGTGTTTTAGCCTTCCTCAACTTCCTGATTTCATCACAAGCGCAGAGTGTGCAACCAGCCATAATAATACGATTTTTGCAGTTATGATTGGAGATTGTTAATAACGTCACCTCTGGTATTATTTCACTTGATCTTTTTAGACAAGGGGAAAAAAGAGCCTCCGCCAATGGGTTATTTTTCCCTTATCTAAAAAGCCTACTAAAATAATACCAGATGTGACAATATTAATCATAACTGCAGCAATCATATTATTATGGATGGTCGCACATTTTGACAGATGTTGAGACCAGAATTCTCAAGGAGCCAGGATAGGCAGAAATTATTAATAATATTAAATATATCTTTGTTGGATGTAAGCTGTTCCGAGTAAAGCTGCCTTTTGCAATTGACCGATGATAATGATTTTTGTCAATGCCGATGATGTTCAAGGGGTTGCGCCAGATGCTTTGGGATTGCTACATTTATTGGTACTATATTTAATCTAAATTATTATAATCACGACTATTTCCTTAAGAGTGTGCTTATCTGTACATTTTTCAGGAATCAAGGAAGGACAAAGAAAAGTAAATTCGATAAGAACTGGTACTATTATTAAACGGAGGGAAAGATAAGCTCCATATTATATGGATTCAATAAAGTAATTTAATTCTACTTTATACATAACCCAAGAGGACCTTCAGACGGACTAGCAAATCTAAATGATTAAGAATGTTATTTGTAAGAGACAATGCGGTGATTTCGGGAAGGAAGGAAGGAAGGAAGGAAGGAAGGAGGGAGGGAGGGAGGGAGGGAGGGAAGGAAGGAAGGAAGGAAGGAAGGAAGGAAGGAAGGAAGGAAGGAAGGAAGGAAGGAAGGAAATGTTGATCAAAATGTCTCCTACATTCGGTTGCTACTGATGACCTTAACCAATACTCCAATCCAGTATTTCTCAACCTTTCAACTTGAAGATATGTGGACTTCAACTCCAGAATTCCCCAGCCAGCCAAGGTCTCTGAGGAATTCTGCAAGCTGAAATTCACAAGTCTTCAAATAGCCAAAAGTTGGACATCCCTGATCTAGAAGTCGTGGGACTCCCAGCCTAGTCAAAAATGGGGTGCTAAAAAGACAACAAGGCAAGTAGTCTCCACCCGGCTGCCACATCTTCTGTGGACTTTTGTTAGAACTCTCAGGCTGAGGAAATAAAGGCGATATTGGTTTAAAACCGAAAGGAGGGAGGCAGAAAGGAACATCAACAAGAGGAAAAGGGAGTGTAAGTTTGATTTGGCAAGTCCAAACAAAGGAATGACAGAATCGCCAGAAGCAATGAAGCCAAGAAATAAAGGTGAGGCAGAAAAGGGATGGGTGGGGGGGTTGGATGGACCCATTTCTTCCTCACCATTCATCATCCTGCCCCGAACAGGAAATACCCAGGTATGAGAAGTTGCAAATCAGACGTGTATGTTCTTTTAAGCCTCCTGATTTGTCGAATAACAGTGACAGATGTCTTGAGGCTACAAGATCAAAGAGCCATTGTGCTGAATTTCTCAGCAAACCGGGCCTTTGTCCTTTGCCCAAACCCACAGGAATGGGAACAGCCCCGTTGTTTTGACATGGGCTGATCAACCACAGGACCCAAATCTTTAAACTGAAGGCACAGCTTTGAAAGAGCATCGGACGCAACCGGGCAGAGTGTCATCTCCAGCAAATAAGGAAGTAACAATGGGAAGAGGTCCCCACCCTGCCTAACCCAATGAGATCTCACTCAGCCCATGAGTCCATCTGCTGTTGTTTGAACGATCACAGATCAACGTCACGCTTCTCAGAAGGAAGCTATAGAAGGCAGCTCTTAGTATTGGGACAGCCACATGAATTTCTTGAGATTTCTTGTACACCACGGAAGCAAGCCCCTTGAACGGCAACTTGGGAGCACACTGTTCATATATTGCCACGTGCTAAAACCACAATTTTTCAATCTCAGCAACTTTCAGATTGCTCATAGACTCCAAAAAGAATGCAGAGAAGAGCAACGGAGATGATTAGGGGACTGGAGGCTAAAATAGATGAAGAACGGTCGCAGGAATTGGGTACGTCTAGTCTACTGAAAAGAAGGACTAGGGGTAACATGATAGCGGTCACCCAATATTTGAGGGGGTGCCACAAAGAAGAGAGGATCGAGCTATTCTCCAAAGTGCCTGAAGGCAGAACAAGAAGCAACAGATGGAAACTAACCAAGGAGAGAAGCAACCTAGAACTAAGGAGAAATTCCCTAACTCTGAGAACAATTAACCAGTGGAACAACTTGCTTCCAGAAGTTGTACGTGCTCTATCACTGGAGGTTTTTAAGAAGTGATCAGATAATCATTTGGCTGAAATGGCGTAGGGTTTCCTGTTTGAGCAGGGGTCAGACTAGAAGACCTCCAAAGTCCCTTCCAATTCTGCTATTCTGTTAAAAGAGTGTGGACTTCCACTTCCAGAATTCCTGTTTGCTTAGAATTTCAGAGGCGTTTAATGTGGAGTTTTCTGGATGCAAAACTTTACCTTTGGATGAGACCAGTTTATCTACACTTCCGTCTTTCCTCTCTTTGCTCTGGAGGTTAGTTTTGGAGAAGAGGAATGGGAACATATTCCTCTAGAAAAGGAAACCCTTGAAAGTTGATAAGGAATGACCCACCAATATTTATGGAGGCAGAAACCAGTCCTCCTTCGAAAGCTTTTCCCAACATTCTCTGAAAATGTTTGCAAAGGCAGCAGCCTATTCTGGCTAGAGATGTTTGTCTTTGCTTTGTTTCTCCCGACAATCCTGCCTTCCATTCACATTCTGCAAAATAACTTGTGGGGTGGGGGAGGGGAGGGGAGGGGGAGGGGAAGCAGAACTAGAACGCACAAGTCCACCCTGTGCAAACACGCCTCCTGGGATAAAACTCCTTATGTTGCAAACAGAAGCAAAACCAGGTTTCGAGAAAGTTTTAAAACGGCTTCTTATCCAGCCAGTTGCACAAGAGAGTGCTTGGCCACAACTGGCCTTGAGTGAGTGAAATTGTGAAACCGGCGATGGAAAGCAGATGTTTAACCCCATTGTGACATATCAGGAGTCTGAAGACACTGATGACATGAGGATGGCATTACATCATCTTCACCGGCTGCCTGTCATTTTCTGAGTCCAGTTCCAAGCACTGGCGTTGATTCCAAAAAAAAAACCAGAACCTCCAATTATTTGAGGTCGGAAGAGTTATAAAAACTGCTGCCTCAGCCCCATTCTGGATTTTATTTTATGTGCGGTCCAGCCAGTGTATGGGAATTAGATCGTTAGTTAGCAATTGTGAGCTGTCCCCTTAAGGGAATGCATCATGGTAAATGTAGTTAAGGTATCCTGGGAAATGTAGTCCATGTCACGTGACCACATCCGGCACACATGCCATAAGTTCGCCATCACGGGCCTAGGAAATGTCTGGTCACCTAATTATAGATAGTTCTCAATTTATCATTGGCCGTTTAGCAACCATTCAAAGTTATCACAGACTATAACTATATAACTATATAGTTAGAAAACTGTAACAAAAACCCAGTTTCAAAATCCCCAACATCCCATGGCTTGGGTGCTTGACAACTGCCCTGCATTTACGGCCATTTGCAGTGCCCCATGGTATAGGGTTTCCTGCCTGAGAAGGGGGTTGGGATTCTACCTGCCAGGGGTGGGATTGTCCCAGTTCGCACCTATTTGCTACAACCGGGTTGTTAACATTCTAAGCAGTTCGGAGAACCGGTTGTTAGAAGAAATTACTGGGCTAATCCTGTAAGGAAGGCAGGAAGGAAACATTCTGGTGTTGCTTACAGAAACTGCCTCTCCGTTAATCCTTATTACATTCTTAGCAGGACAGACTTTCTGTCTCAGGAACTTCTCTGGAGTTTTTTCCCCTCCTTTGCTGGTACTTTGGTTGTGTGGAGTGACCATTCAAAGTTACAATGGCACTGAAAAAAGTGACTTATGACCGTTTTTCACACTTACAACTGTTGCAGCATCCCCACAGTCATGAGAGGACAGGCGAGGAGATGCGTGCCTCAATGTGAGTAATGTTGAGTTGGCCACGCCCAGCCAATAACATGACCACCAAGCCATGTCTACCAAGTAAGCCTTGCCCACAGAACCGGTTGTTAAAAAATTTGAATCCCACCCCTCCTAGAGGCCCTTCAAGGTCCCTTCCAACTGCTATTCTGTTCTGTTCTATTCTAAATTCTCTATTCTATTCTAATTCTATTATATATTATATTATTTCTGATTTTTGCTGGTTTTGCAGGAAACCGGGGTTTGTTCTAGTTTCTGGCAAAAAAAATAATCCCTATCCATAATGAACCAAGAGATTTATTAAATTTGTATTTCATATTTCTACAATCCCTTAAAGACCACAGGGTTTGCTTTACAGCCTCTACATTCACTTAAGGACCACCACAAAAGAGGTCATAAAATCGGGTGATTTTTTTTTTACAGTGACCAGCTTTTACAAGTGTCGTGACTCAGTTATGACTGTAATTATCAGTTGTAACTCGAGGAGCAACTGTACCCTTTTACAGTTGGTCTCCCATTTCGCTCCGTCCTTGTTTTGAACTGAAGCAGCACTTAGTTTTAACCGTGGGAGTATCTTGATGTTTCAAATCTGATGTTTATAAGGACAAATTTCATTGAAGGCCCAGAGGGATAGAAAATATTTGCACCCAGAAACCTCAGCCTTCTAGGTCATTCGATGCGGGTTCATTCCAATTCCAAACGGAGTTTTTGTTTTATTTATTTTTAAAGTGGCTCCAGATAACAATGAAAAACAGCAGCTGTGGTTGATATCTCCGTGTCTGATTTGAACGTAGTCCTTGGAGCCAGCCAACTGTGCAATGGTGTCAGTGAGCCCGGTAAACAAATACCCAATTAAAAGAAGAAACAACACTAGCGAGTCCCTAAACCTTAGTGTATAAACATCAGTGGTGCTGGAGAACGTCAAAGCATTAGGAGCAATTTTCTTGCTCTGCTCTGCAATTAAAATTCTGTCAAGCTAGGTGCTGAACCTCTGCCTGCCTCTGGCAGTGGCTCCTTTCAGGATCCCTGTTGAAAATACTAAATGGCCCATCACTTTGTTGTTTGTATGTACAGCGAGAGCTTCTACACTAGAGACAAATTCCTTCTGTGCACAATCACACTTGGCCAATAAAAAGTATTCTATTCCGCAGTCTTTTCTAATTCTTTTTCATATTCTGTTCTGTTCTATTCTATCATTCTAATTCTAATTCTATTTCCATTCTAATTCTATTCCTATTCTATTTGTAATTTATTCTGTTCTAGTCTACTATTCCAATTCGAATTCTATTCTAATTCTATTTGTAATTTATTCTGTTCTTTTCTACTATTCCAATTCTAATTCTGTTCCAATTCTAATTCTATTCTAATTCTATACTATTCCTATTCTATTTGTAATTTATTCTGTTCTATTCTACTATTCCAATTCTAATTCTATTCTAATTCTATTATATTCTATTCTATTTCTATTCTATTTGTAATTTATTCTGTTCTGTTCTATTCTACTATTCTAATTCTAATTCTATTCTGGGAGGTGAACATAGAAGGGCTGCTTCAGACCAGATTAACTATCTCATTAATAAGATTCTGTTGTTGACAGATAGTCCTCAACTTATGACTATAATTGAGCCCCATATTTCTGTCACTAAGCAACACCATTGTTAAGTGAATTGTATGACCCTTTTTTTGGAGGGAGGGAACATTAAAATATTGCAGTTGACTCTTTTCAAAAAAGAAACATCCTTTCTCGACACTTCTTTGACAGATCGGATAGAGCTAGCAGCAGTCTTGATAGAAGATAGCTGCTACCTTCTACGGAAGGGTGCCTCAACCTTGGCAACTTCTAAGCTGCCTGGACTTCAACTCCCAGAATTCCCCAGTTGAAGTCTGCCCATCTTCAAGTTGAAGTTGCCCAAGGCTGAGAAACTCTGTTCTAAGGGATTTGTGGCTGATGAAACAATGAGAGTTGGTTGCCTTTCCTTTTGGGAACGGACAGGAGCTGACAGCATCCTTCAGGGATGATGAAGGTGGAATCCCACAAGGTCAGGAGGCTGGCAGAGTAACGTGCCTCTAATTGCCACCTTGCCACTTGCCAACCAGCCGATGTACAGCTATAATTAACAGGAACACAGATCTTCCTCCTTTTGTAGCACCTTGAAGAAGAAGCACAAGTGGCTGGAAGAATGAAGATACCCCTGCAGAAAGTGAAATAATAAGGACAATATTAGCCTGTGCAAAGATGGACAGATTACCTTTAGAAATCAAAGATAAGAGTGAGACAGAGTCATAATACTGGAGTCATAATACTCCATTAGTCTGAGTAAAATGTATCAATGGCTGGAGTCAAGGAAAAAGAAAGAAAGGGTTGACGCTTTATAGGAATGAAAGCTAACGTTTTGAAAATCCAAGAGAATGGAATATAATGGATAAATATGAGATGATACGAATGCATGAGTATAAAAAGACGGTTGTAAATAGGTATATAATTGTAGATAAATGTAAATAGAAATGATATGCAGCTAGCACTATACTAATAATGTAAGGAATAAGGAAATTAACTGTAATGTGTATCTTTATACAATAGCTTATATGGCCAAAATGATAGCCAAGAAAGTCGCACTGTGTTCAATTGTTTTTAATGTTTATTCAATAAAATTTATTAATTTAAAAAAAAAAGAAGCACAAGTGGTGTAGAGTTGTAATTGCAGGAATGTTCCAATCTCAGATGGCAAACCTCAGATAAAGAACGTTTCCAAGCAAATACAACTCAGGCAAACAAAGTCACTAATCTATGGATAAAGGAGGATTAGAGAGGTGAAGTAGACATATGTTAGACTTTAACTAGAGATAATTAATTGTATGGATTACTGTACTAAACAGTAACGAAAGGGAAGCAGTAACCAAAGTTAACCAATGATGGAGGATAACTAAAAATGTATATAAATGCAAGACTAGACTCCAATAAAGACCATCATAATTCAGTTGTTTATGACCAAACAACTTGACTGCCTCATCATTACAACAAAGTAAAATTTATTTTAGGAAAGCAAGCAAACCCCCCAAAAAACGGAGTCTTCCAACCCAGTTTTTTTCCTCAGTTCCCAACCAGATGCCTCTGGATCGTTCCCAGACAGGACGCGACCCAAACCTTCTTCCAACCACTGTATCTCCTGCAATCTTCCCCACACAAGGAGGTAACAAGGAATCCTCAGGAGTGCCTGCCCCTTTGGGCAGGTAGTCCTCAACTTACAAACAAAATCGAGCCCCCCCCCCGTTGCTAAGCGAGACAGCTGCTAGGTGAATTTTGCCCCGTTTTTATGACCTTTCTGGCCACTGATGTTAAGTGAATCACTGCAACTGTTAACCTAGTAACCCGGTTGGGGGGTGAATCTGGGTTTTCCCGTTGACTTCACTTGTTGGAAGGTGGCCACAGAGGTTCCCATGAGCCCGGGATGCTGCAACCGTCATAAATATGGGTCAGCTGCCAAGGGGCTGAATTTCAATCATGAGGCCATGGAGATAACAGATAACAGATAATCAGAGTTGGAAGGGACCTTGTAGATCATCTAGTCCAACCCCCTGCCCAAGCGGGAGATCCTACACCATTTCTGACAAATGGCAGTCCAATCTCTTCTTGAAAGTCTCAAGTGATGAAGCTCCCACAACTTCTGAAGGCAACTTCCGTTCCATGGGTTGATTGTTCTCACTGTCAGAAAGTTTCTCCTTATTTCCAGGTTGAATCTCTCCTTGTTCAGTTTCCATCCATCATTCCTTGTCTGGCCTTCAGGTGCCTTGGAAAACAGCTTGACCCCTTCATCCTCTCTGTGGCAGCCCCTCAAATATTGGAAGATGCTCTCCTGTCTCCCCTGGCCCTTCTCTTCCCTAGACTAGCCATGCCCAGTTCCTGTAACCGTTCTTCATATGCCTTAATTTCCAGTCCCCTAATCACCTTGGTTGCTCTTCTCTGCACTTTTTCTAGACTCTCAATGCTACAAATGGTGCGAGAGAGGATAATAAGTCCCATTTTCCAGGGCCGTTTTTAAGTTTGAACATTCCCTAAACGAACTGTTAAATAGAAGACTCTCTGTAGACAGAACCCTTGTTAAATTAATCCAACCCCCCCTCGTCGAAGTGTCCCCAAAGATTTGGCCATCTTCGTGCACCGTGCAATAAATTATTCCACGGGTTTAATGATACACCGTGGGAAAAGTTCTATCTAGACTACATTGATGGGGGTAGATAAGGCCTCCAAATGAGAACAGCCTGTGCTTCCAAACAGGATACAAAAACCTCATGGAGACTCTGCCCATCTGGCTAATCTGTATATCTACCCACCCTAGGAAGGCCGTGTACCCATTAAAGACAAGGATGTTTCTGTGCTGCAAGGAAAAACGAAATGGTAACGTAGCCTTTTCAGGGGAATCAAGAGAGAACGCATCTCTAATGATCTGAAGTGCTAGAGCCCACTGTAACTACATAGCCAAAAAGGCGTTAAGAGTTGTTCACCTAATCCTACGTAGCTTTTTCTCTGGTAATATCACACTACTAACTACTAGAGCATACAAAACATTTGCTAGACCAATACTCGAATAAAGCTCATCAGTCCGGAACCCGCATTATGTATCTGATATTAACACAGTGGAGAAAGTCCAGAAATATTTCACGAGAAGAGTTCTCCACTCTTCTACTCGTTGCAGAATACCTTATGCCACCAGACTCGAAATTCTAGACCTAGAAAACCTACAACTACGCCGCCTTCGGTCTAATCTAAGTATAGTATATAAAATCATACATTGCAATGTCCTAACTGTCAATGAATACTTCAGCTTCAACCATAACAACACAAGGGTGTCCTATTGTTTCTTTTTTATTCGTATCCAGTTCATGTATTCATAAGTATGTTTATACTCATACCTGTTATCTTATAATTGCTTTACAAAATAAATAAGTGTGGCTAGTCTAGAGAAAAGAAGGAGTAGTGGGGACAGGTAAGCAGTCTTCCGGTATTTGAGGGGCTGCCCAAAAGGAAAAGGGGTCAACTTATTCTCCAAAGCATCAGAAGGCAAGACAATAAACCATGGTTGGAAACAGTGGTGAGATTCAAATATTTTACTACCGGTTCTGTGGGCGTGGCTTGTGTGCATGGTGTGGCTGTGGGTGGGTGTGGCAGGGGAAAGATCTCCATTCCCTCCCTACTCCAGGGTAAGGTTACTGCAAAATCCCATTTCTTCCCCACCAGAGGTGGTCTTCAGCAGGTTCTGACCAGTTCTGGAGAACCGGTAGCAGAAATTTTGAGTAGCTCAGAGAACCAGCAAATACCACCTCTGGAGATTTTACGGTATTCTTCCCCTGCCACGCCCACCAAGCCACACCCACAAAACCGGTAGTAAAATATTTGAATCCTACCACTGCTTCCCACCCCACTAACCTGCTTTCCAGCTCCCTTCTCCTGTGCAGGGCAACAAAAGAAGACCTGATCAGCTGGGACTCAATGGGAGGCAGAGAATAGATGGGGGCAGGACCAGTCAGAGGCGGGATTTGCCGGTTCTTCGTACTACTCAAAATTTCTGCTACTGGTTCTGCAGAACTGCTCAGAACCTGCTGAATGACCACCTCTGGTTGGAAACGAATCGAGGAGAGAAGCAACCTGGGATTAAGGAGAAATTTCTTAACAGTGAAGACACCTAACCAGAGGAACAGCTTGCCACTAGAAGTTTTAGGTGCTTCATCACTGAAGGCTTTTAAGAAGAAACTGGACAGCCAGTCTCCAGTGATGAAGCACCCACCACTTCTGGAAGTCAAGCCCTTCCACTGGTTAGTTGTCCTCACCATGAAGAAATTTCTCCTTAATTCCAAGTTGCTTCTCTCCTTGATTCGCTTCCACCCGTTGTTCCTTGTCTTGTCTTGCTTTGGAAAATAGGTCGAGCCCCTCCAATATTAAGATAGTCCCATCCAATTCGAACAGATGTAAGACTGACCAAATAATCATTCTAGATAAAGATGAAAGGGTGCCCTTATTGGGAAGTGGAACGCTTGGACGAGAGATGGCAGCGCGTTGGCATAAGCTTATCAAAAGTGCAGATACCCTGCAAATTGTTCTTTCTTGTGATTGTAACCGAGAGGTTTCTAATCTTCTAAACATAGGATAGTCTAACGGAGTTTGTTATCTTTATCCTTGAGCTTCACCTGCAATTGATATGAAGGCCATAGCTCTCTTTAGACCCCGGGAGGAAGTTACATAGTGAAGAGTTTTGGACTCTTGTCGGCGTGGTCAAGATGGGCTGCTCCCATGCCAGTTTGAATTTCCGCCCTGGTGTTTGAGAAGGTTACGTTAGGAAGCTTCTACCCAGCGCTGATTCCATCAAAGTTCTGGATTCTTTGCTGTTCACAAAGCACATGCGACGTGTTCTCTGATATTGCTGCAGTGCCTCATTCAGTTATTTGCCTTGCTTCCAAATATTGTTGGTTGATGGGATAAATAATTCAGGATCTGTTGACCTGAAGCCTTGCAACTGTTTGTAGACCCTGAAAGTACCAAAGTTCTGGATTTGGAAGCATCCATTGAGGCCTTCCTCTTCCCTTCCTCCTTCCCCTTCCCTTCCTGTATTCATTTTTCATTTTAACAAAGCACTATTCGAACACATCCCTCCTTCCCTCCCTCCCTCGCTCCTTCCTTCCTTCTTCCCTCCCTGTCTCTCTCTCCTGTCTTCCTTTTTCTTCCCTCCCTCCCTCTTTTCCTCCCTTTCCTCCCCTCCTCCCTTCCTCCTTCCTTTTTCCTCTTTTCCTCCCTCCCTCTCCTTCCCTTCTTTCCTCCCTCCCTCCCTCTTTTCCTCCCTCCTTTCGTCCCTCTCACTCTCCTTTCTTACTTTTTCCTCCCACCCTCCCTCTTTTCTTCCCTCCTTTCCTCCCTCTCCCTCTCCTTTCTTCATTTCTCCCTCCTCCTTCCCTCCCTCTTTTGCTCCCTCCTTTCCTCCCTCTCCCTCTCCTTTCTTCCTTTTTCCTCCCACCCTCTTTTCCTCCCTCCTTTCTTCCCTCTGCCTCTCCTTCCTTCCTTCCTTCTTTCCTCCCTCCCTCCCTCTTTTCCTTCTTCCTTTCCTCCCTTTCCTTCCTCCTTCCTTTTTCTTCCCTCCTCCCTCCCTCCCTTCCATCCTGAAAAAAAACAGATAATAATAAATATTATTATTTATTATAAATATACTGTACATATGAGTGGGTAGGTTTCTCCCAAACACCCTCTCACCATTTCTCCAACATCATGAGACATTAGAATTCCTAGTCATGGTTCTTTTGGGCCATGTGTCTCACCTATTTTATTTGTCCGTCACCATGTTACTTGACCTTGAGGACCGTATGTTATTTCCCCTATTTCAGCTGTCCTCAGACCTTGGCTGCAAGAAACATAAATATTAGAATCCTAAAATCCTACGTGCGGAAAGGGAATAGGTCAATTCTAGTCCAACTCCCTGCCCAAGCTAGAAGTCCTTATGTCTCCCTGGACAAGTGGTTGTCCAGTCTTTTAAACCCGGAAGCCTATTTGGCAGGAACAATAATCCTCTGCCGCAATTCTTTATTTTATTTATTTATTTGTATTTGTCAATTGCTTACAAGATAATAGGTATAAGTAAAAACATAGTTATGAATACATAGATACATATAAGAAAAATAAAAAATATATATATATAAGAAACATTAGGACAGGGACGGTAGGCACGTTGGTGCGCTTATGCACTCCCCCTACAGACCTCTTAGGAAAGGGGTGAGGTCAATAGTAGACAGTCTAAGGTTAAAGTTTTTGGGGTTTGGGGAAGAAACCACAGAGCCAGGTAGAATATTCCAGACATGGACCACTCTGTGGCTGAAGTCGTATTTCCTGCAATCAAGTTTAGCGCGGGTTACCTTGAGTTTGCATCTATTGTTTGCTCTTGTCTTGTTATGGTTGAAGCTGAAGTATTCATTGACAGGTAGGACATTGCAGTAGATAATTTTATGTACTATATATAGATTGGACTGAAGGCGGCATAGTTGTAGGTTTTCTAGGTCTAGAATTTCAAGTCTGGTGGCATAAGGTATTCTGCAACAAGTAGAGGAGTGGAGAACTCTTCTTGTGAAATATTTCTGGACTTTCTCCACTGTGTTAATATCAGATACGTAATGCGGGTTCCAGACTGATGAGCTGTATTCAAGTATTGGTCTAGCAAATGTTTTGTATGCTCTAGTTAGTAGTGTGATATTACCAGAGAAAAAGCTACGTAGTGTTATATTCCCAGAGAAAAAGCTACGTAGGATTAGGTTAACAACTCTTAACACCTTTTTGGCTATGTAGTTACAGTGGGCTCTAGCTCTTAGGTCATTAGAGATGAGTACTCCAAGGTCCTTGACAGAGTCTGGATCATCAACAAGGTCTTGACTGTTCGGCTTGTATTTTATTTTCTGATTATTATTTTTTAATCCAGGCAGCCCCAACATGACAGCTCTCAGAAATCACACTTCAGCCAGCATTGCAACAAAAAAAAACAATGAATGACATCTGTTAATTGTGAGAGTTGTACTTCACACAACTTAAAGGTTGAGAAATGTTCTGGAGAGCCCCAGTTCCCAGACTCTTTAAGCCAAACTCTCAAAGCTGCGCACACATCCTCGGCCTTATGGTCCAGCTCCTAACTGCCATCTGCTGGGAGAGACAAACACACTTTCCTGCCACCAGGATGGTCCTTGAAGGCATGAAGATCGACCTCGAGTACAGGGAGTCCTCCATTTACGACTGCAAGGCAGCCCCAAAATTTCTGTACTCAAGCGAGACATGGGTTCAGCAAGCTTTGACCCGATTTACTGCCTCTCTTGCCCCATTAAGTGAATCATTGCAGTCATAAGTTAGTCACAGGGTTGTTAAGCGAACCGGGCTTCCCCATGGACTTGGGTTGTGAGCAACCACCATAAATCTGAACCAGCTGCCAAGCATCCGAATTTTGACCACGGGACCGAGGGAAGGCTGTTCCAACGGTCACAAGTCACCTTTTTTTTCAGAGCCGGGGTAACGTCCCTAAATGAACCCTTGCAATTCAAAGACACCAAAACACATTCCATTAAGGATTCTAACTTGGCTGTTTCTCTCCAATAGGACAAGGGTCAATGAGGCCCAACAGATCGTCTTTGTCAACTCATGAAATATTTCTATGGCCTTTTTAGAGTTGCCAACCGAAAGGGAGGGGAGGGGGGAAAGGGGTTTGAAAGAGCAGTGTGGCAGCTTGGAAATCGAAAGTGAATCCCATAAATGTTTTCAAAGATAGTAACTAGGTGACCGACGTTTCTGCCATGCAAAATTCTAACTGGAGAGCGCTGAAAGCCAGGACAAGTAGATTTAAACATAGCTTTTACCCAAGTGCTGTGATCAGGTTAAATGCAGAGTTATGAATCTGGTGGTCTTAACATATATATATCCTGGTTGCACAGTTTTTAACTGTTATTTGTTTTAATTTGTTACATTGTTATTTGTATATGTGTTTTGGTGTTGTTCAGTTGTATGTGGTGGAAGAGCACCTTATTTCGTTGTTCTCAGGTTCCCGAGTACAATGACAATAAATTTCATCTTTATCTTTATTGATAACTCTTGGCTATGGATGTGTCCCATTGGAGAATATGAATTAGGATACACACAGGGGTTGGGGGAAAACAGGGTCAAGGGTGACAATGAATTACGTGCCTCAGAGTCGGCTGCACCCAGGCAGCGCCAGACAGGTTAATAATAAATAAATCCTTTTGAAGTTTTTGGAATTTGGCTCAGGACTCATGATTTAAATGGGGATAACTGCCGGAATCCTGACGGTCTTATTTTGACCGTTGCCAGCTTGCTTTGTGGTTTTACAAAACCAGATCTTCCGTAGGACCTCCGTTGGCCTGAAGGCAAAGCGCTTTCTCTTCCATGCCATGTGTTGGCCTGCGGAGTACATCCTGTCTTTATGCGCTTGCACAACTGGGTAGTCCAAGGTCTGTCAATATTTATGAAATCTCAACCTCACCGGCTACCCCTCTGCAAGGCCACTTGGCACCTGGCCGCCGAGGTGTTTCCAAACGTGACCTTCCTTTACCTTTTGAGCTTCGGACCGCAAACTTTTCACCACAGCTATAAAAATGCTCTTCCCTTCTCCGGAGAACCGGAGTCACCAGGAGCCATGCAGCACGCGGAAAGGCCAAGCAAAGGGATGAAGCGGCAGATCCAGCAGGATCTGTTGGGTGGCCAAAGAGCTCCACCTGCTGCCTTGAGGATCTTGAGTGATGGTCTCCTAAGATACTTGGCTCACTTGCTACCTGATGACTGTGGAGATTCTCAGTCACATCCAGGTCATGGTTATCCCAAAAGTGCTTTTTTTTTTTTTTTCCCCTTTTCTAAGAGGCAACTGGACCTTCTTGAAGACGTTTCGTTTCTCATCCAAGAAGCTTCTTCAGCTCTGACTTGGATGGTGGGGAATGAACTTGCTACCTGATCTTTTTGACTGAAGATACCAAGGACTGGGAAGCGGCATACGCAGTGCATTGAGTTGGGTCATGTCTTGAGAATAATGCTGCTTACCAAACCCCAAATACAGCTTACAAGAAGTTTAAAAAATATGTGAGCAGCTGGTGAAAGGATGAATGTATGATTTGAATCACAAAAAGAGGCAGCCCTGCAATTTTTAAGCCACCGAATTTCCTCCATTTGGCTGTGCAGATGATTCTTTTATGTTATCTTTTATTTTATGTACACTGAGAACATTTGTACCAAAGACAAATTCCTTGTGTGTCCAATCACACTTGGCCAATAAAGAATTCTATTCTATTCTATTCTATTCTATTCTATTCAGACACGTAGACCTCAACCGAGTTTCCTTTCCTCAAATCAGTGAGATGTTGGTCAAGCTCACAACCCCAGTGGAAAACTTAACCAACTTGGCCACAGCTAATTTAAAAAAAAAAAAAGTACTTACTTGCTTCTGAATTTTACAGCCCCATTAAAACACTTTTAACTTATGTCCGAAGCTGGGAACTTTGACATGTGAACTTAAAACACTTTGCTAGCTCTGTAAGGCCGTCTTCCCCAAAGCTTGGTTAGCACTCATCATGCCTTGCAAAAGTTGTAAAGCCACTTATGACCACACCTGAGGCCAGAATTTGGTTTGAAGCCCTTACAAGTCTTAAGATAAGTCACTGTGGTTGTTAAGCAAATCATTAAGTTCTTAAGCGAATCGGATGATAGTTAAAGTCCTAACCCAGTTTATGCAATGGATTTTGGGGGGCTGTTCTGATTTTTTTTTTTTGGCCACTTCCCATGACTGTGGGATGCTGCAACCAGTTGTAAATTCAAGCTGGTTGCCGGGCCCCTCCAAATGTGGATTACATGAGCTACAGTTATAACTTCGGGGATGAGTTATCAGTAACGTCAAGCCCCAAATTGACCTATATGTAGCCATTTTAGTTTGGCTTAGTATATATTCTTTTTCTTACTTTCACTTTGGCAGTCATGGGGGAGGGGTTTCGGGCTTGCCCCATTCCTAAGTGGAGAGTGGAGTTGTTTAGGCTAGGTGATTCTTCTTCCCATGGGAAATCAGCTGTCCATGCTTGGGCCCCTTGAGGTGGAGATTTACGACATCAAGCAAGGTTGAATTACTTCTATTGGAGAATGTGACTTTGGGTTTTTTTTTTCCAGTTCATCGTAACTTCAAATTATTGTTAAGCAACTAGTCGTAAGTGGAGAACTACCCATCACGGGCCTGGCACCAAGCATTTAAAATGAAAAGATCTCTTGATATTTTTATCGATCTATTTATTTATAAAATTTATAGGCCGCCCATCTTACCACAGGGTAAAAACTCTCGGATAGCAGTTGTCCTGTTTGGGAGTCGAAGGGAAGAGGGACGAGTTATTGGGCTTTTTAAAAATATTTGCAATGCACTCAGGGACACAGAACAAACTCTGTGTCAACAACACCCATGAGTCTTTGTTTCACTCTTGACACTCTGATTTTATCTGACAGGACACTGACCCGTCCATGGACACAGATAAAACAGAAATAAGGTAAGCTTGGCTCCCATTTTTCTGATCAATCCCCTTTTCTCAGTACTCCCGTTGACGGTGAATTGGGAGTGATTTCACAAAATCGCTCCTCTTTCTTGGTAAAGGAATTCCTGGACGTTCTCCGCCCCTATTCACCACCCCACAAAGCAACACCCAAATCAACATGCCGAGAACATCCTGTGTTCTGGCAGAAGCACACCACACCGAGAGACAAGACGCAAAGTTGTTTCATTCTTCTTTGAGGTCAGCGTTCCTCACACCGTGAGCCCATCAGAGCAAAAGGCAGCTTCTCCCGGGGGGGTCCCTTCCCCGGACAATTCTGGGGCCCTGGGGTTCCCCCTCCCGAGCAGCCTCATCTGAAAGGAATGGGGGGTGGAGGTAAGTCCCTTGAGTCCAGCAGCGGATGGCAGAAATCACGCCTGGCAAGGCCGAGATAGGTCAAAGGGATCTGTAGCGAGCTGCCAATTCAGGAGGCGAGCTTGGCAGGAGATTCACAGAGAGGCACCAGCTTCAATCCATCCGTCTTGATCCCCCTTCTCTTCTCACAGGGCTTTCCAAACAAAAAACAAAAAACCACACCATCCTCTTGAAGCCCGTAGTGTAGACGATGCCCAGCCCAGAAGAAGGGCAGATTTCAGGCTGAAACAGGAATGGAAAGAAGCAACTTGAACAACCCACTGGAGGTGCATTGTAAGAGGACCTAAATGCATGGCCTTGGTAGAAACATATAAACGTAATAAACTGATGAAGGGAACAAGGGCGGGGTAGGATAGGGTGGGGTGGGGTGGGGTGGGGGAGTGGAGTGGAGTGGAGTGGAATGGAATGGAATGGAATGGAATGGAATGGAATGGAATGGAATGGAATATGAATAGAATAGAATAGAATAGAATAGAATAGGAATAAGAATAAGAATAGAGAAAATAAGAATAGAATATAATAGAATTAGAATAGAATAGAATAGAATAATAGAATTAAAGACTAGAATAGAATAGAATGGAATAGAATAGAATAGAATAGAATTAAAGACTAGAATAGAATAGAGTGGAATAGAATTAAAGAAATGGAATGGAATGGAATAGAATAGAATATAGAAAATAAGAAGATAGAAGAGAGAGAATTGAAGAGAAGAGAAGAAGAGAAGAGAAGAGAAGAGAAGAGAAGAGAATGAATGAGAAATGAGGAACAGAACAGAACAGAACAATAGAATTAAAGACTAGAATAGAATAGAGTGGAATAGAATTAAAGAATGGAATGGAATGGAATGAAAGAATGGAATGGAACAGAACAGAATAGAATAGTATAACATAGCACAGAATATAGAAGATTAGAATAGAATAGAATTAGAAGAGAACAGAACAGAACAGAACAATAGAATTAAAGACTAGAATAGAATAGAATGGAATAGAATAATGGAATGGAATGGAATGGAAATGGAATGGAATGGAATAGAATAGAATAGAATAGAAAATATGGAATGGAATAGAACAGAACGGAACGGAACAGAATAGAAGCTGGAAAGGACCTTGGAGAACCTATAATACCTATAATATCTATATCCTGTAAGAGCCAGTAATTCATTGAGAAGGGTTTGGTGGGGCGGGGGGGGGGCTTGTTTTAGTTTTCTTTTTAATTATTTTATTTATACTTTTACTTACTTATTTGTTCACTGTGTTACTCATTTACTTTTTAAATTTTAGTCCAATGATGGAGGGCGTGTGTTTATCCCAAGCGTCTTTAAACTCAGTTACTGAGGAACGACCCACTATCTCCCCTGGAAGTTGAGCTCCGAGCTCCCGCTACTCCTTCTGCCAAGAAAGAAGCAAACCATCTCCTTTCTAGCTTTCCTTTTGCCCATTTCCCTCTTTCCAGCCTCACGGAGTAAAAAAACAAAAATTTCCACGAAAAGCACGAGAGTACCTGCAAGTTCGGGATCAGCTCGGCTTCAGCAGGCCCCGTTGCAACAGCACCGCCTCTGTTTTTTCCACAATGGTTGAAATCTCTGCCATGGCCCCTCGGCCTGTATGACCAGAAAGCAGGGAGGTCAATTGTGGTTGTTAGGTTGGGGGTGGTGGTCTACCTGTAATGTTATCTTTCCACCTCGCCCTAATGGAATTGGAAGGAAAGCAGAGGCGATATTCAGCCGGTTCTGACCGGTTCTGGAGAACCCGTAGTGGAAATTTGGAGTAGCACAGAAAACCGGATAATCCCACCTCTGACTGGCCCCGCCCCCCTCCATTCTCTGTCTCCCATTGGGCCCCAGCTGATCGGCTGGGTCTCCTTTGGTTGCCCTGCACAGGAGAACGGAGCTGGAAAGCAGGTTAGCGGGGTGGGGAGGGAAGGGGGATTTTGCAGTATATCCTTCCCCTGCCACGCCCACCAAGCCACACCACGCCCAAGCCACGCCCACAGAACCGGAAGTAAAAAAAAAATGGAATCCCACCGCTGAAGGAGAGGCCCACCGACCTTCGTCTCCACAAACCAGTTTCTTCACTATGCAAGGGATCTCGACGTAGCCGAATTCTTTCAGTTGCCCCACCTGCCGAGCCGTGATGGGGTGCTCCCACATAAGGGTGTTCATGGCAGGGCAGAAGAGCAAAGGTTTGCTCACGTCCCAGGCACGGATGACGCACGTCTGCAGAGAAAGGCACAGCCTGAGGAGGGAATGGCCACCTGACCACAAGGAGAATGTGGTCAGACCAGGGGTGGGATTCTACCAGTTCGCACCTATTCGATAGAACCGGTTGTCAACATTCTAAGCAGTTGGGAGAACTGGTTGTTAGAAGAAATTGCAGGGCTAATCCTGTACGGAAGGCAGGAAGGAAACATTCTGGTGTTGCTTACAGAAACTGCCTCTCCGTTAACCCTTATTACATTCTTGGCAGGACTAGACTTCCTGTCTCAGGAGCATCTCTGGAGTTTTTTTTCCCCTCCTTTGCTGGTACTTTGCTTGTGTGGAGTGACCATTCCAAGTTACAGTGGCATTGAAAAAAGGGACTTATGACCGTTTTTCACGCTTACGACTGTTGCAGCATCCCCACAGTCATGAGAGGCCAGGCGAGGGGAGATGAGTGCCTCGATGTGAGTGATGTTGAGTTGGCCACACCCAGCCAATAACATGACTACCAAGCCATGTCCACCCAGTCACATGACCACCAAGCCATGCCCACCAACTAAGCCACGCCCACAGAACCGGTTGTTAAAGAAATTGAATCCCATCCCTGGGTCAGACCTTTGGAGGCGGAGGCTGGTTGATTTATATAATAAACCAAGAAATAGAGAGATTGGAAGACCATGGAGATGTTGCGTTGGTCCTAAGTGTGAAAAGGGGTCATAAGTCACTTTTTTCAGTACCGTTGTAGCACTGAACAGTCACTGAACAAACTGTTTTAAGTTGAGGACTACCTGTGCTCTATCTTGAACGGCTGACATATATCTTGGTGATGTAACTGTATCATTTGCACACCCAACATACTCGTCATATCCTCATGGTTTACACAGGTGCCATTATTGCAGAAGGTTATGAAACATCAGCTTACCACACATATCTTAATGAGGAAGAGCTGGAATTAAAAGTGTCACGCAATGTTCCAGTAACTCACCAGTAAGTTGTCACAAATGCCATTTGCAATTTTGGCAAGTGTGTTTGCATCCAAAGGAGCCACCAGCATGAGGTCAGCCCAACGCCTCAAGTCAATATGGAGCACAGGGTCGGTGCGCTTTTTCCACATCTGAGGACAAGATACTGCTTCAATTAATGTTATTCACCCAGCATGCTTCGTCGTGTTCTACATAAATACAACCCAGGTTACCTGTTGTGGTTCACCGACAGCAGGTGGAGACGGCTTAGGTCTCGGAGAGCGAGGAGTCGGATGAGGGGTCTGCGTGGGATGCAGGGATGGGGCCAGGACCATCAGGGAATGGAATGCTGCCTTCGGAGACCGTGGAGGCTGGCAGCAATGAGGAAGAGGTCCCCGAGGAGCCTGTGCCCAGTGTGAATGCGCACAGGGCTGCTCAAAGGAAAGAGCAGCTCCAGCAACATGGGTGACTCTTGTGTAAGGCTACAAGGTAATGGCCCCTCCCTTAAGAGATAAAAGCTAGCTGAGAAACCGGAGTTCTTTGCACGAAGCAAAGAAGTTTTTGCACTCAAGCCTTGTGGACGTTCGGAATATCTTGGTTGGTGTTTGCAGATTCTTTGTGTTTGAAATATTTCTTAGTAACTTTACCTAGCGTTCTTGGCAGCCTTACACAATCTTGGCAAGGCTCGTGCTTATCAGAGACAATTAATTTGAAACAGCCTTTTAAACAGGAAGGAACGGAATTCGTAAAGAATCATTAATAGGTTTTGCTGTTACGTCCGTTTCGTGTTTGTTTCCTCGGAACAAGGTTTGGGTCAGAACATTACCACACTTCCCTGTTCATCTTCCTAGGCTTGGTAAAATGAACTCAGAACCTACCAAGTTATCACAATTCAAACAGTTCAAGATATAAAAAACACAAGATAATTTGCTGCTGCGTTCTACAGTTAACAACCCAGGTGCAAATCAAAGCTGCTTAGCCATAAAGAAGATAAACCTATTTGAACGATGCTGACCTGCCATTCATCGGAGTCATCGTAGATTGTTACAGGAATCTCTTCGGCTTTATAGAAGTGTTTTGCATTTTCTGTTGTCACCACCCGAACTGCCAGCTAAAAAGAGACAAACACTGGTATGAATGAGGGGTGTCTAAAATGGAACAATAAATAAAAACAACGAAAAACTGCTCACTCCAGGTATCTTCAGAAGCTCTGCCACCAAAAGAGGCAACTTTAGCGCAGCTACGCTCCCAGTTACCCCAACGAGGATGTGGGCATTCTTCTCCGAAGATCCGGGGCAGATTGGTGGCAGAGGAGACACTGTAGCCTCCATGATCAGGCTGAGAGAGATTCTTTTTCACCTGCAAAACAAGAAAACATGAGGACTACTGCTCCAAATTAAATGCCTCTGTACTGCATTTGGTCAATTGCAAGACTCACTGGTTAATTTTACGTTCTATGTTCCACCTAGAGATGCTCATAGGGGACATGGGCAGCAGATAGATAGATAGACAGACAGCGTTTCAGATAGATTGGATGGTGGAGGGGGGGAGGGAGAGGAAGACAGGGATGGATGGATATAGATAATTGTGATAGATAGATGATAGTTAGATAGATAGATGATAGATAGATAGATAGATAGATAGATAGATAGATAGATAGATAGACAGATGATATAAATTATTGTGATTGATAGATATGATATAATTGTGATAGATATAAAATTGATAGATATAAAATTGTGATAGATAGATGATATAAATTATTGTGATTGATAGATATGATATAAATGTGATAGATATATAATTGTGATACATATATAATTGTGGTAGATATAAAATTGTGATAGATAGATAGATAGATAGATAGATAGATAGATAGATAGATAGATAGATAGATAGATAGATAGACAGATAATTGAGAGAGATGATGAGATATATGATATACAGTAGATAACTGAGATGGAGAGATGGAGAGACAGAGACAGGCAGACACAGCCGGATAAAACGCCCCTCCAACTCAGTAGCAAACCCAGCTGTTTTTCCAGTGTGACATGGGGATTTTCAGGGGCAAAACCCACCCAGGGCTTATTCCTCCTATTAAGCAAGAATCAGAAGAAAAACCCAGAGAATTGTGGGAAAACCCCAGAGAGCAACGTCTGAAGAGGCTCAATCTTTGGCCAGCCACGAAACTTCACTGGGGGAAGTAATCGCTCGTTCTTGCAGGTTGGCCTACCTTACAGGGAGGGCTTGGGGTGGGGGGACGTGAACTTGCATTCAGCTTTCCCTGCCTTCTGAGTCTAAGATCCGGCATAAAAATATGTAACGGAGGCGAACATACGTGTCCCAGGATAATGTTGCAGGATCCAATCTGGTTCGGTATAACATATAAAATCACATGTAAAAACTACATATCAAAAGGGAAGAGGCGGGGGAAGCGATAAGGGTACACAACCCACGGATCAAAAAGTTCCGGCCGGCGGATGTCAATAAAGACCGTACCTTCCGGTTCTTTCTGTATTAAAGCACTGCGGCTTTAAAGGGGGCTCAACTTCCGTTTCCTTCCCGAAGTGGTTAACGACGGCTCTAGCGGCTGGACGAACTCTTCTGACTCCACTTCCGGATAGGATGGCCATAGAGTGGATTCCTAGACCCATACGCAACTCGCTTCTCCCTCCCTCTTCAGGAGGATGGAAGCGATGCCCCAAATCGGAATTTTAGTTTTTACTTTTAGAACAGAGACCTGCAAACTTGGCAACTTTGAGACTTGTGGACTTCTAGGAGTTGCCCAGAATTTCCTAGCCAGCTGAGGAATTCTGGGAGTTGAAGTCCTATTGTCCCCATCCTGTATTCTTACTCATGTTTATACTTATATCTATTATCTTGTAAGATTGACAAAACAAACAAACAAACAAACAAATGTCCACAAGTCTTAAAGTTGCCAATTTGGAGACCTCTGTTTTAGAATGTGGACAGTGGAGCAAACACACGCTTCAGGAGCTAAGATAGGAGTCTCTGTTTTTAAGAGGAATCCTATACTTCTTCAATGGCTCTCCTGGTGCTAAATTTACTGGAAACCCCTCCTCATATTACACATTTTGTAACTTGGAAACTCTAAGCAATGTTTTTCAAACTTGGCTATATGATGAGTGGATTTCAACTCCCAGAATTCCCCTGCCAGCAAGGAATGGCTGGGGAATTCTGGGCGTTGTGGTCCACTGACCTGGCCAAGTTTAAAAAACACCGCTCTAGACTCCTGTGCAGTTTTGTCTCATTGCAGTGGAAAGACTTTTTTTTTTTTTGCAGGTTTTGGTGCTTCTATTTTAATAATGGATTTTTGCTTTTGAAAACGTGCTTTTGCCAAAACTGCCACTATGTCAAGGCACCTAAGCAATAAGACTTACCCAAAGAAAATAATTGTATCATCTGCATAAAATGGTGTGCGAATCCGCTCACGTGGTTTAACTGTGGCTTATATAAACCAAGTCCCCCTTCACACTCAAGATACCTCAATTCCCTTTCTAGCCTCTTCACCCAGTTCCCTCACAGCTTATCAGAGCTTCTCCACATACAACCCTGCATGTTGACATCGCTGTTTAAGTCTAAGCATCTACGACAGAAGGGAGCAAAAAGGCATTTTATTCATACAGTTTATTTTATTCATTAATTTCCAGGTTGACACTTTTTTCATCAGGAACAGACATGGAACAAATTGTATAATCACATGTGGTTGGATGTTTTAAAATCCCCCCTCCTTTCCCTATTGAGATATCTATTTAAAAAAAAAAAGATTGCACTGTGAATTAGATACAGTTTAAGGATTGTGATGGCCACTGCTATTCTGTGACACAATTCTTCTCTGTCGAAGGAGAATAGATATTAGTACTAGAATAAAAGGAGCCCATTTGGAATCGATGCAAATATACAGACGTCCATCTCTTGTTCAGAATAATTACACCATTCTCAGCTTCTGCCATCAGACTGTTGCGATCAGCACAGTCCAACAAATAAAAGCACTCTACGAATCAAAGAATGTACAGGAATGTTTCTCCACCTTGTCAAGGTTGAGATGTGTGGATTTCAATTTCCAGAATTCCAGTTAACTTGTTTTCTGGCAGATGTTCTGTTACTAGGTAACATTCGCCATCCCCATCAACACCATCAGAGCATTGATGACGTTACCTAGTTGGGTCAGGAAACGTCTTCAAGAAAACCTCACCAGGCTCAGAGAGCACCAAGGACCCCATAATGCTACTTTAATTGACATGCGTTGGAGAGGTTTATACAGATTAACAGAGTTAGAAGTGACCTTGTAGGTCATCTAATCCAACCCCACCCCCTGCCCAAGCAGGAAATCCTACACTATTTCTGAAAAAATGGCAGTCCAATCTCTTTTTGAAAGCCTCCAGTGATGAAATTCCCTCAACTTCTGTTCCATCAGTTGATTGTTCTCACTGTGAGAAAAAAATCCTCCTTATTTCCAGGTTGAATCTCTCCTTAATCAACTTTCATCCATTATTCCTCTGCCCTTCGGGTGCCTTGGAAAATAGTTTGACCCTCTCTTCTCTGTGGCAGCCTCTCAAATACTGAGAGGAAGGGGTCAACCTATTTTCCAAGGCACCTAAAGGCCAGAGAAGGGAACAATGGATGGAAACTGATGAAGGAGAGATTCAACCGAAAAGTAAGGAGAAATTTTCTGACAGTGAGAGTAATCAACCAATGGAACAGAAGTTGCCTTTGGAAGTTGTGGGAACTTCATCTCTTTCACGAAGAGATGGATGCCTGAGATCAACACATCTGCTTAAAGCAAGACAGCTTAACCACCTGAATGCACCCCTTCTCCACAGATGCCCAATACGGTTTGGTAGACTTGACAGATCCTGCAAAGAAGTGGAATCACGCAAGGGAACTAAGCAGAAAAGTCTGCAAGTGAGGAAAAACAGAAATCAAGATTCAATATAGGATAAAGGGTTTATCCTATATCCTATTTATTTGCAAAGCTGCCTTGATTTATTTATTATTTTGACCATCTCCCTGCAGCTACTCTTCTCGAAAGGAGGGGAGCTAATATTTGGCAAGGAAGTCAGAGCAAAACGTTAGCAGCTTGGCTGCTTCCAAAACAAGATGAATCTGTTTTTAAAATCTTAAAACCTCGAAATATGGACCGGATAATTTCAGAGAGCAAAAATACAAGCAGGTCCTCACGGAAGGAAGAATTGGGTTGGAAACCCATCCTAAAATACACATCGTGTAAAGAGAAGGACCGGGGAGACATGATAGTGGTCTTCCAATATTTGAGGGGCTGCCACAGGGAGGAAGAGGTCAAGCTATTTTCTGAAGCGCCTGTAAGCCAGACAAGGAATAATGGATGGAAACTGAACAAGGAGAGATTCAACCTGGAAATAAGGAGAAACTTTCTGACAGGGAGAACAATCAACCCATGGAACAGAAGTTGCCCTCAGAAGTTGTGATAGATTCATCCCCGGAGGCTTTCAAGAAGAGATTGGACTGCCATCTGCCAGAAACGGTGTAGGGTCTCCTGCTTGGGTTGGAGTAGAAGACCTACAAGGTCCCTTCCAACTCTGGTTATCTGTTATAGTGTGGTGGTTTAGTTTTTCCAGATGTTTTTAAAGGAAGATCTGCTTTTCATTCTATTGTTAGCTCTGATTAGAAAGTGTAGACTCGTAAAATATGAATTTGCTCAGGCTGAAAGGAAGCGGCCTAAGAAGGGAACAGAATAGAGACGATGAAAACATCCAAGACAGATGTAGGCTGTCTTGGCTTCCATCTTGATAAACAAGGCCTTCCCAGAAAAGTGAAATAAGCCCATATTTAGCCAGGTTTATAACTTGCTGGGGTTATTGCTGTGGCTTTTAGAGAGAGAAAGAGGAGGGAGTGAAAGGTTACGAAGCCGACCATCCACTGTGCTGCAGGGAGAATCGGCAACATTCAAGAATGGGTGAAATGCTCAAGGGCTTCCCTCTCGTAGAAGTGAAGACCTCTTCCCTCTTGTGCTCTGAAAAAATCTAGAAAAATCATGATCACCACAAGAAAATGTCGAAAAACACCACCGTACACAGTTTCACCTCCCCCCAAAAAGGAAAAATGAGCACACACACACACACATACAGGCACCACAGCACAACACAACTGTCCTGCGAGGCAATGCATTACTTTGTCAGAGGAGGAAGAGGAAGAAGAGGAGGAGAGAGAAGACACCACAGGAGGCCCACGGAGGGGGACCCAGGAAGAGGAAGAATAATCCAATTTAGAGATTTTCCTCGTGGAAAGGTCTCTCCCACCATCTTGCTGCCTCCACCCACCCCCACCCCCCAACCAGCAACAAGATGGTGGAATTCATCCCTTGGAAACCTACACAATCTACCCGCACCTTCAACCCACGCCTTCTTTGTTCCTTCCTTGCCCACCTAAAGCCAACATCTTCTGGGGTTCGCCTCGGGCTTCTCACATGTCATTGGGGTAGTTATAGTTAGGGGTGGCTGAGTACTGCGTTTCGGGCTGCATCATGGCATTGTGAGCGGCGCCCACGGCCACGTTTTGTGCCGCCTGCTGGACCTGGGGGTTTTTCCAGGCGCCGGTGGTCCACTCCTCCTGAGCTTTGCTGAAACTGCCGCCGCTCCCTCGGTAAAATTTGTGCACCTGCAGAGGAAGGAGAGAGAAGAAGGGATGGGTCCAGGTGTCAGCAGGCCCCCTGACGGTGTGCAATGCTTCTGCGGCACTGAATTAGAACTAGAATTGAGTAGAATTGAGTAGAGTATCATAGAGTATTGTAGAATGGAATGGAATGGAATGGAATGGAATGGAATAGAATAGAATAGAATAGAATAGAATAGAATAGAATAGAATAGAATAGAATAGAATAGAATAGAATAGAATAGAATAGAATAGAATAGAGATTGGAAAATAGAGTAGAGTAGAACAGAATTAGAATTGGAATGGAATGGAATAGAATAGAATAGAATAGAATAGAATAGAATAGAATAGAATAGAATAGAATAGAATAGAAGGAATGGGGAATTGGAATGGAATAAGATAGGGTAGGGTAGGATGAGAGGAGAGGAGAAGAGGAATATAGAATAGAATAGAATAGAATAGAATAGAATAGAATAGAATAGAATAGAATAGAAAATAGAATGGAATGGTTGGCATAAAAGTGACACATTGAAATATTGAATAACTAAATAATGAAAGATTATAATTTAATAAAAATATGTGCAAAATTACTAGATTTATATAAGCTTGTTAAATGAAAGAAATATGATTAATACTATTTAATTTGTATCAAAATGTATGACACACAGGTGCTACTGTTCACGCACTGATACGTTTGTAAAAAATAAAAAACTTGGGGAAAAAAGAATGGAATGGAGTGGAATAGAATGGAATTTAATAGAGTGGAGTGGAATGGAATGGAATGGAATGGAATGGAATGGAATAGAATAGAATAGAATAGAATAGAATAGAATAGAATAGAATAGAATAGAATAGAATAGAAGCTGGAAGGGACCTTCAAGGTCTTCTAGTCCAACTGGAACTTCACCACTAAGTGATATGATTGTTAAGTGAACTGTCACATGACCACTCTTGATTTTGTAATCTTTCTTGGTGTGGTCCTTCAGCAAATGCATTGACTGCTTGTCCCAAAGGATGGTTGCAAATGCCAATCATGGGATCCCAGAATGTCCCAACTATCCTTAAGCGCAAGGGAAGATTGCATGACCCTCCCCCCCACCATGACATCGTAGCTTTGAAAGGTGGCTAAACAAGCAGGTTGAGGACTCCCCAGAGAAGGAACAAGGCGACTCGGTTTCTCTCTTCCCTCCAGACCTTCCTTCCTCTCATGCTGTGCCTCCTTGGTTGGTAAACCCAAGGCAAATGTTATCCTTCTTTATGGATCAGCACGCTTCTTCAGAAAGAATAAAAGGCCTTCCATGGATAAGTCACTTGTTCTTACCATACTGAGAGCAATGAAGGAGAACACTGACATGGCTGTGAAGAGGATGGTGGGAATGAGCATGACAACAGCCGCGCCCACGTTGGTCCCAAAGAAAGAGATCGCTGCAATCCAGCCACTGCAGCAAGAAAGAAAAGAAAAAGAAAAGACTTTTTAGGGAATTTGGGGCATTTTCACCCATCGCTCAAGGGCGGTTTATTCTGTCTGGATCTGTTTAATCCTGAGAGGTTCAGGGTCTTAAATCAGAATGAAGGAAATTTTAAAGCAGGTGAAGGCAAAGATGCTCCTTTCAAATACAGGACTGCAAAAAGAAAAACCCTGCCTTTAATTATTTATACAAATAATTCAAGGTGGCAAACATATCTATTATTCCTTCCTCCTCCTGTTTTACCCACAACAACAAGCCTCCGAGGTGGGTTGGGCTGAGAGAGAGGGACTGGCCCAAAGTCACCCAGTTGGCTTTCATGGCTAAGGCAGGACTAGAACACCCAGCTTCCTGGTGATTGGCCCAAAATCAGCCAGCCAGCGGGACTACACATCACCATCTCCTGGAGATTGATCCAAAGTCACCCAGTCAGCTTTTTTGGCTAAGGGAGGACTAGAACTCACCACCTCCTGGTGATTGGCCTAAAATTGGCCTTTAGTGTTTAAGGCAGGACTTAAACTTCCAGCCTCCTGGTGATTGGTCCAAAGCCACCTAGCTGGCTTTAAAGTCTAAGGCAGGACTAGAACTCCCAGCCTCCTGGTGATTGGTCCAGTCCCCCAGTCAGCTTTCATGGGTAAGGCAGAACTAGATCTCCCAGCCTCCTGGTGATTGGTCCAAAGCCACCCAGTCAGTTTTCATGGGCAAGGCAGAACTAGAACTCCCAGCCTCCTGGTGATTGGCCCAAAGTCACCCTATCAGCTTTCATTTTACCAAGTCCATCAGAAAGTTTTCTGCCCGTCTTATCCAACTAGGGATCTGCGGCAAAAGCTAGATCTCAAGCGCCACGGACGCCGATCAAACACCAGAAGGCTGAAACAGCAACAACCGTCCCAAACTTACCAAACTCCCCAGCCGGGGATGCCGACGGCTTGAATGATGCTGATCACGAGCTGCGCCATGAAGGTGAAGAAGAAAGCCATGAAGCTGAAGGAGCTGTCCGTCCTGCAAATAAAATAAAAAAGAAGGTACTGTCTACTCAAACCTCAGCAGCTTCCTGAGGGGTGGACTTCAACTCCCAGAATTCCCCAGAGAGGCAGAGTCACGGCAAGGATCGCTGGTTGCTGCCATCCAATTCAGATTCCCATACAGTTGCCTGGGCCTCCGCTTTGTTTTTATATATTATCTTTTACTCATTAAATGTGAAACTCAGTCAACTGAACATTTAAAAATAAATCACAAATATCACTGAATGGCTCTGATGGTTGATACAGGTTGCTTCCAGCATCCTAGGTATCAACCAAGTATCTAGGATGCTGGCAGCAACCTATAGCAACTATGAGCGCCAGTCAATGGTATTTGTGATACATTTTTAAATGTTCAGTTGCCTGAGTCTCATGTCTCATGAATAAAAGAGATAATAGTAATAATAATTTGTGATACTTTTTAAATGTTCAGTTGACTGAGTTTCATATTTAATGGATAAAAGATAATATAAAAATTGTTATTATTGTTAATATTGGTTAATCTTTAGTGAGATTCACACAGCCTTTGGGGCTCAACAGCTTGAGTCCTAACCAAGGACCTAGGAACTGTTAAGGTAACTTAAGTATTAAGGTAAATTATTATTATTATTACTATTACTATTATTACTATTGTTGTTGTTGTTGTCTCTTTTATCCATTAAACATGAAACTTAGTCAACGAACATTTAAAAATGTATCAAAAATCCAGTGGCTGGCTCTGATGGTTGATACAGGTTGCGGCCAGCATCCAAGGTATCAACCAAGTATCTTCTTAAAATTATTATTATTATTATTATTATTATTATTATTATTATTATTATTATTATTTTACCCCCTTGCAAGGCAGAGAGATTGCTTAAACAAGCCGTCTTTTTTAAAGCTGATATTCTCCCCAAGCAACAGGACTCTAAAACAAACGCTAAGGATGATTTAATAAGCTCAGCTCACTGGCCTTAATTGGTTGATTAGATCTCTCCTGTCAGCTCCCAACTCCTGCCTGAAACTGACCAGGCCTTAATCAGTTTCTCACCAAAAGCTTTTGCTGTCAGTCCATACACACATATAAATGGTTTTTTTTTTAAAAAAAATGATGGTTTATCACTGCTGTGTTTGTGAGCGGTGGCTAACCCAAGTAGTCACTAAACGAGGAGCAGCTATAAGGAGGAGCTTCCAGGGGAGGGGAGGAGATGCATCATTGCAGAAAAAGAAGGGAGAAACGGAAGAAAAGACCCCACCCTATCACTTACTTGAAAGCTTTGTAAATAGGTCTAAACCAGCAGACGTAGGAGCAGGGTGTAAAGAGAATAAGCCAAAGGATTGCCAGTCCAAAGTTAACAGCTCCGCCTCCTCCAATCAGCCATGCAAGGCAACCGATCAGATTGACTGCCAAGGTGATGCTATTCACTGCAGACACAGTTATAGAAACAGGGAGAGAGAGAGAGAAGAGACAGAGAAAGAGAGAGAGAGAAAGAGAGAGAAGAGAAAGACAAAATGAGAGAGAAAGAAAGAGAGAGAGAGAGAGACAAAGAGAGAAAATGAGAGAGAGAAAGGAAGGAAGAAAAAGACAGAAAAAATGACAGAAAGAGAGAAAGAGAAAGAAAATGAGAGAGAGAGAATGAGAGAGAGAAGAGAAACAGAGATAAAATGAAAGAGAAAGAGAGAATGAGAGAGAGAAGAAAAAGACAAAAAGAAAGAGAGAGGAAGAGAGACAAAGACAAAATGAGAGAGAAAGAGAGAGAAAGAGACAAAGAGAAAATGAGAGAGAGAGAAAGGAAGGAAGAAAAAGACAGAAAAAATGACAGAAAGAGAGAAATGAGAGAGAAAGAAAATGAGACAGAGAAAGAGAGAGAGAGAGAGAGAGAGAAAAATGAGAGAGAATGAAAGAGAGAAGAAAAAGACAAAATGAGAGAAAGAGAGAGGAAGAGAGACAAAGAGAAAATGAGAGAGAAAGAGAGAGAAGAGAAAGACAAATGAGAGAAGAGAAAGAGAAAATGAGAGAGACAAAGGGAGAGAAAATGAGAGAGAAATAGAGAAAGAGCAAGAGAGAGAGAAAAGAAAGACAAAGAAAATGAGAGAGAGAGAAAATGAGACAGAGAGAGAGAGAAAGGGAAAAAGAACAAGAAACAGAGAGAGAGAGTAAGGAGGAGAGAAAGAGACAACGGGGAGAAAGAGAGAGAAGGAGCAAAGAAGCCGATCACACAGCCGGAGATAAACAGAACTCACTGAAGATCCTAGTTCAGAAAATAGATTCTTCCCTGTTTTTAAACTATACAGGTTGTCCTCAACTTATGACCACAATTGAGACCAAAAAAATAGGTTGCCCAGTGAAAATTTCCTAAGTGAGTTTTGCCCCATGCTACGACCTTCCCTGCCACAGTTGTTACGTTAATTGCTGCAGTTGTTAAGTAAGTCACATGGTTGTTAAGTGAGCCTGGCTTCCCCATTGACTTTCCTTGTCAGAAGGTCGCAAAAGGGGATCACACTGCAGCCGTCATAAATATGAGTCAGTTGCCAACCGCCTGAATTTTGATCATTTTCGACCATGGGATGCCTCAGTGATCGTTAAGTGTGAAAAACGGTCCTAACTCACTTTTTTCAGTGCCGTCGTAACTTTGAAACAGTCACTAAAATGAACTGTAAAATAAATCGAGGACTCCCCGTACAGTCGTTAATTCATGGCCATTCTTAAGAGGGTCCCCATCTGACCGTGGCTGATTTTATGACCCTTTTTTTTATAGGGGTCATTATGCAAACCCAATGTTCATGAATACAACACAGTTGTTGTATTGTATGAGTTGTTCACTATGGAGCATTTTTTGCTGGAAATTTTATTCCAGAAAAATAAAAAATAAAGTAAAGTAAAGTAAAGTAAAGTAAAGTAAAGTAAAGATAATAAATAAAATAAAATAAAATAATGAATAAATAAAATAAAATAAAAATAAAATAAAAATAAAGTAAAATAAATAAAATAAAAATAAAGTAAAATAAATAAAATAAAAAAATAAAGTAAAGTAAAGATAATAAATAAAATAAAATAAAATAAAATAATGAATAAATAAAATAAATTAAAAAATAAGTAATAAATAAATAAAGTAAAATAAATAAAATAAAATAAAAAAATAAAATAAATAAATAAATAAAATAAAAAAATAAAGTAAAATAAATAAAATAAAAATAAAGTAAAGTAAAGTAAAGATAATAAAATAAAATAAAATAAAATAATGAATAAATAAAATAAATTTAAAAATAAGTAATAAATAAATAAATAAATAAATAAAAAATAAAGTAAAATAAAGTAAATAAAAAATAAAGTAAATAAAAAATAAAGTAAGTAAAATAAATAAAATTAAAATAAAATAAAACTATATATATAAGTTTTAGTTAGAGCAATGCAGTTTATTCTCTCTTTTTTTTTCTCTGCGGCTTTTGCCGGGTTTATTTATTTCCCGTCAAGCCAACGGACGCTGAACTCACACATCCAGAGGTAGTAAAGACGCTTGACCGTGGTTCTGTGAAGGGGTGGAATTTCCTCGTCGAAATCCTGGTAAAAACATGGCTTCAGGGGGATGAATCGGGGCAGAGGGGGAAATTGTTCACTCTTTCTGCAATGAAAGCAAAAAGTCATTTTGGGGGAGCTGTGGTTCCCTCTTCCCAAACTGAAAAGCAAAGCAAATCCTGAGCAGTTATCTAAGATAAAACAAAAAAACCCAACATTTTATATGTCATACAGATAGTCCTCCACTTACGACCATAACTGAGCTCAAAATGAGACATCGCTTCAGTGAATTTGGTCCCGTTTTACGACTTTTCCTTGCCATGGTCGTGAAGTGAACCCCTGCAGTTATTAAGTTAGTTACACGGTTGTTAAATGAATATGTCACAAAAGGGGATCACAATGACACTGCAACCTTCATAAATAGGAATCTGTTGCCGAGGGCCTGAATTGTGAACATGGGGATTCTGCAACGGTCATAAGTGTGAAAAAAGGTCACAGGTCACTTTTGTTAAGGGTGTTGAACGGTCGCTAAATGGACTGTTGTAAATTGAGGACTCCCTGTATGCCGTCAGGTGGAAAGACAAGGTCCACACATGAAGGTCCAATTAAACTGATCGATTGCTAAAAGCCTAGGTGCGCCTGCTTAGAGTTAGATAAGAGTCCACAGAAGTCAAGAAGTGTGGGATTTAGTTTGCTTGTGACTACGTAAGGGTTCTAGGCTGACCCCTCTTTTAACTCCACCCCCAGTTTCTGCCAGCTCCTTCTATGTGTAACTACTACAAAGTTACTGCTCAGGTTAAAGCCTTGGCATTCCCAAATTTTGCTCAAAGCATCAATCCTTTACACAACATTTACTTTAATTTTCTAAGATTTCTTTTAAAATCCTTCCTTTATTAATTTTTATAAATAATTCCAGGCAGTAAATGTTACCCAATACTCCAAAGGTCTTCAAACTTGGCAAGTTTGAAGACTTGTGGTCTTCAACTCCCAGAATTCCTGAGCTAACAGGACTGGAGGAGGAATTCTGGGAGTTGAAGTCCATAAGTCTTAAAGCTGTCAAGTTTGAAGACCCCTGCAATACCCCTTCCTCTTCCTTAATTTCCCCATAACACGACAAGATTAACTCCAAAGGTCAAATTTACCATTCACTTACCTCCCATGGTGTTTCTTTGTCTTCAATGTATTGTGTATTGCGTAGAAGAATGCTCAGGTCAAGAAGCTGAAGTAGAAACAAAGAGGTGGATAGTGTTGTTATAACATCGAGCTACTAGAGGGCATTCATTTGGCTTGCACCCCTGAATATTTTTATGGCCTCTTAGAGAAACAAGGCTGGGTAAGTAAGACCACACCTGGGATACTGCTTCCAGTTTCGGTCACCACGTGACCAAAAAAGATGTTGAGGTTTTGGGGAAAAGTGCAGAGAAGAGCAACTATAAGATGATCAAAGGTCTGGAGACTAAAACATACAAAGAAGAACGGTTGCAGGATTTGGCTAAGTCTAGAGAACAGATGAGAGCAGAATTCAAATATTTGAAGGGCTGCCAACCAAGAAGAGGGGATCAACTTATTCCCCAAAGCAACAGAAGGCAGGACAAGAAACAATAGATGGAAACTCATCAAGGAGAGAAGCAACCTGGAACTGAGGAGGAATTTTCTAGCTGTGAGAACAATTAACCAGTGGGACACCTTGCCTCCGGAAGTTGTGAATGCTCCAACACTGGAAGTTTTTAAGAAGAGATTGGATAGCCATTTGTCTGTGATGGTCTAGGGTCTTCTGCTTGAGTAGGGGGCTGGACTAAAAGACCTCCAAGGTCCCTTCAGGCTCTATTCCAATTGATCTTAGGTAGACAAAGCCATTTGGTCATTGTCAACCTGCTAATATTATTGAAACCTACTGAATGATAACCATCTATTGCCATTCTCCGGCACAATATTATGGTGTTGTTTTTTAATGTTTTGACCTATATTTTATATTTTATCTTGCATGTTCCTTTGTGCACGTGCAACTCTTAGAGAAGGACAGGTTCTCCGCCACGGTTTTAAATGTAGATCTGGGGGGAATAATAAGATAACTGGAATCACAGCGTGTAAACTTGGAGGAAATGAGATACGTCTCTTAGTAAAGCTATTCCAGGCCTTTGGTTGAGTCTGTTTATCCCGCCTCTGGATTAGGCAGTAAGATGGTCAGCGCAGATCAGAAGTGGCCTATTTCAAGATAGTCAGAGTCTCTCTCTCTCCCTCTCTTTCTTTCTCTCTCTCTTCTTCTCTCTCTCCTTTCTTTCTTTCTCTTTCTCTCTCTCTCCTTTCTTCCTCTCTCTTTCCCCCTCTCTCTCTCTTCCTCTCTCTTGTTCTGTCTTTCTTTCTCTCTTTCTCCCTCTTTCTCCCTCTCTTTCTCTCTCTCTCCTCCCCTCTCTCTCTCTCTCTCTCTCTCTCTCTTCTCTTTCTCGCCCTCTCCTTTCTTTCTCTCTCTTCCTCTCTTTCTCTCTCCCCTTTCTTCTCTCCTCCCCTCTCCTTTCTCTCTCCCCCCCCTCCTTTCTCTCTCTCTTTCTCTCTCTCCCCTCTTTCTCTCTCTTCTCTCTCTCTCCTTTCTCTTCTTTCTTTCTTTCTTTCTTTCTTCCTTCCTTCCTTCCTTCCTTCCTTCCTTCCTTCCTTCCTTCCTTCCTTCCTTTCTCTTCCCTCTTCTTCTACATTGCAAAATCTTTTCTTTCTTTCTTTTTCACTTCTCCCGAAGCCAATTGGTTCAGTAGCATCTGCCTGAAGTCTCCAGAGGTGACTTGAATGAACTAACCCAAGGGACTCTTGATCCAAATTTCTCCCAAGGAAAAGAATCAAGAGAATTGGAAGCCTATGAACCAACCTCCAGCCTCACGATCAGCCTGGTTACTGGTAACCCTGGGATCTGTAGAATTCTGGGAGTTGAAGTCCACCCATCTTAAAGTGGCCAAGACTGTGCAACCCTGGCTTAGAGCAACGTGTGAGCCCAGGTAATGTGCTTTCTCTATTAGCAGTTAAATTCTGGCAACTATGGCTTATTTCAAATCAAACTTTTACTACCATTACAAATCATGACTTATTTAACTTCCTTTTTACAACCCTGGAGTCCTTTAATTTGGTATGGAGTCAGGGCAACTGGTTGGAGATATTCAATGGCTTAGGATCATGTGTGAACTGAGCCACAGGCCTTTTAGGCAGATCCTGCCACCACGGTTAATTTTCAACTATGTTCTGCACCCTCTCTGGTCTCTGGACAACATCTAACAGGAGAACCTCCGCATTGAACAAAAATACATATATTTTACACCTCTCCTTCTGTTTGAGAAGGGCCTCTACACCAGCACTGTAAATTGAAATGCACACAACACGGAACTACACCCACAGAGTTTACTAAATGCAGGTGATAAAACACGTCATTGCCTTGGAGTAAAAAAAGCATTGCTTGAGAAATGCCAGTTACGAGCGGAGATCAACAGCACCTACTGGCTAGGTTTCCCAATTTGACTCCGGCGCCCAAGGTGGGTTTGTGAGCCTCCTGAGGCTTCCTGGAGAAAATGGATCCTTGGCTCTTCTCCGGCAGAGCCCAGTTCACCCCCGACAGGTGGATTTAGCAAAACATGAGACTAGCGTTTTGGTTTAAAGCACCTTTGCACCCTCCAGCGAGGAAAATGGCAGAGGAGGAAGAGGAAGAGAGAAGGAAGGAAGGAAGGAAGGAAGGAAGGAAGGAAGGAAGGAAGGAAGGAAGGAAGGAAGGAAGGAAGGAAGATCTTCCCCTTAATCCCGCTAGCCAAATCTCCTGCTTGCCTGGCCTCTGCTGCTTCTGAAGGAATGAATGAATGATCTTAGATCCTATCAGGGCTAAGAACTGCAGGGAGGAGGAGGAGGAGGAGGAAGAGGAGGAGGAGGAGGAAGCCTCCATCAACAATTTGCGGTTGTCGCGGAGGAGAAGGGGGGAGGAATTCATCCCAGGGTTCCTAGGAAAGATGAGCTGATCTGCCGATCCGCTGAGCCACTGGATCACTTCTGCTGGTTGGGGAGGGGGAGGGAGGAGGCCGCGGGGACGGGGACGGGGACGGGGGGTTGAGGGAAGAGGGGAGGAAAGACCCCTTCCCAAAGGCTTCTCCTCTCCCAAAGGCCGGCCAACCCTAGCCAGCAAAGGCTCCACGATCCCCCCCACATTCTCCTATCCTCCCCCATCCGCCTCCCGCTCTCCATTGCGGAAGGAAGGCCTAAAGGACTCACCGCCGCTCGCCGCTCTTGGGGCCCCGCGCGGGATCCCGGTCTCCGCAGCCCCCCACGCCGGCTTCCCTCCCTCCCCCGCCCGCCCGCCCGCCGGCGCCCGCCCGCCCGCCCGCTACTGCAGAGCCGCGGCTCTGGGCGAGGACCGGCCGTTTGGCTTCCCCGCGCCCGGCGGGGCGGCTGTCTCCGGCGGCGGCGGGGCGAGCGCGCAGGCGGAGCGGAGCGGAGCGGAGCTGTCGGCGCTGTCCAGGGTGCTGACGCGCTCGGGGGGGGAGGGGGTCGGAGGGGGAGGGGCTTGCCCGGGGAAAGGGGCGGAGCTTGCGGGGTTGTTTACCCGATTTCCAATCACAAGGGCAAGAGCAGGCTTGGCGGGTGTGTGTGTGTGTGTGTGTGTGTGTGTGTGTTGAGTGTTTATTTATTGATTTTTTTTTATTTATTCATTTTGTCGAGCGATTATAAGATAACAGGTATAAGTATAAACACAGTTATGAATTCATGAAGTGGATACGTATAATGTTCTGTCCCACGATTTCACCTATGCAAAGAATTGGACATTTATTTATTTATTTATTTAGTCGAGCAATTATAAGATAACAGGTATAAGTATAAACACAGTTATGAATCCATGAAGTGGATACGTATAATGTTCTGTCCCACGATTTCACCTATGCAAAGAATTGGACATTTATTTATTTATTTATTTAGTTGAGCAATTATAAGATAACAGGTATAAGTATAAACACAGTTATGAATCCATGAAGTGGATACGTATAATGTTCTGTCCCACGATTTCACCTATGCAAAGAATTGGACATTTATTTATTTATTTATTTAGTCGAAAGCAATTATAAGATAACAGGTATAAGTATAAACACAGTTATGAATCCATGAAGTGGATACGATAATGTTCTGTCCCACGATTTCACCTATGCAAAGAATTGGACATTTATTTATTTATTTATTTAGTCGAGCAATTATAAGATAACAGGTCTAAGTATAAACACAGTTATGAATCCATGAAGTGGATACGTATAATGTTCTGTCCTACGATTTCACCTATGCAAAGAATTGGACATTTATTTATTTATTTATTTAGTTGAGCAATTATAAGATAACAGGTATAAGTATAAACACAGTTATGAATCCATGAAGTGGATACGTATAATGTTCTGTCCCACGATTTCACCTATGCAAAGAATTGGACATTTATTTATTTATTTATTTAGTCGAGCAATTATAAGATAACAGGTATAAGTATAAACACAGTTATGAATCCATGAAGTGGATACGTATAATGTTCTGTCCCACGATTTCACCTATGCAAAGAATTGGACATTTATTTATTTATTTATTTAGTCGAGCAATTATAAGATAACAGGTATAAGTATAAACACAGTTATGAATCCATGAAGTGGATACGTATAATGTTCTGTCCTACGATTTCACCTATGCAAAGAATTGGACATTTATTTATTTATTTATTTAGTTGAGCAATTATAAGATAACAGGTATAAGTATAAACACAGTTATGAATCCATGAAGTGGATACGTATAATATTCTGTCCCACGATTTCACCTATGCAAAGAATTGGAAATTTATTGATTGATTGATTTTTTTTATTTATTTATTTAGTCGAGCAATTATAAGATAACAGGTATAAGTATAAACATAGTTATGGATCCATGAAGTGGATACATATAATATTCTGTCCCACGATTTCACCTATGCAAAGAATTGGACATTTATTGATTGATTTATTTAGTCGAGCAATTATAAGATAACAGGTATAAGTATAAACATAGTTATGGATCCATGAAGTGGATACATATAATATTCTGTCCCACGATTTCACCTATGCAAAGAATTGGAAATTTATTTATTTTTTTATTTAGTCGAGCAATTATAAGATAACAGGTATAAGTATAAACATAGTTATGGATCTATGAAATGGATACGTATAATGTTCTGTCCAATGAGTTCAATGATTGCAAAGAATTGGACATTAGATGCATCTCGACATAACTGTGAGTTACCTTGTGGATACTTAATCTAATCCAATAAAAGAAACTTTGTATGGAAGAATTTGTAGAGTTATTCTGTCCGTCTTTTTATTCAGCAAGTGAATCAAAGGACAGAATACATAAGAAAAATAAAAAGAAACAATAGGACAGGGATGGTAGGCACGATTGGTGCTCTATGCACTCCCCGTACAGACCTCTTAGGAAAGGGTTGAGGTCAATAGTAGATAGTCTAAGGTTAACATTTGGGGGGATTGGGGAAGAAACCACAGAGTCAGGTAGAGTATTCCAGACATGGACCCCTCTGTTGCTGAAGTCGTATTTCCTGCAATCAAGTTTGGTGCGATTTACCTTGAGTTTGTATCTATTGTTTGCTCTTGTCTTGTTATGGTTGAAGCTGAAGTAGTCATTGACAGGTAGGACATTGCAGTAGATAATTTTATGTACTATACTTAGATTGGACTGAAGGCAACGTAGTACTAGGTTTTCTAGGTCTAGAATTTCGAGTCTGGTGGCATAAGGTATTCTACAATGAATAGAGGAGTGGAGAACTCTTCTTGTGAAATATTTCTTTCCACTGTGTTAATATCAGATACGTAATGTGGGTTCCAGACTGATGAGCTGTATTCGAGTATTGGTCTAGCAAATGTTTTGTATGCTCTAGTTAGTAGTGTGATATTACCAGAGTTGTGGGGGCGGGGTGGTGTCTTCAGGTAGAAAGTTGGGGGAGGAATACATGACCTATTTCCCACCCTCCTGATTTTCCCCGCGTGAGCTGGAAATCTTGGCTCTGCCAGTTGGGTTGAGTCACTAATGGGGGAATATCAACCCTGGAAGCAATTTGGAATGGACACCCTTCGAATGGTGTGGGAGGATGAAGGGATCTGCGGGGCGGGGGGTGAAATTGCAGACTACAGGAATCATTTGCACCACCACTCAGGTGGTGCTGAGGACACAGATAAACCTGCAAGTGACCTCAACGGCTCTCCCCAAAGCATGCAAATGACCAGCTGCCTGCAAGCGGTATAAATCCTTCCGTTCCCCACCATCCAGTTAGAGCTGAAGATGCTTCTTGGATGAGAAGTGAAATGTCTGCAAAATTAAAAAAAACACAAGAAAGTCCAATTGCTTGTTGAAAAAAAGGCACCTTTGGGACAACCAAATGACCTGGAGGACTTCTGCGGACTTTTAGCTGTACAATTTGGGATGATCGCCCTTGGAATGGCGTGAGATGAACAGATTTCCAGAAAAAAAAATGGCAGACGACAGGAACCATCAGCATTATTCAGGTGATGCTGAGGACACAGATAAACCTCCAAGTGGCCTCAGTGACCCTCTAAAAGGATGCAAATGACCAGCAGCCTTGCAAGGAGTATCAATCCTTCCATTCCCCACCAACCAGTCAGAACTGACGAAGCTTCTTGGATGAGAAGTGAAACATCTTCAAAAAAACAAACAAGAAAGTCCAGTTGCCTCTTGAAATAAGCACCTTTGAGACACACTGGAGGGGATTAGTTGACTACCCCATTCCCTAAATATTCTGCTTCCTTTCCTTCCGGTCTTTAATTATAGCTTCCATTTTAATGCAATCTTAAGGTGATTCTATAGACAGGGTGCCCTCAACTCACAAACACAATGGAGCCCCAAGTTTCAGTTGCTAAGCGAGACATTTATTAAGGGAGTGTTTCCACACACGCATCCATTTTAGGAGCTTTTCTTGCCACAGGCCTTAAGTGTATCCCTGCCATTGTTAAGTACGCTGTTGCACTGCCAGTAACAACCCGGTTGTTAAGTGAATCGGGCTTCCCATGGCCTTTGCTTGTCAGAAGGTCGCAAAAGGGATCACATCACACACACACTTCTTCACACACACACACACACACACACACACACACACCGAGACAGTGCAGGCCGTCATAAATATGAGTCAGTTTCCAAGAGTTTGAATTTTGATCATGGGACCATGGGGGAATGCTGGTAAGGGTCGTAAGGGTGAAAAACCGGTCATAAGTCACTGAACAATAGTGTGTGTGTGTGTGTGTGTGTGTGTGTGTGTGTGTGTTTATTGTAATGTTGTTTATTGAGGGGGTTTCCAACCTGGGCAACTTTAAGATTTGTGGACTTCAACTCCCAGAATTCCTCAGCCAGCTTTGCGGCTTGCTTTGCTGGCTGAGGAATTCTGGGAGTTGAAGTCCACAAGTCTTAAAGTTGCCCAGGTTGGAGACCCCTAGTTTATTGTAATGGCGTAAGCCGCTCAGAGTCGCCTGCTGAAGGTCTCCTTGCGACCACTAGGTGGCAGGCTTTACTTTCTGCATTCGCTTTCTTACTCCGCATTAGTTTCTCAATTATTTATTTATTCATTGATTAGATTTGTATGGCTGCCTATTTGCCATGGCGATTCAAGGCAGACTTATACAACATGTAAAAGCACAATTTAAAAACAATATAACTCATAAAATCAAATAAATTAATATAGCAAAATCAACCCCCTCTCCCCCACAGCCACAGCAGATTACATGAGCCATTTAATGGCCTCCAGAGGTGGGATTCAGCCGGTTCTGACCAGTTCTGGAGAACCGGTAGAGGAAATGTTCGGTAGTTCAGAGAACCAGCAAATCCCACCTCCGACTGGCCCCTTTGCCATCTATTCTCCGCCTCCTGAGCCCCAGCTGATCGGCTGGCTCTTCTTTGGTTGCCCTGCACAGGAGAACGGAGCTGGAAAGCAGGTTAGTGGGGTGGGGAGGGAATGGGGATTTTGCAATAATCTTCCCCCAGGAGTGGGGAAGGAATGGAGATTTTTACTGTGTCCTTCCCCTGCCACACCCACCAAGCCAACCCACCAAGTCACACCCACAGAACCGGTAGTAAAAACAATTTGAATCCCACCACTGCTGGGTTCCAACCCTCTCTGGGTTCCCCAGGCCCGCTGGCAGAACCAGGTCTTCTTCAGTGCCTTCCAGAGAGTGCTAGAGAGGGGGCCATTCTAATCTCTGGGGGAAATGATGTTCCAGAGAGAGGGAGCCACCACGGAGAAGGCCCCACCAGGTGTATCTCCCTCAGGGGTGGGACCCACAGCATTCCCTGCCTCACTGCTCTGATGGGTCAGGTAGATATGACTGGCAAGAGACGGTCATCCCTCAGATCACCTGGTTCCCAAGCCATGAAGGGCTCTAAAGGTGACAACCAGCACCTTGAATTGCACCTGGAAGCAAATCGGCGGCCAACGCAGCTCCTGCAGGAGAGGTGACACATGTGCACACCGGGATCTGCATAAAACCATGCATTTTGCACCAACGGGAGCCTCCAGATGCTCTTCAAGGGCAGCCCCATGCAGAGCGTGTTGCAATAATCAAGACGGGAAGTGACTTAAGGCATGAGGGACTGCGAGTAGGGATTGTTGTTATTCGAGGCAAGAGAATATGTAGTCCTCGACTTATGGTGACAATTAGGACCAGAATTTCCATCGCTAAGCAAGGCAGCGAGTTGCACTCCGTTTTACAACCCGTTTTGCCGCCGTTGTTGTGAATCACGCAGTGGTCAGCCAATCAAGGTTCCCCTGCATTGACTTTGAGCTAGAAAAAAAGTGGAATAGATAGCACCACCGCTAGATGGACTTGCAACTGGCTGACAAACCTTATTCAGTGAGTAGTCCTTAATAGGTATAGGGCTTCCTTATAGAGCAGGGGGTTGGACTAGAAGACCTCCAAGGTCCCTTCCAACTCTCTAAGCCTGTTGTTCTGTTATTCTCCCCAAAGGGCTAACCAACTGCACTGTTTGGGACTCAGCTAGAGAGCTGCTCAACTTCCTCCCAGCTGCAATGCAACCTTAGACGGAGACCGAAGGGTTGATGCCAAGCACAGATAGAAAGGCATGTGGTGCCCAGTGCCAATGTTTCTGTATCAGGTGCTCCAATTTTCCATATTGCCCCGATAAAGGACAGGAGGGATGGAAGGAAACGAGGAGGGCCAGCGATCTGGTTACAGTATACAGCTTTTTTAGGCCAGGTTTTCAACTGATAGTATTTTGTGTTGAGTCTTTCAAGCATCTCGGTTATTATAGACGCAGGGAAGCTATAGGACAAATGAGGGAGGGAGGAAAGGAAAATGAAATGGAAGGAAGGAAGATAGGAAGGAAGGAAGGAAGGAAGGAAGGAAGGAAGGAAGGAAGGAAGGAAGGAAGGAAGGAAGGAAGGAAGGAAGGAAGGAAGACAGGAAGGAAGGAGAGGGAGGAAAGGGGGGATATGGGAGGGAGAGGCAAGAAGAGAGGAAAGGGGGAAGAAGACAAAGGAGGAGATGGAGAAAAGGGAGGGAGGGAGGGAGGATCATAGCAAGAAAAAGTTTTTAAAAACTCCAAAGATAAAAAAAGATAAAAAGAAAACATTGCTATTCCATGAAATAATACATTAAGCGATGTGATGGAATTTGTTAAAACTAGTTTGAAACATCTGAATCTCAATGCATGAATTTGATCCTTTTTTAAGGTTGGGAACAGTGACAATTTGTCGTAAAGTTCATCCTGCCTCCATCCTTTTTAAAAAAAAACAGTGTCTGTTTCTGGTGTGTGTGTGTGTGTGTGTGTGTGTGTTTGAGTGTGAAACCTGGCAGCAGAGATGCTGCTATCCTCATGCACAATTTCATCCACATAACCCGAGGCAGCTTCGAGGCCAACCCTGGCCAGAAACCACCGAGAATCAACTATTTGGAGACTCACAAGGCCATAAATACTAAATTTTGCATGTGAGAAATTATATTCCAACCCCACGGAGAACAAGAGTTGCTGGGAAAAAGGGAGGCTTCATTCGAAACTGCCCACCTGATTTTTTTTTAACGTTCTTTTCAAGCAAAGATATCAGCAAAGCTAGGCTGGATTTTGGAGAACCAGGTCACCGAGCAAAGAGAGAGAGAAAGACAGAGACAGAGAGACACAGAGAGAGAAATTCTTTTCCATCCTCCATTTTAATCCCTCCCTCCCGTTTTTTCCAGCCTCTCCTCATTTAAATCAATCAAGCAATTCCCCCGCTCTCCTTTAACCCCCCGACCTGCCAGTTGCAATGCTCCAAATCCATCCCATTCTCCAATTTTGTCTAAGGGGTTAAGATTTCATCATTATTATATGATTATTATTTTTTTGCTTGAGCTCATTTCGGCTTTTTTTCCTTCGGTCTCGGATAAGGGAGCCCTGGCTGTTGTCCTCCATCCAATAAGCTGACAGAGTAATGAATGGCTCTGGATGGCAATTAGAGGATGAAACTGCTAATAATGAAATTCATTTACATTTTAAGCGCTGCTGCGGAAGAGATAGAAAGAGAAGCAGAGTGGAAAGCAAGGCTGGGAGTCATTAGCAGCCCACCCACCCCCTTCTCCTCCTCTTCCCTAAATTAATTGCCTTATGGAGGGAAAGTGCCCTACCAATGGGTTTCACTGAGGTGGAAACTGTTTAACATGATTGCAGGCGGTTGTCGTTGTTTAGCAGGTTGCAAAAAAAAAAAAAAAAGAAAGCGAGGAGGAAAAAAAGAGAGAGAGAGTTTGTTAAGCCAGGTGATGCAATGCTAGCCTTGCCGGTGGGTTTCTATAGCCAATCAAGCTTCCTTGTAGGTGGGGGGACAAGGGGGTGAATTGCAACCCTGACTGAGGGAGACAGCATCAGGATAAGAGTGAATGGCTTTGCACCTGGTGGTGGGGTGGTGGGCGGAATGGATTTGCTTGCCAAGGCTAGAATTGGGAAACCATACTGCTCTGTGGTCTTATACGATATGATGGGGGTATGTGCAGAATTTGGTACTTACTTATTTTGTCAGGGTTGTGCAGTGGATATTGGAGGTGGTGACCCTTTGAGAGCCATAGGCAACAAAATTTCATTTTAATGTATGCTGATTAGTGTGCACTCAAAGTGACAATAAAGTTATTCTATCTCTCTTGTTCTCTTTCTTTTTCTCTCTCTGCTATCTATCTCTACATCTCTTTCTCAATCTGTCTATTTCTACATCCCTATATCTATCTATCGGTATCTATCTATCCATCCATCCATCCATCTATCTATCCATCTATATCTATCTATCTATCTATCTATCTATCTATCTATCTATCTATCTATCTCTACATCCCTCTATATCTATTTATCTATCTATCTATCTATCTATCTATCTATCTATCTCTACATCCCTCTATATCTATCTACCTATCTATTGGAATCTATCTATCTATCCATCCATCTATCTATCCATTTATATCTATCTGTCTATCTATCTATCTATCTATCTATCTATCTATCTATCTATCTATCTCTCTATTTCTACATCCCTCTATATCTATCTATCGGTATCCATCCATCCATCCATCCATCCATCCATCTATCTCTACATCACTCTATATCTATCTATCTATCTATCTATCTATCTATCTATCTATCTATCTATCTGTATCTTTCTATCTATCTATCTCAAAAATTATTCTCTTTTCTTTGAAGACTTTGGTGCTGTCTGAATTTGCAAACATTTCATTACCCAATTGGATAACATCATCGTTCATTTCGACCTTCCATGGTTCTTTGGGGCAGCCCCTCAGATATTGGAAGGCTGCTATCATGTCTCCCCTAGTCCTTCTTTTCATTAAACTAGACATATCCAATTCCAGCAACCGTCCTTCATACCTTTTAGCCTCCAATCCCACAATTTTTGCTCTTCTCTTTCTAGAGTCTCAACATCTCTTTGTTTCATATCATGATGGCCAAAACCGGATTGTCATGCCCCTGGTGGAGACTGACTCTGAGGAAGAGGAGGAACAGCCAACAGGGAGGGGAAGTGTGACTCCAGAGGCGGTGGAGGAGGCTGGGGAAGGGCAGAGGCCGGCTGAGCAGTCAGAGGAGGACCCAGGCCCATCCCCTCTCCATCCTAGGGCATGCAGGGAGGAGAGGATCAGGGAAAATCCAGGTCTACTCAAGAGGAGATTACCATGATTTTCCTTGTGGCTTGCAGGTGGGAGCTATGTATATAAGTTTGCAACTGCACAGTTAGAATTGCTGAAGTCAATTAGTGTTTACCTTGAAAGAAGTTTATCCTTGCTGGCATTCTTCCCATGGACTTGTCTCGGTTTTTTTCCTGGAGTTTATAATTAGCTATCTTGGCTTGCTTCAGGACTCTCATCAATGTGGTTTGTTTTGGTTTTCTGTTTGCCTCATTATTTACTTTTGTGACTTTAAACTGTGCCTAATAAAACAGTGAAGTTAAGTTGAAGGCTTTACCGGACTTTAATATATGTTTGGGGTTTGGGGTTATTTTGAGAGATTACGGGGTCATCACATGGATGCAATATTCCAAGAGTTTTATAAGAGCTTGTTACGTTTGTCCTTGAGACGTACAGCAGGGTGGGTTCGTCTGCCCCCCAAAACCTTTTGCTCTTCAGCATTTTGCACAGTTGTGTTTACAACTCAAAGCATGCACATTTCCAACAACTAAGAATTCTTTTCAACTACGGGAGATACAAAGTCAGCCTTGGCCATTGACATGCCTGTCTTTTAAGAGGAATAACTTGGATATTGCTTCTTCTTTCAAAAGCAATTGCTTTATAAATTCCTTTTTGCTCTCACCCATCTAGCAATTTATTTCCATCGGTGGCACTGATGGAAAACCACTTTACATTTCTTATTTAAGCTGACAGCTTCATGCTCTCTTTCCTTTCTTCCTTCCTTCCTTGATCGTGGCGTATCAATAAGCCATTGAATTTGTTTCTGGTGTAATCATGAGTTCACGATCTTCCTTTTATGTGAGCCCTGCATAATTATTTATTTAGCAAATTTAGAGAGCTGTCCTTTCACAAGAAGGGATTGCCGGGTGGCTGGCATGCACAATAACAATTAAAAGGAGAGTGCAATCAAGAAGCATCAAACATAAATGTAATATATAATATATAATATATATATATAATATATATATATATATATATATATATATATATATATATATATATATATATATATATATATATATATATATATATATATATATATATATATATATATTTACAGCTTCTCTTTGCTCATTATCTAAACACGGAGTGAAGGAGCATCTTTAAGGAAGAATGCACTGGCTGTGCATAAACTCAGCTCAGTTTAGCAACTGAGAAGGTGAGACAATTTGCCAGCAACTGTACAAGATGATGGTATTGATGAGTCTTAAAAATGGGGATTAGTGGTGGCATTAGTAGCAGTAGCAAAATTTAGCAGTACCCCAAACAAATAGCTTAGAATGTGCACATACATAGAGACCGATTGGGGATGTTTAGTAAACAGCAATTCAAAGGGATCCTATGAAGCCAGAGACTGAGCTGCTAACTGAAATATAGGTCAAGCCTGCTATGTAATTGTCATGTTTTATCAAACAAATAAGTCATTTTTATTTACTTGGATTGCCAATGCCTTGCATTAAAAAAAATCCGTCTTCAGCCCACAGTTGTGCTTGCTATACATATACATCGGGAATTGGGATCCGGCATATCTCCCAAGTATTGGATCAGAGAAGGCCGTGGATAACAGAATAACAGAGACGGAAGGGACCTTAGAGGACATCTAGTCCAGTGGTCACCAACCACTGGGGCGGGGATTACTGGTGGTCCATGAGAAAATTTGGGTGGTCCACAGAGAATTGTCCCCCCCAAAGCAATTAATCCAGGCTGCGTGGGAATGCAAGGCTGCCCCACCCACATGGCCCGTGGGAACACAAGGCTTGTGTTGCTTGCATTGTGCACAACATGAGGTAGTGAGGGGAGGGGGGAAAGGGGCGAAGGGGGGGAACTTGACCCACTCATCCCACACACCTCGCTTGGCCACCGGGCTGCTTCTTTCTGCTTCTTTCTCCTTCTGCTTTTGGCTGCACGCAAGGAAAGCAGCCAAAGTCTTTCTTTCTCTCCCCCAAACTCCTCCAGAAATGAGTCTTTGGGACCCTGCAAGGCCTCCTGCTCCAAGAGGCTGCACCAGTGTGACAAGTCTCACAAAGACTCATTCCTGGTGGAGTTTGGGGGAGAGAAAGAAAGACTTCTGCGGCTTCTGCTGTTTTCCTTGCATGAAGCCAAAAGTCTCTCTCTCTCTCTCTCTCTCTCTCTCCCCCTGAGAATGGAGCTGGAGCTGTCTTGCAATCCCAAATAAAGAATGATCGATTGGTTGGAAAAATGGGGTGGGGAATTTTCCTGCAGACTTTTTGGGGGATTTTCCCAGGGCCTCTGGTCCGCGGGATTTAAAATTATGAGGTCCAAAAGATTGGTGACCCCTGTTCCAGTCCAACCCCCCCGCCCAAGCAGGAGAGCCTGGCCTACTGCATTCCAGGCAAATGGTTATCCAGTCTCTTCTTAAAAACCTCCAGTGATGGAGAAAGGAGGGAGGGAGGAAGACAGGATAACAGGATAACAGGACGGGAACCTTGGAGATCCTCTAGTCCAACCCTCCACTCAAGCAGGAGACCTTGTACCATTTCAGACAAATGGCTGCCCAATCTGTTCTTTAAAAACTCACAACTTCTGGAGACAAGTCATTACACTGGTTGTTCTGACTGCCAGGAAATGCCTCCTTCGTTTTAGGCTGGTTCTCTCCTCCATTAGTTGTGGTTAACTACAACTTACTGAATAAATCAGAACTGCTTAGGTTCAACACAAACCACAAAACAACAGCTTGCAAGGCCCACTGGCTGAAAACTCAGACAAATGGCTAACCCAACAGTTAAAACCAAACCACTGGTTTGCAGAGATGAAGGAGAGAGCATTGGGTGGCTTTGATGCTTATCTGAAAATGCCCCAATTTCCATCCAGCGACTTGACAGTCCAAAGGGGAGAGATTTACAATCTCCAAGAGGCATAAAAACAGCCCTGAGGACTCCAGTGCAGCTGATATCTCAATTGCAAATCAATAATCCTGCAGGGTTTATCCAACTTTCAACTGTTTTTCTTCTTCTTCTTCCTAGCCTGGAGTGCAGCAAGTCCATCAAGAAACCTTAGATAAATTTAGTCACAGGAATGAATTTTGTTTCCTTTCTTCTGGGATAGGAACAACCAGGATAACCTGGACAAATCTCTCCGTTGCCCAAGGAGAAGGTACCTTTGACCAAACGTATATCTGGAACCTCCCTATTACTTATTTGGCCTCCTATCCAAGTTTCCAGTAGAAGGGGAAATATTTGTAGCTCAGGATGGAAAGGATGGTTTCTGAGATGGGTTGCTTTCTTGCAAACATTTCATGACCCAACTAGGTAACTTCATCAGGGCTGGAAGGGAATGGGGTTTGCAGAGTGGGGGGGAGGAGGAGTAAAAGGAGAATGGGGTTCTTGGTTCCTTCTCAGCTGGGTTGTTTTCTTGCAGGCATTTTATGACCCAGCTAGGGAACGTCATCGGGCTGGAAGGGAGTGAGGTTTGTGGAGAGATGGAGAAGAAGAAGAGAAGGAGAAGGAGGAGGAAGAAAGAAGAGGAGGAGAGGAGGAGGAGGAGGGAGGAGGAGGAGGTGATGGAGATGTGATGAAGAAGGAGGTGAGGAGGGGGGAGAGGGAGAGGGAGAGGTAGGAGGAGGAGAGGGAAATGGAGATGGAGAAGAGGAGAGGAGAAGGAGAAGGAGGAGGAGAAGAGAAGGAGGAGGAGAGGAGGAGGAGATAGAGAGGAGGATGGAGGAGGAGAAGAGGAGGAGGCCATGGAGATGATGAAGAAGGAGGAGAAGAGGAGGAGGGGAGAGGGGGAGGGAGGAGGGGAGGAGGAGAGGGGAGAAGATGAGAAGAGAGAAGAAGAGGAGGAGAGGAGAGGAGGGAGAAGGAGGAGGAGAGGAGAGGAGGAGGAGGAAGGAAGAAGAGGAGGAGAGGAAGGAGATGAGATGGAGGAGGAGAAGATAAGGAGGAGGAGATGGAGAGGGGGATGGAGGAGGAGAAGAGGAGGAGAAGAGGAGGCAGCCATGGAGATGTTGAAGGAGGAGGAGGAGGAGGGGAGAGGGAGAGGGAGAGGAGGAGGAGGAGAGGGGAAATGGAGAAGGAGAAGAAGACGGGGAGAAGGGGAAGGAGAAAGAGTGAAAAAGGAGGCAGATGGTGGTGAAAAAGCGGAAGGAGCGGTGGAGAAGGAGGAGGAGGTAAAGGTGAGGGAGGGGAGGAGGAGGAGGAGGAGGAGGAACATAGGAAGGGTAATGTTCTGTCCGTTGACCTCAGTAGGTGCGAAGGTCTTCCTCCTTCAGGGAACCAAAGACTTGGAGAGAGCCACCAAGACAGAAGTCCCACCTCCAACCCTTGGGACCCTGCAGAAGCCTCCTGCTCCAAGAGGCTGCACCAGTGTGACAAGTCTCACAGGGACTCATTCCTGGTGGGTTTGGGGGAGAGTGGTTCTGCGGCTTCTGCTGTTTTCCTTGCAGAGCCTCTCTCTCTCTCTCTCTCTCTCTCTCTCTCTCTCTCTCTCTCTCTCTCTCTCTCTCTCTCTCTCTCTCTCTCCCCCTGAGAACGGAGCTGGAGCTGTCTTGCAATCCAAAATAAAGAATGATCGATTGGTTGGAAAAATGGGGTGGGGAATTTTCCTGAAGACTTTTATGGGGATTTTCCCAGGGCCTCTGGTCCGCGGGATTTAAAATGATGAGGTCCAAAAGGTTGGTGACCCCTGTTCTAGTCCAACCCCCCACCCAAGCAGGAGAGCCTGGCCTACTGCATTCCAGACAAATGGTTATCCAGTCTCTTCTTAAAAACCTCCAGTGATGGAGAAAGGAGGGAGGGAGGAAGACAGGATAACAGGATAACAGGACGGGAACCTTGGAGATCCTCTAGTCGAACCCTCCACTCAAGCAGGAGACCCTGTACCATTTCAGACAAATGGCTGCCCAATCTGTTCTTTAAAAACTCACAACTTCTGGAGACAAGTCATTACACTGGTTGTTCTGACTGCCAGGAAATGCCTCCTTCGTTTTAGGCTGGTTCTCTCCTCCATTAGTTGTGGTTAACTACAACTTACTGAATAAATCAGAACTGCTTAGGTTCAACACAAACCACAAAACAACAGCTTGCAAGGCCCACTGGCTGAAAACTCAGACAAATGGCTAACCCAACAGTTAAAACCAAACCACGTTGCAGAGATGAAGGAGAGAGCATTGGGTGGCTTTGATGCTTATCTGAAAATGCCCCAATTCCATCCAGCGACTTGACAGTCCAAAGGGGAGAGATTTACAATCTCCAAGAGGCATAAAAACAGCCCTGAGGACTCCAGTGCAGCTGATATCTCAATTGCAAATCAATAATCCTGCAGAGTTTATCCAACTTTCAACTGTTTTTCTTCTTCTTCTTCCTAGCCTGGAGTGCAGCAAGTCCATCAAGAAACCTTAGATAAATTTAGTCACAGGAATGAATTTTGTTTCCTTTCTTCTGGGATAGGAACAACCAGGATAACCTTGGACAAATCTCTCCGTTGCCCAAGGAGAAGGTACCTTTGACCAAACGTATATCTGGAACCTCCCTATTACTTATTTGGCCTCCCTATCCGAGTTTCCAGTAGAAGGGAAAATATTTGTAGCTCAGGATGGGAAAGGATGCTTTCTGAGCTGGGTTGCTTTCTTGCAAACATTTCATGACCCAACTAGGTAACCTCATCAGGGTTGGAAGGGAATGGGGTTTGCAGGGGTGTGGGGGGGGAGGAGTAAAAGGAGAATGGGGTTCTTGGTTCCTTCTCAGCTGGGTTGTTTTCTTGCGGGCATTTCATGACCCAGCTAGGGAACGTCATCGGGGCTGGAAGGGAGTGAGGTTTGTGGAGAGATGGAGAAGAAGAAGGAGAAGGAGGAGGAAGAAAAAGAAGAGGAGGAGGAGGAGGAGGAGGAGGAGGAGGAGGAGGAGGAGGAGGAGGAGGAGGAGGAGGAGGAGGAGGGAGGAGGAGGAGAGGAGGGTGATGGAGATGATGAAGAAGGAGGAGGAGGGAGAGAGGGAGAGGTAGGAGGAGGAGAGGGAAATGGAGATGGAGAAGAGGAGAAGAGAAGGAGAAGGAGGAGGAGAAGAGGAGGAAGAAGAAGAGGAGGAGATGGAGATGGAGGAGGAGAAGAGGAGGAGGAGATGGAGATGATGATGAAGAAGAAGGAGGAGGAGAAGAGGAGGAGGAGAAGAGGAGGAGGAGATAGAGAGGGGGATGGAGGAGGAGGAGGGAGGAGAAGAGGAGGAGGGGGGAGAGGGGAGGGAGGAGGAGGAGAGAGGAAATGGAGATGGAGAAGAGGAGGAGGAGGAGGAGAAGGAGGAGGAGAAGAGGAGGAGGAGGAAGAGGAGGAGGAGGAGATGGAGATGGAGGAGGAGAAGAGAAGGAGGAGGAGATGGAGAGGGGGATGGAGGAGGAGAAGAGGAGGAGAAGAGGAGGCAGCCATGGAGATGTTGAAGGAGGAGGAGGAGGAGGGGAGAGGGAGAGGGAGGAGGAGGAGGAGAGGGAAATGGAGAAGGAGAAGAAGACGGGGAGAAGGGGAAGGAGAAAGAGTGAAAAAGGAGGCAGATGGTGGTGAAAAAGCGGAAGGAGCGGTGGAGAAGGAGGAGGAGGTGAAGGTGAGGAGGAGGAGGAGGAGGAGGAGGAGGAACATAGGAAGGGTAATGTTCTGTCCGTTGACCTCAGTAGGTGCGAAGGTCTTCCTCCTTCAGGGAACCAAAGACTTGGAGAGAGCCACCAAGACAGAAGTCCCACCTCCAACCCTACTAAAGGCAGAAGACCGGACTGGCTAGACTGGGAGGGAAGGGCTCCAAAGCGCGGGTGGGCGGGGTCCCCAAGGCTAGACACACACACACTCGCCAAGCCCCCCCACCCCCCATAGCCCCTCTCCCCAAATAACCAAACGCTCCCAGCCTTCCAGCTTGGTAGACCATCACCCAGCCACCCCGCCCCTCCGCACCGGGCTCTCGTCCTACCCTGCGGGGCCGTCCGCCGGTTGGAAGGGTGCCTTTCTGGAGTGCTCCCCCCCCCCACCCAGGCGGAGGGCTCTCTCCCGGGAGAGGCGGGGAGAGCGCGGCGGAGACGACTCCGAGGCAGGGACCGCGGCCGCCTGCACTTTGCTGACACCGGCGATTCCCACTTGCGCACAGCCCGCCCTCCCGACGCCCCCCCAGCGCTCGTCCTTGAGCCCTGGAAAAGACTCGGGCGCCGCCGAGCGAAGCGCCGAGAGCGCGCCGTGACTCTTGCAGGGCACCGGGCGTCGCGGAAGGGAAGGAAAGGAGAGGAGGGAGGAGAGGAGAGGAGAGGAGAGGAGAGGAGGAAGGAAGGAGAGGAAGGAAAGAAGGAGGAGAGGAAGGAGAAGGAAGAGGGAGGGAGAAAGGAAGAAGAAGGAAGGAGAGGAGGAAGGAAAGGAAGGAAGGAGAGGAAGGGGAGGAGGGAGAAAGGAAGAAGGAAGGAAGGAAGGAAGGAAGGAAGGAAGGAAGGAGAGGAAGGAGAGGGAGGGAGAAAGGAAGAAGGAAGGAAGGAGAGGGAGGAAGGAAAGGAAGGAAGGAGAGGAAGGGGAGGGAGGGAGAAAGGAAGAAGGAAGGAGAGGAGAGGAAGGAAGGAAGGAAGGAGAGGAAGGAAGGAAGGAAGGAAGGAAGGGGAGGGAGGGAGGGAGGAAGGAAGGAGAAGGAAGGAAGGAGAGGAAGGAAAGAAGGAAGGGAGGGAAGGGAGGGAGGAGAAAGGAAGAAGGAAGGAAGGAAAGAGGGAAGGAGAGGAAGGAAGGAAGGAAGGAAGGAAGGAAGGAAGGGGAGGGAGGGAGGGAGGGAGGAAGGAGAAGAAGGAAGGAGAGGAAGGAAGGAAGGAGGGAGGAAGGAAGGAAGAAAGAAGGAAGGAAGGAAGGAAGGGAGGGAGGGAGGAAGGAAGGAGAAGAAGGAAGGAGAGGAAGGAAGGAAAGGAAAGGAAGGAAGGGAGGGAGGGAGGGGAAAAGGAAGAAAGAAGGAAGGAAGGGAGGGAAGGAAGGAAGATCTGACCAGGACCTCCATCCTGGCGTTCAGCCGCGCCTCGACGGCGGCAGAGAAGTCGGACGGGCGGTGGGACAGGCTCTCCCACCCACCCACCCCCAACCCCCAACCAGGAAAAGCTGAGCCGGGACGCTGGAAGTGGCGGCGGACCGGCTCCGAACCCGCGCGCTCTCCTCGCCTTGAAGCCGCGATCCCTGCTTCTTCCCATCGTCGGCGGTGGGGGAGAACGGGGGACGGACGGTTCGAGGCACCCAAGTCGGTCCAGGATGCAGGCGAGGAGGCTGCGGAAGGCGCAACCGTCCGGCGAGACGCATCGGGCGGCAAGTCGGGCTCCCCAGCCGCCTTCCCCGGAGGTTTCCAGAGCTTCGGGACGCTTCCCGGTGAGTCTCGCCCTCCAGTCCCCGCACCCGCCCAAGTCTTGGGCGGGTTGGGTCTTCAAGCGGAGTCGGAGATGCAGCTGGGAGACCTCGACCCGGGACGCACCTCGACCCTGACCGAGGCGGTTCAGACGACCGAGGGGATGAGTTCTGGAGCCGCCGAGGCCGCCGCCGCCGCCGCCGCTGCCTTCCTCCCCGTTGAACCCCCGGCCGTCCAGTCCAGGATGGAGAACTTCAGGAAGGTGAAGACCTCCGAGCAAGGCGGCCCTTCGCCTTTCCCGGACCTGCAGCCCCACGTGGTGGAGATGAAGGTGAAAGAAGGCAGCAAAATCCGGAACTTGATGGGCTTCGCCATGGCCAGGATGGAGAAGGAAGAGATCCGCCAGATCGTCTTCAGTGGCTGCGGTCGGGCCGTCACCAAAACCATCACCTGCGTGGAGATCATGAAGAGGAGGCTGGGAGGCCTCCACCAGGTCACCAAGCTCCAGTACCGGACCTTGGTGGAAGTGTGGGAGAACCAAGGACCCCGGTCGGAAGGGCCTCCGGAACACCTCACCGTCCACAAAAACGTGCCCTCCGTCTGCATCCTCTTGTCCAAGGACTTGGTAGACCCCAACCAAATGGGCTACCAAGCCCCCAGCCCTCCGGCTAGCCTCTGGGCTGAGCGTAGCATCTCCCCCAAGGCAACTAAGAGAAGGTTGCTTGCGCCCCAAGAAGAGGACTAGCCCAACCCTACAGCCCCCCAAACCAAGAACTCGGGGAGGGTTCATGACTTGTGGGTTTTGTACACGGTGGTGCACTTCGTGTGTCCCTTCAGCCTTCAGGGTGGGGGGGAAACGTGAGGGAAAAATAATAATAATCCAAACTATAATTCGGGAAGACTGGTTGAGTTTGCCATTTGCATTTAGAGACGCTTTGCAGGCTTGCAGTAGAGTGGATGTCACTTGTGCTCGCCCCGGACTTGCAGATGGAATAATGGAACTGGAAGGTACCTTGGAGGTCTTCCAGCCCAACCCCCTGTTCCAGCATGGGTACAAGGAAAACATGGCTTGATTCAACTGGGATGTTTTTCCCCTGGTGTTGACTTGGTGGTGTGAGTGATTGAGAAATGCCTGGGAGTTTCGCCACTTTGATTTGGATGGGGAAGAAAGGCAAATTTAGGTGACCCTTGGAGGTGAGATCGAATTGAGATGGAGGGCAGAATGGAAGGGGAAAGGGAAAAGAGACTGTTTTTTTTTTTTGTAGATGCCCCCAGTGGAATGACAGACTGGCTAAATAAGGAGGCACTGGAGGCACCAAATGCTCAAGAGCCATAAGTAGCACATCTGCTAAGAGCTTACGCGAAGGAGTACATTTTAATTGCTGTAAGAGGGGAAAACATTTTGCGGAATACCTAGGAAATATGTTACTCTTTGTTCCAGTGGAAAGGTGCATGACTACATTGTACTTGACACAATACAATATACAGCATATTGTGCACCAATACAATGCTCTCTAAAGGGTTTTTTTAAGGGTGTTTCTCAATAGGAAAAAAATAAACCCTGGTTTGACGCAAGAGGAGATTCACACATTGTGAGAAGTGCCCGTGTTTTCTTTGGTTTGGGCTCGGCAGGGTCTGTAAATCCTGGTTTGTAAAACATGGGTTCAGATTTGGACTGTTCTGCACACCCCGCCGGTTGTTTTGGCTTCGATAAAGTTTTATTGAACAAGCCATGGTTGAATGTCACTTATCGACGTTAACTTTTGGGGGGCTGTTTCCTTGTTTGGGGGGGGGGGTGGCTAAAAGATGATAAATGACACATCATTATTTTAGCTGTAGGAAAAACAATCAGAGAGGATTTCCCCATCTGCTTTTTTCATTGTGCAGTTCCATCTTCTCTAGTTTCTGGTCTCCAAAGTCATTAGACCTTTCCACTGATGGTCATGGTATGTTTGTCCTTGGGAAGAGCTTTCCCTGATGTCAATCTTCTGGAGATGTTGGAGGTCCAGGCCGAGCTCAGTGAAGGTCACTTAATGAGGATGATGTTATCCATTCAGCCGTGTCCGACTCTTGACAACTCTACGGGCCAGGTCTCTCCACCTCTTCCACGGCTTCTTTGTATTGTTCTGTGCTCTGGCTGAGGTCAGCTTTGATAATATCCAGCCATTGTCCTTTGATATCACTTAATACCGGACCCCAAAACGGAGGCAGAAAACCTTCCCAAATTTCCCTCCCAATCCGCTAAGTCTATATTATATCCAATATATTTTTTGCCCATGCTATCATACAACCTTTTACTACTTCCTCTTCCAAAGCAAATTTTAATAGATAATTATACATCCTTGTTATAAATTGCTTCTCGGGGCCTATGAGAATTTTATCTAACGGTTGTAGCTCAGTATGAATTCCAAATTCTTCTACATCTTTTTTTTTTGTATCTGGTTTGCAGCTGGAGATATGGCCACCAGTCTATGATTATACCTTTTCTCTTTTCATTCCTGGCTTGCTTTTAATTTTCCCTGATGATCTAATATTTCTTCGTGTCTGATCACACATGCCTCCTAAGGACAGCATGCATACCTCTGTGTAGTTTCCTTGACGGCAACATGAAAAGCGCCAACAAAACAAAACACCGCAAACACAAACCACCTTCCCAAAGCCCATAGTTGAAGGCCAGTCCTCAGCCTGCTGTGATAGGGAGCTGAGAAGTCTACATTGAGATGTTTGGGTTGTCAGGAAGGTCCTGTTTAAGTCACACCTTCATTACCAGCTGTCGGGGTTATTAATGGCCGGCTTCAAGGCTACAGCCCAGTGATTTCGTTTGAGTGAAGTCCAGAAAGAGACAGATGGACCTATTTTGCTCTTTTCTGCCATCTGAGGCCTCAGATTAGAGAGATGCGAGCCAGGGATCCAGAAGCTATTAAATATTTGAAGCTTTCATGCTATTCCTAGGATGCATCTCCTGCGTCTACGGGCTTTGTTTTATCGTGGGACTGCAACTCAGTTTTGCATGGGGTAAAGGAGCTCCCGCTAAGATGCTCGAAATGAATAATGGCATGAGGCTGAATTTGCAAAGTTTTTGCTTTCCTTAGGAGCTTAAGATGTGGATATTGTGAAATCATTCATGGGAATGACTTGGGGGCTGATGGGTTGAACCATCTCTTCTATTTCTCTCTCTCTCTCTCTCTTTTTTTTCTTTAAACAAAATATTAAGTGGGCGCACAAAACATCTTGGAATGGGATGAGCTATTTGGAGAAAATCATGCCAGTATTATTAGCATTTTTGCTATTTACATTTAGCAAAATAATCCTTGGGATTGGGCAGAGGCCCAGGGTTATCTCCTTGAGCCCTGAACCTAAACAGAGGAGAGAAACGATTGTGCTTTATTCCTTAGACTTTTTCTTATTCCGAGGTCCTTTTTTTTTTCATTGTTTCTCTTCTTCCTGATGTGTTTACAGTGTTTCTGGTTTAAAAAGCTTTTAGAGCTTTCCAGGCCTTGAGCGAATATTATAAAAGTGACACAATACCAGAGACTTTGTAAGGTTACACGGGTATTTCAGAAGTGGATGAGAAAAAAAAAATCCATCAAAAGCAATCATTCTTGGAGACAAATAATGTGTCAGTTGGGATATAAAAAAAAATATGCTGGGTTCACCACTACAGAAATGAGAATAAATATTCACTCTCTCCAGGGAAGAGGCTAGCCTTTGAAAGACTCCTACACACGGGCTGGGTCTGCACAAATAATGAGACTTGTTGACTTTTGGCTTATTCTGAGGTACAAACACAGAAAACTGTAGATTATTTTACAGATCTTGGTTGAATAAAACCACAAGAGTCTTATGTAAAATCACAGAAGAAATAAACTAAGCCCTGAAGGGTTTGGTATAATCCTGACCACAGTTGGATTTAGATAGTTATGTGAATCCAGACATTTTTAATTACTTATTTATTATTTAAACCCCACCTTTCTTTTTGATAAATAACTCAAGGCAGTGAGCATACCTAATGTTCCTTCCTCCTCCTATTTTCCCCACAGTGACAAAGTGAGAAGGGTTGGGTAGAGGGAATGTGACTGTCCCAAGGTCACCCAGTCAGCTTCCATGCCTAAGACAGGACTAGAACTCACTGTCTCCTGGTGATTGGTCCAAAGTAACCCAGCTGGCTTTCATGCCTAAGGCAGGACTAGAACTCACCATCTCCTGGTGATTGGTCCAAAGTAACCCAGCTGGCTTTCATGCCTAAGGCAGGACTAGAACTCACCGTCTCCTGGTGATTGGTCCAAAGTCACCCCATTGACTTTCTAGTCCTAAGACAGACTAGAACTCTCAGTTTCCTGGTTTCAACCCTGGTGCCTTTGCCGTTAGTCTAAATTCACTCTCTGAGTAAACAGTCTTACACAAGTCCTCATCAATTCTTTTTTTGAACACTTTTCTGGGCTCGAATTGGAGGGATGGAGGGTTTTCGTGAACATAAGAATTACCCAGACCTGATCATTACCCGGCTTTGAAGGAAACCTTAATGCCCAATTTATTTGTTCCATTTCCATAAAATGTAGTTCAGCCGTAATTGCCTCAGATGTGAGTATTGTGGTTTGGAATTTTAATGTTTTGGTGATCAATGGGCTGTGATCATGTTTGATTATAATGTGCTTTAATTGCCTGCACCTGATTGCTGAGGGCTACTTTGAGGGAAGGGGGTGAGCGGCTTGAAAGTTGGCTGGCAACATACCTGTGTTGTTTTTTTAAAATAAAAATCAACGCATTAATATTTACGCAGCAAAAAAGGATACCGTAATTAAAACGAGTTGGTTTTCAGCACCGTGGAGAGCATCCTATGAGGTAGCTCGCTCCAAGGTTGGATTTGACCACCGCTGGGTTAACCCGGATGTTTAAGCAGCTGGCTTTGTAGTCTGTGCTTTTTGGGAGTAAGACACAACACATAAGCCAGCATGCTTTAATGGTTATGGCTAGAAAGCAGGAGATGGGGAGTTCTAGTCCCACTTTAGGCACGAAAACAAGCAGACTGGGGGATTCTGGGAGTTGAAGTCCAACTCTCTTAAAGTTGCCCAGGTTGATAAACCCTGACCTTATGGATAACCACTTGACCAACACCACAAAGACAGAGGCATTGTTGTCCGACAGGAAGCTTACAAAATATCTGAGACATGAAGAGGGCCTGCTCTTCAGGCCAAGCATCCGTTTTCTGTGCAGCCACATTCTTATTCCTTGTCTCTTGCTCTTCAGGCCTCCGGAGGGCAGTGCCATTGACCAAGACCTTCTACAAAAGGTTGGCAAAAAGGGGCATCTACCTTGGCTTTTGACAGACAGCGTTTTGCATTCCCGTCAGCTCACGTTGGCTACCACAAGCTGTCAGACACGGTCAGGGTTCCGCTAAACCTCCAACCGGTTTCTCTGTTATCTTTCTGTTTATCAAGCCAACGTTGGCTTTGAATCGGATGCCAGGGCGGCTGGGTGGTTGCCAAAAATGAGAAATATGGATATAAAAATGGCACAAACCTTAGAGACGTTTGGAGAGGGGAAAAGAAGACCTTGCCATTCTGGAGTTCCACCCCACTCTCTGCCTCCTATTTTTAAGGGCCTCTTTCTTTGAAAATACCTGATCTCCCTGTTTTAATGCAGCCGGGGGAGGGGGGAGGCAGGATGTGCTGTAAAATCTACAGGAGAGAGAGAGAGAGAGAGAGGGAGGGAGGGAGGGAGGGAGAGAGAGAGAGAGAGAGAGAGGCAGAGAAGCTCCTAATAGGATCTGTTGTTAGTCCGCCTTCTTATCTCCCCGCAAACAGCTGCTTCCTTGGAGCTATTGGTGGACGCTTATCTCTTTGCCACACAGATCAATTCGTTTTGCTCATTTTCCTGCTGTATGATGGAATATTAATTTTCCGCTGTTGTTCTCCTTCACCTCTTTGTTGCCTTTCTTCTCCCACTTCCTTCCCGACAAGACTGGGATCAATTGTGGAAGGTGTGGAGGCACTCAAACCACCAAGGCAGACAAACCTTGGGAATCACAGAATCAAAGGATAACAGAGTTGGAAGGGACCTTGGAGGTCTTCTAGTCCAACCCCTTGCTCAGGCAGGAAACCCTACACCGTTTCAGACAACTGGTTGTCCAATCTCTTCTTTAAAACTTCCAGTGTTGGAGCATTCACAACTTCTGGAGGCAAGTGGTTCCACTAATTAATTGTTCTCACTGTCAAGGGGATAGATAGATAGATAGATAGATAGATAGATAGATAGATAGATAGATGGATGGATGGATGGATGGATGGATGGATGGATGGATGGATGGATGGATGGATGGATGGATGGATGGATGGATGGATGGATGGATGGATGGATGGATGGATGGATGGATGGATGGATGGATGGATGGATGGATGGGTGGGTGGATGGATGGAAGGATGGGTGGGTGGATAGATAGATGGATGGATGGATGGAAGGATGGATGATGGATGGATAGATAGATAGATAGATAGATAGATAGATAGATAGATAGATGATTTGATCCCATCTCTATTCAAACCCATGGCAGCTTATCCATAAAATATATCACACTACAACAAATAACTCCCCAAAGGAGATATACACTGGAATCCCACCCAGCCAGGATTGGTTCCCTCTTCAAGCAGAAGGCTATTTTAAAGGGCTGGAGCAGCTTCCCCCAAATACTCTCTTGACCTCCCCAACATGAGGAAATAACCAGCTACCTCTCCCAGCATAAGAGTCAGGCCAATTCCAGTGAGAAGATCTATGGTCCTGTCATAGGCCTCAGGGAAGGAAATGACATGAAATTGAAGCTGTAGGAGAAAGGGCAGAGTCAAGCAAATCGTCAGTCGAGAATTGCTGCGTTCCCATGAATGGTCCAATTTCTCTCAAACTGCAACTTAATGTGTGGTCCCAATTCTTTGTTCTTGACAGAAGCCAGGAATTGAAGCTTAGAGACTTCATCCATCCTTCAGTCTTGAGAACCCAATGCCTCAACTGTCACTTGGTGTAACAACCCAACTGCCAGATCTTCGGTGGTTAACAAGGTTACTTGAAGATCAGAGGCCCTTCTTGGCATTCCTCTCTTTGGAAAAAGACTGAGGTCAGTCCCCTGGGGTAAATGAGATGGAAACACTAACAGTTCAGTTAATTCTACTTTATTATAAGGCTACATTAACAGAATCTTTATATTAACAGAACAGTAGACTTGAGTATTTATTTTAAATTCTGTTATACAAATATCCCAATAAAAGAGGAACACAGACAAATCACAAGCAATAAATCTTACTTTAAGATCAGAGGTTTATTTCATGAGCAATTTGGAACATGAAAAGCCATATATATCAATAACCACTTATATCAATATATCAAAGCCACTTATATCAATAACCCATTGCAATGAGGTCCACTGACATGGCGGATTCCAGCAAGGAGTAGCCATGGCCAGTGGCCCTGAACTCACCCCAAGACATTCTTTTTATATTTTTCTGCAAAATCCCATTTCACAGCAACAGCACAGCAGGATTACAAATAGTTCTGGTACATTTTGAAATCACCTTATCTAAAAATTTGGTTCATGTCTCTTTATTCTGGTATCTGCTACCTTCCAAGTTGAATCTGATAGATCAATAGCCTATATTTTTCTTCCCACAGTTCCTTTCCAAACAAACCTCTTTTGATCATGCTGTTGAAATTAGATGGCCGATCGTCAGCCTGAAGCGTAAGAGGTAACAGATAACAGATAATCAGAGTTGGAAGGGATCTTGTAGGTCATCTTGTCCAACCCCCTGCTCAGGCAGGAGACCCTACACCACTTCTGACTGATGGCAGTCCAATCTCTTCTTGAAAGCCTCCAGGGATGAAGCTCCCACAACTTCCGAGGGCAACTTCTGTTCCATGGGTTGATGGTTCTCACTGTCAGAAAGTTTCTCCTTATTTCCAGGTTGAATCTCTCCTTGTTCAGTTTCCATCCATTATTCCTTGACTGGCCTTCGGGTGCTTTAGAAAACAACTTGACCCCCTTTTCCTCTCTGTGGCAGCCCCTCAAATATTGGAAGACCGCTATCATCTCTCCCCTGGTCCTTCTCTTTACTAGACTAGCCAAGCCCAGTTCCTGCAAACCATTCATCAAATGTTTTAGCTTCCAGCCCCCAAATCATCCTGGTTGCTCTTCTCTGCACTTTTTCTAGAGTCTTAACCCTTTTTTTATAGTGTGGTGACCAAAACTGGATGCAGTACTCTAGGTGCGGTCTTACTAAGGCTTTATAGAGTGGTATCAGTACCTCCCTTGATCTTGATTGTGATATTTCTAGGAACATTCTTTTAAGGAAATGTGAAGCAAAATGGATGCATTTAATTCCACTTAACATAATTAGCATGAATTAATTAATAGTTGGTTTTTGTTTCAGGCAGCCTTGCGGATGAAAGCACCAGGCCCATGATGCAGACTGGGAGCAGATTGGTCGTTTTTTTGCTGTAGAGAAACGGAGGGCAGGAATTGCTGACATTAATTCTACCAGCAATGTTTTAAATGTTATATATCCCCCAGGATGTTTCTCCACAGTGTCTCATCTGTCAGATTGTTACAGGCACTAAGAGCTTTTTGCACCTATAAAAAGTTTCACCCCCCCGAGCACCAGAAGAGTCATCCATCATGCCAAGGTGGCCTATGGCAGAACCATCTGGTGAATTTTACCCTGTGATGGAGTTTTTAATGAGCCGGGTGGCATCCTGAGCCCAATAAAACTGCTTGAGACTCAGAATACAGTGGAATAGAGAATAGAATAGAATAGAAAATAGAACAGAATAGAATAGAATAGAATAGAATAGAATAGAGGAATAAGAATAGAATAGAATAGATGAAGACTAAAATAGAATAGAATAAATGAATAGAATATAATAAAATTCAGGGATGGAATGGAATGGAATAGAATAGAATAGAATAGAATAGAATAGGATAGGATAGGATAGGATAGGATAGGATAGGATAGGAATAGGATAGAATAGAATAGAAGAGTTGGAAGGGACCTTGGAGGTCTTCTAGTCCAACCCCCTGCGAAATGGAATGGAGCAGAGTAGAATAAAATGGAATGGAATAGAATAGAATAGAAGAATAGAATAGAATAGAATAGAATAGAATAGAATAGAATAGAATAACAGAGCAGAGCAGAGCAGAACAGAACAGAACAGAAAGCTGGAAGGGACCTTGGAGGTCTTCTAGTCCAACCCCTTTCTTAGGCAGGAAATCCTATACCATTTCAGACAAATGGTTATCCAATCTCTGCTTTAAAACTTCCAATGTTGGAGCATTTGGTGGCGCAATGGTCAGAATGCGGTACTGCAGGCTACTTTTGCTGACCGTCAACTGCCTGCAATTGGGCAGATCGAATCCCATCAGGCTCAGGGTTGACTTATCCCTCCACCCTTCTGAGATGGGTGGGTAAAACGAGGATCCAGATTGTTGGGGGCAAGAGGCTGACTCTGTAATCTGCTTAGAGAGGGCTGAAAAGCCCTGTGAAGCGGTATATAAGTCCAAGTGCTATTGAGACTGCAGGCTAACTCTGCCCACTGCCAGCAGTTTGATTCTCACTAGGTTCAAGGTTGACTCAGCCTCCCATCCTTCCGAGGTGGGTAAAATGAGGACCCAAAATTGTTGAGGGCAAGAGGCTGACTTTGTAAACCACTTAGAAAGGATTGTAGAGCACTATGAAGCGGTATATAAGTCTAAGTACTATTGCTATTTACAACTTCCAGAGGCAAGTTATTCCACTAATTGTTCTACCTAAAACTACAAAGAGACTTTCCCTAGTTTCTCCAGCATAAAGGAGGAGGGGGAGAATTATATTGTCTGTCTCACAAGATTCTGTTGATGTGGCTTTACCATAAAGTAGAATTAGCTCACCTGACTGTGATTCCCATCTAGTTTATTCTGCAGACTTGACAGAACTGCGATGGTGCAAACTATAACTGAGCATTTTTAATGTGCCGCGCCAAGCCAACCATTGCAAAACATGATTTATGACTCAAGGCTGAGAAGTAGAGAGGCAGCCTTGAAGAAGGCATGCAATCGAGATTATTTAAACGCCAGCGTAGACTTGGAAAGAAAGAGTGAGGAGGAACAGCCCCGATTGCAGGGCAGGCCAGCTCTGGGGAATCAGCAACCCTCAAGCATAAATGTTTAAACCTTTAGGAAAATCTCCGGAAATGTCTACACCAGCAACAAGGTGGCACAGCAAAGCAGTAGATTGATTGCTTATTGTACCCTATGACTATCATTAAGTGTTGTACCCGATGATTCTTCAACCTTGACAATCTTCAATCCAAAGATTCTTCAATCTTTTCTTTTATGTACACTGAGAGCATTTGCACCAAGACAAATTCCTTGTGTGTCCAATCACACTTGGCCAATAAAGAATTCTATTCTATTCTATTCTATTCTAATTGTACCCTATGACTGTCATTAAATGTTGCACCTTATGATTCTTGACTCCTGATGAATGTATCTTTTCTTTTTATGAATACTGAGAGCATTTGCACCAAGACAAATTCCTTGTGAGTCTAATCACACTTGGCCAATAAAGAATTCTATTCTGTTCTGTTCTGTTCTACTCTATTCTATTCCATATTCTATTCTCTATACCATTCGATCCCATCCCATTCTATTTAAATTATATTCCTATATCCTTCTATTCTATTCTATGACTATCATTAAGTATTGTACCTGATGATTCTTGATTCTTAACGAATGTATTGTTTTTTTTTATGTACACTGAGAGCATTTGCACCAAGACAAATTTCTTGTGTGTTCAATCACACTTGGCCAATAAAGTATTCTATTCTATTCTATTCTATTCTATACTATTTTATTCTATTTTCTATTCTATTCTATTCTATTCTATTCTATACTATTCTATTCTATTCTATTCTATTCTATTCTATTCTATTCTGTTCTGTTCTGTTCTGTTCCTATTCTATTCTATATTCTATTCTATTCCATATTCTATTCCATATTCTATTCTATTTTCTATTCTATTCTATTCTATTCTATTTTCTATTCTATTCTATTTTCTATACTATTCTATTTTCTATTCTATTCTATTTTCTATTCTATTCTATTTTTCTGTCTTTCTTTCTTTCTTTCTTTCTTTCTTTCTTTCTTTCTTTATTTGATGGAATTTGTCAAACAAAAATCGAGAATCTCAAAAAAAAAACAACTCAAAAAAGGGAGATAGCCAGGCAGCCAAAGCCATGCAAAAAATAAAAACTAAATAAAAAAATAAAAACCCCACCGTAACTTCATCTATTCCTCATCCCCCTTTTCTAGGTTTTGAATTAGAATTAAAATTGAACAATTCCTGCGACCTTCCACTTTTTTCTTCCTTTTTTTTTTCCAATTCAGCTTCTTTGGAATTCTCCTCGCCCTCCTCTGATTGGCTGACGGCGCGCGGCAGAGGGAGGGGGGAAAACACGCCCCTTCCTTTTTTTTTTTTTTTCCCCAGCCCCGCGAAGGCGGCCTTGCCTGTTCTTGGCCTGGCCCGGCCCGGCCCCACCTTTTTTTTTCCCGCCCTCCCGCGTTGCGTCAGGGCGCGTGGCGTTGCGTCAGGGCGCGTGGCGTGGCGTCGGCGCGCCGCCCTAGCCCGGCTCCTCCCCTTTTTGTCCTCCGCGCGCCGAAGGGTGAACGCCGCCGGGGCGGGGGGGAGGGGCGGAGGCAGCGCGTGGCGAGCGAGCAGCCTCAGTCGCGCGCTTAAAAACCGCCCGCGGTCTCCTTCGCGTCCGCCTTTTTTTTTTTTTTCCGTCCTCCTCCTTTTTTCTTCTTCTTCTTTTCTTCTTCTTCTTCTTCTTCTTCCATTCTCCTCAGCCATGCTGGCCGCCGCCCGGCTCCTCCGCAGCTGCGCCGCTGCTCCAGCCCTGCGCGGCCTGGCCCTGAGGACGCCCGCTGCGGCAGGTGAGACGCCTCAGAGCCCCCTGACGGTGGGGGAAATGGCCCCCTTCTTCTCCACAAGGGAGGTGGGGGTGGCGGACTACAACTCCCATCCTCCCCTGCGACCTCTATTCAACCTCCCGCTCCCCTCACGCGTCTCCTGTCAGATTTGACGGGTCGGTGCCGGCGGGGGAGGGGGGAGGAGAGGACGAGATCACCCTGCAAGGCGGCCCCCTCATTTCTCCACACAGACACGCACACGAGTGGGGAGGCGCGGGGTGGGTGGGGGTGGGGTGGAGGTTCTCCCCGCTTCCGTCCTCAGGATCCCGGGCGGGAAGGTGACATTGAACCGGCGGCCTGACTGAGAGAGAGAGAGAGAGAGAGGAAGAAAGAAGGCGGGGAGGCCTGAAGGCGGAAGGCCCGTCGCTCTCTTTTCTGCCCCTCCCCACCCACCCCACCCCCCAGGAGGAAACCGGGCTCGCTCTGGGCTTAAAAGACCAAAAGGGTTGGGGGGGGCGGTGTTTTTTATGTGGTGGGAGGCGGGAGAGAGGACTCTGCCCCCACTGACCCTTTATCCCCTCAAAAGGTGGATTTTCTCCCCTTCTCTACACACAGGTAGCACCTCCCCTTCTCTCCCCCCCCCCCAGGAAATGGGGCTCACTTCGGGGTTAAAAGGCAAAATAATGGGGATATTTGGGGGGGGGGGAGAGAGAGAGAAAGGACGGTGCCCCAGTTGACCCTTAATCTACTCTAAGGTGGAATTCCCCCCCACCCCCATACACACACACACACACACACATATACACACACACACTTCCCCCTCCCCAAGAGGAAACCTTGCTCACTCTGGGGTTAAAAGGCAAAACGATGGGGATATTTGGAGGGGGAAGGACTGTGCCAGTTGACCCTTTACCCCCCCAAAGGTGGATTTTCTCCCGTTCTCTACACACAGATGACACCTCCCCTTCTCTCCCCCCCCAGGACACGGGGCTCACTTCGGGGTTAAAAGGCAAAAGGGTTGGTTATTTGAGGAGGGGGAGGGAAGGGGGGAAAGGACTGCCCCAGTTGACCCTTTATCTACTCTAAGATGGAATTCCCCTCCCCCCCACACGCTTCCCCTTCCCCCAAGAGGAAACCTTGCTTGCTCTGGGGTTAAAAGGCAAAATAATGGGGATATTTTGGGGGGGGGGGAGAGAGAGAAAGGACTGTGCCAGTTGACCCTTAATCTATTCAGGAAACCTTGCTCGCTCTGGGGTTAAAAGGCAAAACGATGGGGATATTTGGAGGGGGAAGGACTGTGCCAGTTGACCCTTTACCCCCTCAAAGGTGGATTTTTCCCCTTCTTTACACACAGATAACACCTCCCCTTCTCTCCCCCCCAGGACATGGGGCTCACTTCAGGGTTAAAAGGCAAAAGGGTTGGTTATTTGAGGCGGGGAGGAAAGAGGGGAAAGGACTGCCCCAGTTGACCCTTTATCTAATCTAAGGTGAATTCCCCCCCACGCATCCCCTTCCCCCAAGAGGAAACCTTGCTTGCTCTGGGGTTAAAAGGCAAAATGATGGGGATATTTGGGGGGGTTAAAGAACTGTGCCAGTTGACCCTTTACCCCCAAAGGTGGATTTTCTCCCGTTCTCTACACACAGATAACACCTCTCCTTCTCTCCCCCAGGACATGGGGCTCACTTCAGGGTTAAAAGGCAAAAGGGTTGGTTATTTGAGGCGGGGGAGGAAAGAGGGGAAAGGACTGCCCCAGTTGACCCTTTATCTAATCTAAGGTGGAATTCCCCCCCCCCACGCATCCCCTTCCCCCCCAAGAGGAAACCTTGCTTGCTCTGGGGTTAAAAGGCAAAATGATGGGGATATTTGGGGGGTTGGGGAAGAACTGTGCCAGTTGACCCTTTACCCCCAAAGGTGGATTTTCTCCCGTTCTCTACACACAGATAACACCTCCCCTTCTCTCCCCCCCCCAGGACATGGGGCTCACTTCAGGGTTAAAAGGCAAAAGGGTTGGTTATTTGAGGCGGGGGAGGGAAGAGGGGAAAGGACTGCCCCAGTTGACCCTTTATCTAATCTAAGGTGGAATTCCCCCCCCCCCACACACACACACACACTTTCCCTTCCCCCCAAGAGGAAACCTTGCTTACTCTGGGGTTAAAAGGCAAAATAATGGGGATATTTGGAGGGGGGGGAGAGAGAAAGGACTGCGCCAGTTGACCCTTTATCCACTTGGGTGGATTTGTGTGTCATGTTTGAAGAAAACCATATGCGGTGCCTTTCACTTTCCTTAAATGAGATTGTCAGTGACATATGTTCTGATTTATATCTATTAAATGACATTGTTTAAAATTCAAGGTATAGCTTCTATTCTTAATAGGCTACACCCAGAAATTATGTATAACTCAACAAAAGCTTAATAACTTTAAGGAAGTTGAAAAGACATTCCTTTGTGTCTTACTCTCCCTTTTATTAACAACAAGCTTTAGTTGAAGAGCCTGTTGGTTATAGCCTCCCTGCCTTCCTCTCACCTCATGGACTTTGAACCTTTAGGTCCACAGCCTTGTGTTACTTTAGAATCCTTTTCAGCTTTTTCCTGTTTCAGAGTAGGAATAGGTGTTGGAGGCTGCCTCAAGAATATGTCACTCCTATTTGCTGCATGCAAGATTTTATTTCACACAGCTGAGCCTTAAAGTTCTTTACCTCCCTAGCATCAAGGCACATTGGCATATGCTAAATAAATAATCAGGACACATAAGATATTATTTTCACAGTTGCTATATTACATTGATAATATTTTAATACCTCCAAAGGCCCATTTACTTAACAGATGTTGAAAGTTTAATTACTCAGTGTTGGTAGAATTGGGCAGATGAGAGAAATGAAACTGCGTGTTAATTATTTAAGGTTTTACAATCGTTTAGCACAGTTTATATGTGCTTATGAAGGCATGCATCTTTTAATAAGAATTTGTTACCAGACATTTTTATAACCGTGGAAATAAGAATTAATTTAGGTTAGGTTAGTTTACTTTATTGTCATTGCACCTCGTATAACAAAATTAAATACCATCTTCAGTGTATTAGCATTAGTCAATATTATACAAGGTTTGCTCATTTACTTCTTAAAAGATTGCAACACTAAGATTAGTGAAGTGAAATTCCAAAAAATCAAATAATTTCCCAGCTTCCTCATTTATCAAATTTATATGCCACCCATCTCCCTGATAAGGCTACTTTGGGTAGCTTACAGACCATAAAAAGAGAAATAAATAAAAGCAGTTAAAAAATTAAAACTATGCAGAAGTCAAGAGCCAAGAGATGGATAGTCTTCTTAACCCATCGGCCACCCCCAGCAGTGAGCATCCCCCCTTGAGCCACCAATCAGAGGGCAAACCCAAGCTTTACTATCCTTCCAGAAGGCCAAAAGGATGAAAGAAGGTCTCGCCTCCAGTGGTCGTGTGTTCCACAGAATCAAGACCACAAACTTGAACATAATTTTCTCCTATATTATTAATAATATAATACAGACTCTGAGACTCTTCTCGTGTTAGTATTTTCTTCCTGTGCCTTGAATGATTAAGCTACTGGAGTAATTCAGTGTTAAATGTCCCCAGTATCTTTTATGCCTATGGTATTTAATTGTTTTGCGGAGTTGAATTATTTAAGAACATTGAAATAAATATTCTCTCCGTGGAAAAATTCCAAAGTCTGCAATGTCCAGCGATGTCCATTTTATGTCCATCACTGTTACAGTCGTGTTAACATTATGGGCAGATTCATTATGGTCATAACTCCAGGACTACCTTTCCTTGTAGTGTTATAGCTTCATCCTTGAATGTTTCACACTTTGTCTTCTGCTCCTTCCCATTTTTGTTCCAAAAACCAGCACTACCTCTGCGTTGCTATGGTCACAAACCAGAGATCACAGATGAAGAACTGGATGCTCGTTGGGTGATGTTCTTCAACAAACCTGATATTGATGACTGGGAACTCAGGAAAGGTAACACACACAGGAAGCATCAGTGGGGGCGGCATTCGAGAAATTGTATTTTCTAAAGATTTGATTGATTTGTGCAACCCAATAGGAATTATATAGGCCCCTTTCTTGGAGCAAACACAATGATCCCAGAGTAAAAATCAAAGATCTTGAGTCCCGTCCCCCACCCAACTTTGAACAGCTAGATTGGTCCAGCAAAACTATAATACATTACAGTTAACAGTGTTAGCCTTTGAGATTGAAGTAAATGTTAGAGAATTAAGCTTTTAACCCTGAAATTTTGTCTTAGATTTTGTATCTGGATATAAGCAAAATTACTACACCTTATATGTTCCAGAGCAAAATCTGAGATGATAGAATAAACAGAGGGAGAAAATAATTAAATTTTATGTTATGATTTTGTTAAATGCATCACAAACACGAGAAGGGGAGGACTAGAATAAATGCAGCGCTCTCCTTCTACGCTCGTTTCTTTTGACAGGCATTAACACCTTGGTTGATGCAGACATGGTTCCTGAACCAAAAATTATTGATGCGGCTTTGAGGGCATGCAGGCGGCTAAATGACTTTGCTACCACAATCCGCATCTTGGAAATGGTAAAGGTGAGTGAAGGCATCCTTCTGTTTGCAATATAAAGCATGGTGGTGAATTGTTCCCTTATACACCTCAGTGGCATTCACTAACACACTTCTGAGATTCCCACATACACACACACACACAATCCTTACATGGGCTTAAAGTGGCCCTTATAATGAACCATTCACCACAGGCAGAAATGATCTTGAGTGGGAGAGGCAGAAGAATCAGACATGAAGCAGTGGCCTAGTAGGCCAGATGGTTTATATTCAGTGACTTGATCTCAGAGAGAATATAGGTAGGGGATAAAGTGTCTACTTCTACATGGGCAGACTGCTCCTCCTAGTTCATTAACGCCCATCCAGTGCCAAGAGAGCCAGTTTGGTCTAGTAGTTAAGGCACCAGGCTAAAAACCAGGAGACGGTGGGTTCTAGTCTCACCTTAGGCATGAAAGCTAGCTAGGTGACCTTGGGCCAGGATTGTTGTTCTGGGGAAGAGGAGGAAGGCGTATTACGCATGTTCACTGCCTTGAGTTATCTATAAAAATAATATCAATTTAAAAGGGAATTCAAGACACTGATTGTAACAAGCTTATGCTTCACCTAAGTGTTACAGCTTCTCTGGCCATGAACTTTTCAGAAATAAGGTCAGCGGTCAGAAATAATGACTTCAGGGAAACCACGTATGAGTGACAATAATTGCAGCTTGCTAGCAATCCAAATGTTTGTTGTTTGTGAGTTATGCATATTTCTTGGATAAAATCGGGGCCATAGAAAAGTTCAGCCCCTGGGCTTAAGTGTGCTTGTCTTGCCAAATCTACTTTTCAAGTTCTGAAGTCTTGTGTTCTCTTTGAATTAGTATAAATCAGGCAGATACAGGGATATATATCCATACGTTATCCAGGAACTTAGACCAACTTTGAATGAATTGGGCATTTCAACTCCAGAAGAACTTGAAATGGACAAAGTGTAAACTTAACAGTAAGAAAACATATCTTTAATTTTTGCTTTGTATGCATGTTCTTCAATATTGTGTTTGGTGTTTAAAATTAACAAAGGCTTCTAAAATGTAGAAAATAACACTTGTCTACCATTTTGATAAGGTAGAGAAAAACATTGCTGTCTCTTTGCAGAAAATGTAGGCTAAGTGATATGTTCTAAATAATTGGAATCCATTTTCTGTAGAATACTTGGGCTCTAATACCTGTGAGTTTTAAAGTATATTAAAAATGAAAAGATACCTCATGTACTTCACTTTACTTGTAATTTACTTTTTTGGGGGGGGCCACTAGTTTAAAATGCAGCAGACATCCCTCAAATACAAAAAATAAATTAGGCTCTGTATTTCTAAATAGTATTCAGATATACTCCTGCTAACTTCTTAAGTCACTATTTGCTCATATTAACCATTTATTTTCCCTGATACACAGAGAGGGAAGGAGGGAGGAAGAGAGAACACTAGTGAAAGTATTTTGCCTACAAAGCAAAATTAGAGAAATTAACACAAGCAAATTTATGCTAAAGGAAAACTATGGAAACCGCGTGTGTAGTTGGAAGCACATGTAATGGAAATGCAGGAAAAAGTCCCATGTTTCAGGACAAGAGGAGACCAGGGGTCTCTTAACCTCTTATTGTTTGTGGGGTACATTTGGTGTTTTGAGAATGCATTGAAGGCACTCCCGCAAAATGGATTGGGGCTTCCCCATTCATAAAATGGTTGTGATGTCAAGGTGATTACATATTTGCAAAGCCTCAGTAAATTTGAATGCTACGCCACCCTTTCTATCTCTCTTCCTCCATCCTTCCCTCTCCTGCCTACAATCTCTGCTTGTCTTTTCTACATCAATTTCTCTCAGATTTATTTTTTTTAAATGTAAAAAGATCATGGAGCCCGACAGAAATTAGGTGCTTTTGTATACAAGTAGCAACCTGGGCGTTAGACAAAGCATCCGAAGGGTAGACAAGTGGCAATTAAATGCTACAAGTAGTTCCTTAAATTGCTCTCAGCAACCACGTATTCATCTGCAGGTAGGGTTGAAGTTGGAACATCTTTTCTTAACCTTTCTATCCACTCCCTCCTCAAGAGGCTTGTGAAGAGATAGAGACCTTGAAAAGAATATGTCCAAGTTAATTCCAACTATCTGTTCTTTTCCAGATGGACTTCCCATGAGTATACTGTTAAGGTTCTGTGACTGTACAACAATTACCTGGCTATAGACATTATAATTACTTATTTGAAATCACTGCTTCCTTTTATTGAGTCCTGGATATGTATTGTAAAGTTGACCTAATAAAGAGGAAATGGTTTGAATTGACTAGTGTTTATGTGATTATGGATTATTGAATTCCGTACATTTCTGCACAAAAAGTAGTTCTTCAGATTTCAAAAAATGAAAGAATCCAGCATTTTAACATGCTAAACCAATTATGAAATTAAAATGTCATAAGTATTAATTCATGTTAAGAACATCATATTGCTCTCATGGAATATATATTGGACAAGAAGCTTGATTGACTCCAGCCACTTACACAAATCTTAGCATATACTATATAAAAAGAAAAATCTCAAGTCTCTACATTAGATCTGTTAATTTGCTGGCTGTAATTTCCTTTGATCCAATGACTTTTTCTTATATCACTGAGTATATACTAAAATGGAAACTTACATAAAATAAGAAAACAGATATAACAATAATAATTCATAGTGGTAAATAATGAACATTATTTTGATAGGATAAACATACAGATCCATTACATCTTGATGTGAACAATTGTATCCCAGGAAAGATGAGAAAGTGTAGGAAAAGCAGCCCATACATTATAAATTCAGTTTACGTACTCTTCGTATAATGGCTAAGAATTGCTCCATGTTGCTTTGTCCTTACACGCCTTCACAGCTTTCCCTTCATAGAAATAGGTTAATCAAATCTCTTGCCACACTATTTATTAAATGTATATATATATAAGTTAAATTTATATCTCATCAAACAATGTTATGTAATTTACAACAAGGTATAAATTTATAATTTATAAGAAGGGGTTCGTCAGGGCTTGGTACTCTCTCCACTCCTGTTCAACATTTATATGAAGCCGCTGGGTGAGGTCATCCATCCACATCACCAATGTGCTGATGATACTCAGCCGTATGACTCGGCCTGTGATGAGTTACATGTTGCTGTGTCCTCCCTCTCGTAGTGCCTGAAGGCTGTTAGGGGCTGGATAGGGAGCAACAGGTTGAAACTAAACCCTTGCAAGACCAAGTGGCTCTGGGTTTGGGGTTTGTTGGCTCAGGGAGAATTACCACCTTTGTTCTTGGATCGGGTGGCACTACCCCCAAGAGACGCTGTGCATAATCTAGGGGCTTCCCTGGGCTCATAACTCCTCGAAGGGCAGGTGGCGGTCGTGGCCAGGAGGGCCTTTGCGCAACTGCAGGTTGTGCACTAGCTACACCCTTTCCTGGACCAGCGGTCCCTACTCGCAGTCCCTCATGCCTTAGTCACTTCCTGTCTTGATTATTGCAACACGCTCTGCATGGGGCTGCCCTTGAAGAGCATCCGGAGGCTCCCGTTGGCGCAAAATGCAGCGGCCCGCATGGTTTGATGCAGATCCCGGTGTGCACATGTGTCACCTCTCCTGCAGGAGCCGCGTTGGCTGCCGATTTGCTTCCGGGTGCAATTCAAGGTGCTGGTTGTCACCTTTAGAGCCCTTCATGGCTTGGGAACCAGGTGATCTGAGGGATGGCCGTCTCTTGCCAGTCACAGCTACCCGACCCATCAGAGCAGTGAGGCAGGGAATGCTGTGGGTCCCACCCCTGAGGGAGATACACCTGGTGGGGCCTCCTCCATGGTGGCTCCCTCTCTCTGGAACATCATTTCCCCCAGAGATTAGAATGGCCTCTCTGGCACTCCTCCGGAAGGCACTGAAGAAGACCTGGTTCTGCCAGCAGGCCTGGGGAACCCAGAGAGGGTTGGAGCCCGTCAAATGGCTGGTGTGATCTGCTGTCCTTGGGAGCAGCGGGATGGGGTGGGAATTTGGGGGAGGTGATTTATTTATTTTTCCAGATTTTGTTCTTTTGTACTTTATTAATTAGGTTCCTTTTGTTAGTTTTTATTGTGTTTTTTTTTGTTTTAAATACAATTTTACATTCTGTAAGCCACCTCGGGTCGCCATGGGCGAATAAGGCAGCAATATCAATTCAATAAATAAATAATAAATAAAACCACCACATAAAGCAAAACGTTTACATTGAAATGAACAAAAATAGGTGATGGGTGATGGGAGTTGTAGTCCATCTGGAGCAGGCTGGAGAAAACCCTTTTTTCAGACCAATGAGATAAAATTATACTTGGAGGGTTTTTGGTTTTTTTTTCCTGCTGGTCCGTTCAGCAACATTTTCAGCAATCGCAGGGCAATGGACAGGCACCACGGAGCGCAAGTCCTCCAGCATCCTAGAGCGCCCCTTCTAATTCCTCCCCTGCTCTTCCCAAAAACAAACAAAACAAGGGCCCGCCTCCCATTGGTCACTCTCTCTGTCTCTTTAACCCGCCCATAGGGCGTTGCCCGCCAGAAAGTGGGAGAAAGAGAGAGCGAGGGCGGGGCTTTAACGGAAGAACCGACCAATCCGGGAGAGAGGCGGATGCTAATTTTGAACAAGGGACCGGCCCCGTCGCGTTTTCTTATTGGCGGAGCGGCGCGAAGACGGGCGGAGGCGGGGGGGGGGGTAGGCGTGGCTTCGGGGTGGGCGGGGGGCGGAACCCTCTCCCGCAGAAGTGGCGATGGCGACAGGAGACGGAGGCGAGGAGGAGACGCCGCGGGCGGGGAAGGAGGCCGGGCCGCCCCTCGGGCCCAGCGGCGACCTGGTGAGGCCGGGAAAAAGAGCGGCGGCCTGGGGGTTGAGGTGGGGTCTTTGAGTTCGGGCCTTCATGCCTCTGGGAAGACACCCCCCAAAAAACCCCACCCCTTCCTCTTCTTCTGGTCTTCCTATTGGAGGAGACGTAGGAGGGGGTGTAGACTGCTGCTGGCTGGGGAGGCTCCATTCACAACGGGCCAAGTTATGTCAAAGACGAGGAGGGAGATCCAGGCTTTCCCAGCCTGGCCCAGGAGGGGGAGAGTAAACTCTATACCCGACCCTAATCCCCCTCCCCATCATCCCACCTCTCAAGACTGGCGTTTGGAAAGTGGGCAGGGAGGTGGGGGTTGGGGGCTCAGTGTTGGGCTCTGCTTTTCAGCCTCCCTCCCCCCAGGGCTGTCTTAGGCAGGGGGCCCCCCCGCAAGCATTGGGGCCCCATACTAATCTGTGTGTGTGTGTTAACCCTTCCATGCACCTTGCATCGTATAAATACAGCAACACACGGCTGCACAGCATGTTTTTAAATGTTTCGACACCGGTTTTGTTGGAAGGGCCAATAAAATAAACATATGTTTAATTTTATGGACCATTTGCATTTTTAGGTCCAACGCAACGGCTCTTTCAACTTCTCACTCCCCACTTTCCTTTTTCAGGGGCAATGGGACAAACGAAGGATGTGCCGAGACCCCCCGGTAGAGAAAAGAGGTCCCTACATTATGAACAAACCGTCTTCTATTCAGGATAAGCTACGTAAGTAAAAGAACACGCAGCTTTTCTCCAATACCACCAGAAATGTGCTGTTTATACAAAGTCCTCAACTTAACGACTGTAACGGAGGCCGCCCATTTAAGGTCATAAGTCATGGCGGTCATAACGTGGATCGCCCATGGTGACCGTTAAGTGAACCAAACTTAGAACCAAAAGGCTGTTTTTTTCTGGCCAAAGCGTGAGATGCTGCTACAAGCAGCCACAGTAAAAATTGGGTTATTTACAGAAGCCCCTTTAGCAGAGCCAGTTGCTGAATTTCTCTTCCTGTTTGTTTGTTTTTTGGTGTCAAAGAAAAACATCGCGAGATGGCGAAGGCAATGCTGCGGAAGAAGGGGGTGCTTTCAGGAGCCGTCCGGCAACAGCCCAAACCAGGAGGCTTGAGGTCAGTTTTTTATGTCCTTTTCTTGAATAGAATAGAATAGAATTTCTTTCTTGGCCAAGTGTGATTAGACACACAAGGAATTTGTCTTGGTGCAAATGCTCTTAGTGTACATAAAAGAAAAGATACATTCATCAAGAGTCAGGAATCATCAAGTACAACACTGAATGATAGTCATAGGGTACAATAAGGATAGAATAGAATAGAAAATAGACTAGACTAGACTAGACTAGACTAGACTAGACTAGAATAGAATAGAATAGAATAGAATAGAATAGAATAGAATAGAATTCTGTGGTTAAGTGAGACATTTGCCTGGTGTTTATCCCTGCTTATCTGGGTGTAAACTGCTGGAGAGGGTGTGTTCTGGTCTTTTTGTTTCCTTTTTTTGTTGTTGTTTAGCTTTTTTTAGTGTCTCTCTTGAATGGCGTGTAAGTGTGGTTTATCTCTATGGATCTGTTGATGCCTCATTTTTGTCTGAATGCCAAGTTTCCAGGAATTCCCTAGTGTTAATAAATTTAGCTTGATCTAAGTGGACATCTGCTTCGGCCTTCTGATCAGGCCCTGCACTCTCCCCTTCCACCCCCACTGCGCCTGGTAGCTTCATGGTAGTGTCGTCTTCTTTTTACCAGGACGGTGAAATTCAACAAGGGCTACACTGCGCTCAGCCAGACCTCAGACGAAACCCTGGTGGCCCTTGATTCCGACAGGTGAGAGGCATGTAAGCATTGCTTGACTTTCTGGGTGGGTCTGAAAAAGCAAGGTTGAATCCTGAACCCACAAATGAGTTGGCTCTACAGAAGCAGTCCTCAACTTAATGACCAGTCGCTTACCACCAAGCAGCAGCTATACGACAAGAGGAGGAAATAATTATCTGATTGTAGCTAGAGCAAAAAAAATAAAAAAAAGTTGGTTAGCTCTCAGCTCCAAGAATAAATACCTTGCCTAAGCAGGATGTCCCAAATTAGGGGACTGGAGGCTAAAACACATAAAGAATTGGGTATGCTGGAATTGGGTATGTCTAGTTTAATGAAAAGAAGGACTAGGGGAGACAGGATAGCAGTCTTCCAGTATTTGAGGGGCTGCCCCCAAGAAGAGGGGGTCAAGCTATTCTCTAAGGCATCTGATGGCAAGGCAAGAAATAATGAATGGAAACTAATCAAGGAGAGCGACAACCTAGAATGAAAGATAAATTTCCTGGCAGTTAGAACAATTAATCAATGGAACAACTTGCCTCCAGAAGTTGTGAATTCTCCAACGCTGGAAGTTTTTAAAAATATGTTGGATAATCATTTGTCTGAAGTCGGTGTAGGGTTTCCTGCCTAAGCAGGGGGTTGGGCTAGAAGAGGTCCCTTCCAACTCTGTTATTCTATTCTAAATCTTTATTGAAAAACGCCGATCAGTGGCAGGACGGCTTCTTACGATCTTTGTGGGAGGCCCGTTGATTTTTATGGGTGAGTTGTGGCGACTGAAAATGGGGCTTGCGGTATCCTTTCAACTTGTCCTTCATTTTCTTCTCCTAGCGATGACCTGGAATCAAGATGTTCTTCTGGTTACTCCTCGGCCGAGGCAAGTCTGGTGTTGAATTTAAATAATTGAATAATGGAATTTAAATCAATCTATATTTAAAGCGAAATATCCCTCACGCATCATCACAAAATCTCCAGAACCGTAAAACTTACAAACTTGAAATTTGGCACGTATGTTCCTCTCGGCTTCTAGGGGCTCACTAAGAAAAGATTTTCCGAAATGACTATCAGAACATTTTTAGAGTATTTCCTAAATTATCGTTATCATCATTAACACGCTCTGATGCTGAGTTCTACTCCCTCTCCCCACCTAAAAAGAAATATGATCCAAATGCCAAACACAAGCAGAGAAGTTTTAGTTTCATAGCCCCAGGCAGCTTTAGTACAGAACAGTTGAGCTAAGCCATGCCCAGACTCCTTGCTGTCTCCTTGCTCACACAGCAAATACTGTTTCCGTTTCCAAACAGCCCTCAACTCTCTTCACACACTGATAGGACGCTAGCCAGATGAATACCGATGGATGCTGGTAGGCAGAGGCAGAATTTTTTCCTCCTTATTTTCCTCCCCAAAAACTAAGCCCTCCCACAAAGTTTCGTAGGGAAGCATGGGTATCGAGCTAGTAATTTAATTTTGTTTCCTGGGTTAGCTCTCTTACGAGCTTCTTTAAGAAAGGCAAGGGTTTGCTTGATCTGTCTGCTCTTTCTCCTGTTTACAATCACAAATACACACACACTTATTCTGCTGTTGCGTGTTCAGGCTCTCAACCTTTGAGAAGGAAACGAGCTGCAGCAGGAAGGTGCCACTTACAATTCAAATGCTAATCCTCATTTGTGGAATTGGGGGCTACATTTAATCTTGTGCGTGCATCTTTTTGTGTGTGAAGTGGACCGGCCTAAAGTTCTAGAGAGGCCCCTGAATGTCATTATTGTTTTTATTTATATTCTGCCTTTATTATTATTGTTGTAACGAACTCAAAAGCAGAGAACACGTGCGCGACGCCTTCCTCCTATTTGCCCCACAACAACAATCCTGCGAGGCGGGGTTGTGATGAGTGAAAAGGACCGGCCCAAAGGCACTCAGTCAGCTTTCATGTCTAAGGCAGGACTAGAACTCACCGTCTCCTGGTCATTGGCCCAAAATCACCCAGTCAATTTTCATGCCTAAGGTAGAACCAGAAGTCACCATCTCCTGATAATCGGCCCCAAACCACCCAGCAGACGTTCATGCCTAAGGCAGGACTAGAACTCACCATCTCCTGGGGATTGGCCCAAAATCACCCAGTTCAATTTTCATGCCTAAAGTGGGACTAGAACTTATCATCTCCTGGGGATTGGCCCAAAGCCAGCTTTCATGTTCTAAGGCAAGATTAGAACTCGCCGTCTCCTGGGGATTGGCCCAAGATCATCCAACCAAATTTCATGCCTAAGGCAGAACTAGAACTCACCATCTCCTGGGGATTGGCCCAAAATCACCCAGTTCAATTTTCATGCCTAAGGTGGGACTAGAACTTATCATCTCCCGGGGATTGGCCCAAAGCCAGCTTTCATGTTCTAAGGCAAGATTAGAACTCGCCATCTCCCGGGGATTGGCCCAAAATCATCCAACCAAATTTCATGCCTAAGGCAGGACTAGAACTCACCATCTCCTGGTGATTGGCCCAAAGTCATCCAGCTGTCTTTCCTGCCTAAGGTGGGACTAGAACTCACCGTCTCCTGGCGATTAGCCGAAAAGTCACCCCCACACCAACTTTCACACCTAAGGTGGGATTAGAACTCAGAGTCTCCAGGCCAGCACCTTAACCACTAGACCTAATTCTGCCAGGTAAGTTTGCCACGGAACCTTGTTATTCCATATTTTATTTTATTTTATTTTTTTGTCCCCCTCCTTCAGGTCAACCAGGATCTCAGTCGGCAACTGCTGCAGGACGGCTACCGCCTGGATGAAATCCCCGACGACGAGGATCTCGACCTGATCCCTCCCAAGCCCATTTCTTCCTCACCGTGTTCCTGTTGCTTCGGCGACTCTGCCTCCTGCTCCATCCAATAGGAAGACGCCCCGGAGGGCTGCAACTGACACGGGTCAAGAATTCAGCACTTTTTCTTTTCCCAGTTCCTCTCTTTTTTGGGGGGACCCCTGCTGAGCCCAGCTTTGAATTTTAGGTCAAATCAGCAGGATTGGCGGGGTGAGGTGGGCAGCCCTGGAGATCCGGCCCCTGGAAGGGCAAGGCCGGGCAACTGCTGGCACCTTCCTCGCTGCTCCAAGCGTCTTCTGGATGGTGCAACGTAGAAGTGTGTTCACCGCTAAGTGTTCGGGAGCCTGGTGGATGCCCTGTGCAAAGAGAGGCTGCCTTTTTTTTCCGGACGGGTTCGGCACTCCTGAGGACTAATCAGGAGGCGAGGGTTTCTTCCCTATAAAAGGCAAACAGAAAACCTGTGTGCGTGCATGTGTGCGTGTAAAAAAAGTGAACCATAGCCATTCCAATGACTAGGTTTACAATACATTGGGGTGGCAGAGGTCAATATACGAAGGGAAAAACAACAACTATGCCGCCTAGAGACAGAGGAAAGAGGTTGTTTTTCCTGGCGAGAGAGAAGATCTTGAGATATTTCTGCAGGGCCTCCTTAGAATGGAGGTCTGGTCTTGCACGAGAGAGCAGCTTGCACCGCGCTTCTTGAGGGCCTTTTCTTGGGTCTCCAGCCAGCCTGTTGGTGGCTTTAGTTACTAGGTAGTAAAATTTATTTATTTGGTAGATGGGATTTTTTGGGGGGGTTGCTTTGGACCCCTTTCCTTTCTGGGGAAGTTTAAAGGAATAAGAGGGGAAGGTAAGTGAGGAGGACAAGGTTGAATCAGCTCATCAGCTTTGGAGGTCACATATAGCTCTCATGTTATCAACCCCTCCATTACTTTTTAACGTTCTCTAAACCTGGTGGCCTTCAAATGGACGAAGGTGCTGCTTAGAAACAGCCTCCGAAGACCACCAAGGGACCATTGTCTACGTTTAATTAACCCACGGAAAAGTGCACCTGCATGCTCTCAATCCATTTCACCTCGACCTCCTTGTAGGAAAGGACGAGTTTTAGGCAGCTTGCACAGACTCTGTAGGTGTGTTGACTTGTGCGCCAAGCCGTTCCGGGGAAGAAGTCAAGATATGGTCTTCCTAGATCACCAGCACTGACTGACCCAGAACAGAAACGGTCTGTCCTTGACCACTTTAATTTAAATCCATTGTTCTCAAGAAACATGGCTCAATTAACGTCTTAAGAGATACGTTGATGGGACAGCCTTGAACGTCCACCATCTCTAAAGACAAGGTGTGGGATTTCTGGATGTTGGATAGGATGTTTTGGATCTTGGATGGGACACGTTGTACTCTCTTGAGGGTGTAGTGGAGTTCATCAGCATTGAAATTGTCCATCTTTGCTTCGTTGGTTGTGGGGACTCAATGTCATCTGCCAAGTTTGATCGTAGAAGATCTGGAGAATTCCTCGAAGTGCATCCCTGCAATTTGAGAAGGATGTCCCAGTGTTGACATCCTATACATCTCACTCCTCGTCTCAACCTTTCCTCCCCACCAAAATAATTAAGTCCATTTCTTCCTCACACGCACAACTTGCTGTTGAGGCTGATGTGACTCTCTTAAAACGGAATGGGATTAACTTGCCGTAGCCAACTCAGCAACTCCACTTAAATAATTTAAATAATCATTTTAATTTCCGTCATTCCCATTTCATTTGGTCCTTCCTTTCTTTAATGATTCTGTCCACCTTTTTTTTTTTTTTTTTGGATGTATTAATGTAACTTGTCACACGACATGTCGGCTGCGGTGAGTTATCGTAGTCCCTTCTCAAAGGCAATGTCTTTGGTTGACCTGTTCCAGGGTGAAACAGAGATTCCACTGGAAATTGTGGATTACAAAGCTAAAGATGTCCAGTAGATGGCAGCCAAAACACAGTATTACCGCTGCCGCCTTCTAGTGATCTGGATTATTTTTCAATCCCAAATCTGATTTCTCCAGCCATTTTTTAACCAAACTTATCCAACATCAGTTACCAGCAGGCACGCTGATTTGGAGGGGGGCGGGGGGGTTGCCCTGCTGGGAAACCTCACCGGCAAGTTAATTTTTTAAAAAGTGACCTTGTGTGTACAAATCTTTGAAGAATTGGCTTGCTAGAGCTATAAAATCAGCATTTCCTACTCCTTTCTCTCCATCTGTGCCGGATTACAGTTGCTTGAAGTTCAGACTTGGAAGTCTTAATCATCGAGGGGAAGGCAAATCCTAGGTTGGAGGAAGTTGTACCGATAGTGGTGAATATTATAGTATAGTGGCGAAAGTTGTACTAAGCTAAACCAATCTTTTTGGTTTCGCTATTATTATTATTTTTGTAAAGCTGCTGTTCCTTTCCATTTATTAGGGGGAAAAAAGGGCTGTTTTTGTTGGCACAATCCTGGACAATGTTTTTGTCCAGGACAGAAACTACAATGTTCACAACGGAGCCCATGTTACTTATGCACTGCTCGTTCAATGAGCCTTAATGACATGTATTTAAGGCTTAGAGGAGACCTTAAAGATCATCTTGTCCAGAGTTCTCCAAATTTGGAAACTCTTTAAGTCTTGTGAAGACTTCCAAAGAGTTGAAGTCCAGAAGTCTTAAAAGTAAAATATATGTAATTTTGCAAAGCAAGAATTAAGATAGTAGGCATTATACAAACACATTTTTGCTCAGCTCTCTTCTGCAAAGCTGAGCGAACGGATGATTCTACAAGCATTTTGGGGGCAGACTCCATTAAATCTACCCCGTAGACTTTATTTTTTAAAGCTGCCTTAAAGCACTAAAATGCATTACATGAAGTTTTTCTTTTTTTGTTAAAAAAAAAAAAACTGAACAGCACAAGACAATCTTATGGGAAATTTAATATTATTGTATACTCGGTTCATTGTGTCTTTTTTTTTTTGTACAGTCTAACCAAGGAAAGCGTCTTATCCAATAAAGTACCTTCTATGCTACACCCTTTGTCCCTTTGTTTATCTGAAACTGATGTTCTCATCTTGGTAAAAATGCCAACTGGACCCTTTAGGTCAAATGTATTCAACCATAAACCGGGTTTGTATAGCATGCTATTTAAAAAAACAACAACCCAGGAATATAGCTTGTCACACCTGGGTAAACCAAGTATTATTTATTTTTATTTATTTGATTTTTATTCTGCCTATATTGTTTTTATTCCTTCCTTCCTATTTTCCCCACAACAACCCTGTGAGGTGGGTTGGGCTAAGAGTGAGTGGTTCAAAGTCACCCAGCTGGCTTTCATGCCTATGGCAGGACTAGAACTCGCAGCCGCCTGGTGCCTCTAGGCCTCTAACCTCTAGGCCAAACATCATGGGTTAATGTGACGGCTGGATTGGCACAATATGCAAGACTAGGCTCAAGATGTACAGTGCGTTAATCAAAAGATCTAGTTAGGATGCTTGTCAGGGTCCAGTTTGAGTGCCAGGGTCAGTGTGTGTGTGTGTGTGACAGAGAGAAAGAGAGAGAGAGTAAGAAAGAAAAAGAAAGAGATAATACAGGATCAACATCTTGTCCAGTGAAAACATTTCAGGTAAACCCAAAAGACGTTCCCCTCCCCGCCCCCAAAGAGGCAACTGGACCTTCTGGTTTTTCTTTGAAGATGTTTCACTTCTCATCCAAGAAGCTTCTTCAGTTCTAACTGGATGGTGGGGAAAGGGAGGATTTATACTCCTTGCAGACAGCTGGTCATTTGCATCCTTTTAGAGATAGGTTGAGGCCACTTGGAGGCTTGTCTGATTTCCTTGAGGAAATCCTTCCATTCCTCACCATCCGGTCAGAGCTGAAAAAGCCGCTTGGATGAGAAGCGAAAATCTTCAACAACAACAAAAAAAAGCACGCCAAACCCCAGAAAGTCCAGTTGCCTCTTGAAAAAAGCTCCTTTGGGGACGTGACCTAGAGGATGGAGAATCTCCATAGACACTTCAGGTAGTCCTCGACTTACAATTGGGACCCGAATTAGTGCAGTCATTAGACAAGCCATCATAGGACTGGACCGATTTGTGCAACCAAAATTACACCACCATCGATTACCGTGTGCCCCTCTTCTACCCCCACTCGTTAATTTGCCAACCTCAAAATTTGGGAGGTTCCTGGGAGTTGAGGTCCACCTGTCTACAATTTGTCACGGTCGAAAAACATGGTTTTAATCTTAAGATCCACGGACTACCACCCCAGTCAAACAAGCATGACACAGGAGAAGCATCTATTGAGAGACGTGTTCTTTGGTGAGTCGGAAAACAAAAGCATTGCCCGCAGCCTCCATTGTTATCCCACTTAGGGGGCAGTAGGGCTACCAAAGCATTTCCAACCCTACATTTTTGGAGCAATGGGCCAAAGGAGCGTTGGCCAAAAGCCACCCAAGGAGAGGAGACCGTTGAGATTCCTAAGTCGCCTCAGCCTCAATCCTTGAAAGGCGAAACAAATGGGAGAGATGTGGACCGAGGGCAGCTTCTCATCTTGAATTACTCTAAAGAGGAAAATTGCTTGGTGTCCCTTATTACAAGAGGCAGCAAGCCCGAAAAAGAACCATCCCCTCAACGGAATTGAAATGCAAAGAGAGGCTCTCGTTGGCAGAGATGAACAACACGGTGCCGGGACGTAGAATCATTTCAGATCCAGCTGCCGTGGAAGTGCCGACGGCCGAACCCTGGACCGTCAGCAAGATGCTTGCCGAGTCGATGGCCGAAATGAGGTACAGCTTAAGGGAGGAAGGGATCTGTAAGAAAAAAGCAGAGGGGTTGCTCGACACGGGAAGTAAGAGAAAAGGAGAGTCTTCCTGCGTTTGGTGGAACAGGAAGCAGCTGAAAGCTGGAACAGGAAGAAACAAACTGAAACAGGAAGCAGCTGAAGCTGGAACAGGAAGAAACAAACTGAAACAGGAAGCAGCTGAAGCTGGAACAGGAAGAAACAAACTGAAACAGGAAGCAGCTGGAGCTGGAACAGGAAGAAACAAACTGAAACAGGAAGCAGCTGAAGCTGGAACAGGAAGAAGCAAACTGAAACAGGAAGCAAGTGAAACTGAAACAGGAAGTAGAACAGAAGCCAGAGAAACAAACAGGAAGTAGCTGAAGCTAGAACAGGAAGCAACTGGAACAGGAAGCAATTGAAGCTGTAACAGACCAAAATCAGAATTCCTTCTACACTTGCAAGCATCCCAAATAGCTGAATTCCAGAAGAAAATGGACTGAAGGCACAAATTTATAACCCCGCTAAAATTAGAATCACAACTGTCTGTCCATTCCTTCTGTTTCGGGAAAATTCTCCCCAAAGACATTTTTGGGATGCTATCAGAATAAATTATTATGACTCTTAATGGAAGCTACCCATTATATTTGTGATTTCACAAGAGTGGGACTCCTTACCTCTATCCTCATGACAGCAAAATCTGGAATGGGAGGGTCATACAGGGAGATGCAAGGATCCAGGCGGCTTTGAATAGGGGGCAGCAACTTTGAGCTGGCAGGAGCTGGTGTGTAGTTCAACATTTCGCACAGGGTCAGAACATCGATGTATTTGGGCGTCAGACCAGCGCGCACCGTGTTGTCGGAACAGGCCATACATTCGATGCAGTCTGTAGAGTAAGGACACTCGTTAAGCAGTGGTGCTCAAATCTCACACAGAATCAGAAGTCACATTATGGCTTTTGAAGTCACCTTGGCCCTATTAAGACGTGTGGACTTCAGCTCCCAGAATTCCCCAGCCAGCCATGTTGGCTGGGGAATTCTGGGAGTTGGAAGTCCACACATCTTAAAAGTGACCAAGGTGATCAAATTTCCAAGAATTCTGGAATTGAAAGTCCACAAATCTTAAACTGGCCAAAGTTGAGGAATTCTGGCTTAGATAATGTGGGGACTCAACTCTAGCTTAATCCTTGGTTAAAAGAGACCCCAAATGCCAATTTTCTCCCCCTGCCCACTCCGTGCAGATACTTGCTTCCTGGGAAGGAACTCACCTCCATAGAGGTAGGCGTGAGGTTCATTGGCTCCCAAGAACATGCATTCCCCAGGCTGCAACTTCATCTGGTTCAGGAAGTAGATAACAAAGCAACCGATATCGCCTGGGTATTGAGAGTGTAACCTGAGAAGGAGTTCTCCACAACTGGCTGAAATATCTTTTCCTGCAGCGGCTGAAGAATAAGACACGGGAAAGAGAGTTGAGCAAGGATTGGTCCAGGATACGCTTTTTTTTAAAAAAAAAATTATTTGAGTTTTCACAAAAAGAAACAAAAATACAAATAAAACAACTTTTTTGAAAGCAGCGTAATCCCAGGTTACATTTCTTCGTACAGACGCAAATTCGGGTTCATGCTCATTTTTATATTCTATTCCATATCTTACTACTATTTTACATTTTCTGCATAGCTTCTCCCCTGTTTTAATTTTCTCAATTTTATTTTATTTATTTCATCTCAGTTCAACTCATTCTATTTATATTTTTTGTCTGACCTGTTTCAATTGTCTACTATCTTTTCTCATTAAACAAAATTTCTCCTGTGGTTACTGATTGGAATATGACGCCTTTATATCTTTTCCCTAAAGTTGTAACACTCAATATAATACATAACTTCCATTCCCATAGAAGTATGATACTTAATTGAAAAGTAACGTTAAAAATGTTAAGACTTTAATGAATATTAATATTAATGATAGAATTGAATTGGAATGGAATGTTGTTTTAATTATATACATTTATAATTTTTTTCCCTTTTTTAAAGAATGCAGTGTGTAGTTTAAGAATGTACCAAGCAGAATCCCAGAACAGGCTTTTTATGGTGCCATCAACACCTTCATCCTGGTACATGTCAGCGTGTTCAGATTAGCCTTACAGAAGAATCCCCAAAATTGACCCTTCAGAATAGGGAAGAGAGCCTCCAGTCTTTGGAAACAGGATGATGGGAACCTTGTTGAGGTTCACCAGAGCTCAAGTCCAGGGAAAAGAGGGATCTTGAAGGACTTCAACCCTAATGGCTCCTTAAAGAAATCCATAGCTTGGAAGAGAGCTCTTAATGGCGTACTCCAAGGGTCTTCGAACTTGGCAAGGTTAAGACTTGTGGACTACAACTCCCAGAAGTCCTGAGCTAACATGACTAAAGGAGGAATTCTGGGAGTTGAAGTCCATAAGTCTTAAAGCGATCAAGTTTAAAAAGCCCTGGTGTATTTGTTCTTTCCTTAACCCCCAAGGTCAATTTTACCATCCTTCATAAAACCAAACTTGGAACCACCGAAACACCCAGAGATGACTACAAAACCCAGCCTTCTTTAGCTTAGGATTCGGGTCACATTGACTAGACTAGAGTTATCAAGAATTGTGACTTCAGGAACACGGAGTCTAGCTCGCACCTCTATTAACCTGTCCTGATCTCCTATATGACTAACCTTCCTGGGAAATCCGCTTGACCAGCTGGTTGAGGTGATCAACAAAGACCTTCTTCTCGCTCTTCATCATCCTGGTGAAGCAGACCCTCAGAGCAGCTGACACACCACGGGGGTCATCCCTCCCACTTCGCTCCAGTTGTTCCGCTGCTACATTCCCGATCAGAGCTCGAAATTCAGGGACATCTGTAGAAAGGCCAGAGAGATGGTGGGCATCCACCCTAACTGATGGGTGGCTGATCTTCCATGTCGTCTCTTGGATTATACAGAACACAAGAGATGACCTTGGTGGAGATCGCCAATCTCCATCAGAGTAGTTTTAGCCTTCCTGCAGAGTGGATCTCATGATGTAGTCTACCTACTGAGGTTGACCCCATTTGGGGAAAACACCTTTGGAGAAAAGGTGACCGCTCATTCGTGTCTGGAATTTACACCTTCTCTAACGTGAAACTTGAATATCTCAAGTTTCAGGATAGGAATGAGATTATATTGCTCCACTGTTACTTTAACACAAAAAAAAGTCATTAACTAATCATCCAGCGAGGTTCCTACAGTTCTAACGCAACGTTTTCTCAACGTTTTCCCAATGCAACGTTTTCTCAACGTTTTCCCAATGCAACGTTCTAAGTAAGAAACCTTCTGTCCAAAACTCCCAGGATCTACTAAGCTCAGATCATTTATCTTTCTAGGATCTGGTGATCCTTTTCCTCCTTCCCCTCGCACACTTACACTGAAGGAAAGCTACAATCTCTTCCACAGGCCGGAAACCGCAAAGGCCTTCAAAGGGGGTTAGAGCGATGGCCATCTCAGGCTTGTGATTGGTGTCTGGATAGTGTTCTGGATACTGAGCATGAAGTTTCTCTGCCAATTCCTAGGAGAGGAGAAACGGACAATGGGTAAGGCCAGCGTCCAAGTCGGCTTTGATCATTGAACTGATACCCGATCATTTTCTGATCGATGGATCGCAGAATCTGGGAGAGACCTCAGATGCACAGAGAGGCGGACTAGTGAAAAGTAGTGACCCAATCCCAAAGGATCAGAAATGACCCCAAAGCAATACAATTAGGAGATGGGTCCAAAAGGTTCCTTCTGTAATAAGCAGCTGAGTTGGAACCCAACAGAGATTAAAGTCAACCTAACTGGCTTGATAATCTATCCCCTGTGTAATGTTCTGTTAATGCTCCCAGATCCAGCACACATGGTCCATTTTGACCCTGAAATTAACCCTGGTCTTCCCCACTGCTTCCATCATCTCTTGTGGTAGAACCCAAGACAAAACTGCCTACCTATATTTGACTCTCCAATGCCATCATAGACCTCGTCATACATAACAGAAGACCCGATTTAAGGAGCAGCAACCTAACCAACCTTGGGCGATCTTTAGAAGATAAGCAGGCTTAGACCAAGTTATCCTTGGGATGGGAAACAGAACAAGCACTAGTAGGATTATGGGTTACACTGCGAAGTCAAAAAAAAAAGTCTTTCTAGAAGAAGACAGTAACAAATCACTTCTGTAAGGCTACCAAGAAAAGCATGTAGATGTGTTTTGGGTTCTACCACTTGAGCCAAAGAAGACTTTGCATGAGCCGTGGTGATATAGTGGTTAGAGTGTAGTACTGCAAGCTACTTCTGCTGACTGTCAGCTGCCTGCAATTTGGCAGTTCAAAACTCACCAGGCTCAAGGTTGACTCAGCCTTCCATCCTTCTGAGGTGGGTAAAACAAGGACCCAAAATTGTTGGAAACAGCAGGCTGACTCTGTAAACCGCTTAGAGAGGGCTGTAAAGCACTGTGAAGCTGTATATAAGTCTAAGTGCTATTGTTGTTTTCCTTCCTTCCTTCCTTCCTCCCTTCCTTCCTTCCTTCCTTCCTTCCTTCCTTCCTTCCTTCCTTCCTTCCTTCCTTCCTCCTCTCCTCCCTCCCTCCCTCCCTCCCTCCTCCCTCCCTCCCTCTATTGAGTTAGCAGTGGCTAACTCACTGCTCACTGCCAGCAGTTTGATCCTGACCAACGTTGACTCAGCCTTCCATCCTTCCGAGGTGGGTAAAATGAGGACCCAGATTGTTGGGGGCAACAGGCTGACCCTGTAAACCGCTTAAAGAGGGCTGGAAAGTACTTTGAAGTGGTATATAAGTCTCAAGTGTTAGTACTATTGCTATACAATAGTAGTGGCAAGCCATGTTCTCTACACTGACCATTTTCTGACATAAGACATAGACATAAGAATTTATTTGTCATTACACTCGCAAGCGGGTGCAACGAAATGAGGTGCTCTTCCACAAGTAAAACTGGACAACACCATTGAAAGAAAAATGAAATTAAACACAACAGACCGTACAATAATCTCTATACAATTTAAAAATGTAAATACCCCATTAACTCTCAGCCATTAAATTCCACAAAAATCTTATGACTCTTATGACTCTGAAACCCAGAGCTTCTTCTAAATGCCGTGTAATTTTCTGCTGTTTTGAAACTCATCTCTCCCAACAAAAAATATAGTGTAAGGTTCTAAAATCAGAGCACGCCACATACCTCCTATCCCCAAAAGAAAAAGAGTTAATATCGGACATATAATAACACCGATCCCCAAGAGGGCCACCAGCCAAGGGAAACCACAATTGGAAAATGGCAAAATATTCCCACGCACATCCAAGGAAAAGCCCTTACCTTGGTCGGGTGGGCCTGAATGGACAAAGCTGTATTGACCGACAGCACTTTGAAGAGGAAAGGCAGCTGACCTTGGAAGCTGTCCTTCACCTTTGACCCCAGGCAGGCAGGGTTATCCGCGATCCACTGGCTTAACGTCTTCTGGGGAATGCGGTTGTCCAGAATGACCGCATCTCCCTTGGGGTGAGCACCCATCCAGAGCTGGAAAGGAAAAGAAAAGTGGCACTAGGGATCCCAGAGCACCTTGGGGTATGGCATAACATGAAAAGTGAGCCCAGCTCATTGTCATGGATGTTATAATCCTGGTTAGAACAATCATGGCTTCACATATTGAGTCAACCCACCCGAGAAGCATGTCGAGTCTTAGCAAAGGGATCGGCCAAACATATTTGTTTCCCTTGTGATCTAGAAGTTAAAAACTGGGAGACTGTAAGTTCTAGTTCCATGGTTGGTATGAAAGTCAGCTAGGTGATTTTGGGTCAATCACCAGGGGACTGTGAGTTCTAGTCCCATGGTTGGTATGAAAGCCAACTAGGTGACTTTGGGTCAATCACCAGGGGACTGTGAGTTCTAGTCCCATGGTTGGTATGAAAACCAACTAGGTGACTTTGGGTCAATCACCAGGGGACTGTGAGTTCTAGTCCTGCATTAGGCATTAAAGCTGTCTGGGTGACATTGGGCCAATCCCCAGGAGATGGGAAGTTCTAGTCCCACTTTAGGCATGAAACCAACTGAGCGACCTTGAGCCAGTAACTTTCTCTCAGCCCAAGGAAGGAAACAATGGCAAACCATTTCTTAAAGACTTTTTCCCAGGCCAATCGTCAGGAGTCAACACTGACATGAAGGCACACATATATATATATACAAGTATGTGTTGGCAGTAATCTCAACGGCCCCACCTCAATCGAGGTGACCCGCCACCCTCACGGAGATGGCCGTGACTCCCAAATCTTGTCTTTGGGGACGGCTGTGAGCGAGACTTTCTTTTGCTTTGTTTTTTTTAACTCATTAGGTTTCTTCGGCTTCGTGTGAAGGAAGACCAGAGTGAACTTTTGAAAAATGGATGCCGGAAACTTGGTTTGATCTGCAAGAACAAGGACTCACCTCAGCGTAGGGCTTGTCAGCGTCAATCTGTGCCATCGGATCATTGCTTTCTAAGAGCTTGGCCACTTGGCTGTCCCGTCCTGGCTTACCCCACGCGTAGTTCTGCACAGCACAGGCCAGGGGAAACACTGAGTGAGTCAAAAAGAGAGAAAAGGAGGAGGAGGAGGAGGAGGAGGAGGAGGAGGAGGAGGAGGAGGAGAAGGAGGAGGAGGAGGAGGAGAAGGAGGAGAAGTCATTCAAGGACATTCATCTCACAAACATCACCATCTCACTGACCATCTTATAACCGAGTACAGGTTACTCAATCTGGGTTGAAAGATGGTTCTGGAAAGCTGGTTCCCCCCTCCCCACCACCCAAGGTTATCATTTCATACAAAGTAAATAAAAATGTCAAGCGCGGGTGAAATCAGGAGATTCGTGCAGTCCAAATGATGATAAAGATTTATTGCAAGCTTAAGTCCTCTAGAAGAATCTGAACTTTTAATCATCTGGGCAAACCGAATGGCGCTAGCAGAGTGTTTACTGGCCGGATGGATGCCCTTCCTGTCACCAATGTGGAGTTATATTTATTCAGCAGATATAATCTCAACGTGCCCAGAAATATCGGACTCTAACCTAGGATCAAACTCACAATCTCCTGGTTGCGAGGCAAGAGCCCCACCTCTAGACCACCGCACCATTTCAAGAATCCGAACTATTAATGGTCCAGGCAAATTACTGGGAGTTAAGAAAGGAGGAATTCAATGTGGACAGGACTTAGGATCTGTTATGGGCACACAGGGATTCATGACTGATGACAGATTTGACCCCTTCTTCGGGCTCAGCCCGGCCATCTCCTACCCGAAAAATTCTCTAGTGTTCAACTATCCTCCACCTAGAATTATCTAACGCAGGGAGAAAGGAATCCAGGACACGGCCTTGCAAAGAAGTATTAAATGCTCTTTTCTGCTCGCTTCAACCTCCAAATTAAATTACAAAGCGTGCCGTGCAAACCTCACCATTACAATTTTGCAAGTCCAGACTTCCTGTATGTCTCTGCTAAGGAACCCAGCCGATTTTGGGTTTATCTCAAAAAAAAATCCAGTAGGATTAAAGATTAAATCTTTTTCTGGGTTCCAATCAGCCAGTTAATATATCTAGGGTAGATTTCGCTGCAAGACAACAAGCAGTGCCAACAAAGTGCAAAGTATAATCTCCCCTCTCCCTTTTTTTTAAAAAAATAATAATAAATTGGGCCGTTTCTATCTGTTTGTTGCCGCCGAGAGAAAAGCGAAGGGATAAAGGATGACAAGGGATTAAGATTAAGATTACAGGGACACTTGATTTGCTACAAACAGCTGCAGCAGTTCCAAAGGGTAACATTGCGTGCCTGCCCTGCCCTGAGATAAATGGCTATTTTGGGAACATCTCGGGGCAGACTGAGATGAGTGAGAAACAACGACGGATTTCTGCAGATTTTCCTGCATCCATTCCTCCGTGCAAAAATCCCGAGAGGTCGAGTGGAACCTTCCTCCCCAGACAGAAATATTATACGTCGGGCAAACTTGGATCAAATTGATCTCCTTTTGGCTCAGAAGCGACCACAGTGGCTCACAACCCCAGCACATCCCTTTCCTTGCCAGGCAGAGGTCTCCATTTCAGAACCAGCATCTGCAAGAAGAGCCGGGGGAAAAAACCTCCCCACCGAAGCCCCCAAAGACAGATTCACACATCTTAGTTAATTGTTAAGGTGGATTGTTTACGCCGGTGGTGGGATTCAATTTTTTTTTTTTTACTACCGGCTCTGGTGGGCATGGCTTGGTGGGTGTGGTGTGGCTTAGTGGGCACGGCAGGGGAAGGATACTGCAAAATCCCTATTCCCTCCCCAGCCCACTGACCTACTTTCCAGCTCTGTTCTCCTGTGCAGGGCAACCAAAGAAGACCCAGCCAATCAGCTGGAACTCGGGAGGTGGAGAATAGATGGGGGCGGGGCCAGTTAGAGGCGGTATTTGCCGGTTCTCCAAAGTACTCTAAATTTCTGCGACCGGTTCTCCAGAACTGGCTGAATATACCACCTCTGGTTGACGCATCTTTGCAGGGAGAACCATGAAGGTTTTACCTGGATTTTTATTTTAAAAATAAATAAAACTTACTTCCCGGGATAATTTGGAAAACAATCCCGCCACAGGCTTAACTCAGCTTAGTTTCCAAGCCCAGGTGAGCTTGGGAGAAATTGTGGATTACTGCAAGGAGAGGAGGGGGTGTCTCCAGGCACTTTCTACCCTACATCCTGGTCTGACCTCCCTCCCTGTTTCAATTTCAGACCCTGCCCATACCCTCCCCGCTATAAGGTGAGGGGGAAGGAAGTTATGTGACTCCAAGCGGCTTCTCTAAATCGGCAGGTTAGAGATTCCCTCTGAGCAGATACCAGAAGGTGGGTAGGGTTTGAAAAGCACGTTCTCCCCCACCTGGGCATCCTCTCAGGTATTGTAACTTCAGCTTCAACCACAACAATACACGGGCAAACAACTGATACAGGAACTGGGCCTGGCTAGACTAGGGAAGAGAAGGACCGGGAGAGACAGGATAGCAGTCTTCCAATATTTGAGGGGCTTCCCCAGAGGAGGTGGAGGAAGGGGTCAAGCTGTTTTCTAAAGCATCCGAAGGCCAGACAAGGAATAATGGATGGGAACTGAACAAGGAGAGAGATTCAACCTGGAAATAAGGAAAAACTTTCTGACAGGGAGAACAATCAACCCATGGAACAGAAGTTGCCCTTGGAAGTTGTGGGTTCATCATCACTTGAGACCTTCAAGAAGAGACTGGATTGCCATCTGTCAGAAATGGTGTAGGGTCTCCCGCTTGGGCAACGGGGGGGTTGGACTAGATGACCTACAAGGTCCCTTCCAACTCTGATTATCTGTTACCTGATACAAACTCAAGGTAAACTCGCACCAAACTCGATTGCAGAAAATACGACTTCAGCCACAGAGGGGTCAACACCTGGAACTCAGTCCCTGACTCTGTGGTTACAGCCTCAAACCCCCAAAACTTTAACCTTAGACTGTCTACCGTGGACCTCACCCCGTGCCTAAGAGGACTTTAAGGTGCACCAGCGTGACATAAGTGCACCAGCGTGACTACCGTCCCTGTCCTATGGTTCCCTTTTATTCGTATCCACTTCATGTATTCATAACCATGCTTATACTTATACTTGTTATCTAATACTTGCTTGACAAAATAAAAATAATAAATAAATAAAATAATAAAATAAATAAATAAAATAAAATAATAAAAATAATAAAATAAAATAAAATAGAATAAATTCCCACACACACCTCCCTCTCCCCGGAGTATACAGCGCTGAGGCAGCCAAGGGACCCTGAATGCAGCGCCTGCTGGGGCATCAGTGCTTTTTCCAGACCGCTTTGCAGTGCAGGAGTGTGCCCACCGCCCCAAATCCAACCACCCAGCCCATCACCCCCCGCCCCCACCAGAGCATATACAGCGCTTAGACGATCAAAGGAGCGTTGAATGCAGGAATGCAGCGTCTGCCGGGCATCAGCGCTTTTTCTCCCCCCGCCCGCACAGTTTGCAATGCAGGAGCGTGCCCACCGCCCCCAAATCCACCCCCACCCCCACCCCCAGCCCATCATCCACCGCCCCACCAGAGCATATTACAGCGCTTAAGCGGGCGAACGTCCACGAAGGCAGCTTTGCTCGGGCATCCACACCTTTCCGGCCCGTGCAAGGGGGCTTCTTCTCTCTCCCTTCCCCCCACCCCCCCCCCAAGACCCGGCCAGACCAGCCGGGCAGCCTCCGGCAGCTCTTTTCCCAGCCGAGATTCATTCATTTTTGCAAACTCGCCTCTTTTTTTTTTTTTCCTTGTTTCGCATTTTGCAACCTGCTTCGTTTCGCTTTGCAAACTCACCTCTTAACTCGTTGGCCATTCTGGGATTTCCGATTTCCTCTTTTTCTCTCTTTTCTCTTTTTTGCCAAGCCGAAGCGAAAAAAGAAAAAGAAAAAAGAAAAAAAAAGAGTGAAAGAGACGCCGCCACGCCTCTTCCCGGCAACCGGCTGGGCAAGCTGGGTAATGTAGTTCTTCAATCCGGAGCAAGTGGCTTCTTTTTGCAAATCTGGAGGAAGGAAAGCGGAATCGGAGTGACTTCGGAGCCGGGATCCTTATTCCCCCAATAAGTCTTTCAAATCCTTTGAAACACAAAGCAAGAGACGACAGGCAGAGGTTCCACCGGTGCAGCTGCCCTTTCGTTGATTTGAGACTACAGTACCCATACACTGCTGATCTGGACTACAGTGCCCATCCACTGCTTCCCTCCCAAGCCAAGATTGTTACGTTTTCCTGCTGCTTAGCAGAAATATATACATAATATATATTTTTTTTCAATTCATAAACACATATATTTATGTATTCACATAATTTTATACATAAAAAATAGTACAAATATAGACAACATATATAGAAATTTAGACATTATCTATCTACCCCAATGTTGGTCAACCTGAGCTGCTTTTAAGATGAGTTGGACTTCAATTCCCACAATTCCCCCTGGCTGGCTGGGGAATTCTGGGAGTTGAAGTCTACTTTAAGATGAGTTGGACTTCAATTCCCACAATTCCCCCTGGCTGGCTGGCTGGGGAATTCTGGGAGTTGAAGTCCACCCACCTTGAAGTGGCCAAGCTTGACAAATACACATTTTGTAATATCTCTAATTAATAAAGCTCTGAATACAATTTTTTTAAAAAAAATATGAAAACATTTTCTTAGAAATGTTGTCTGAAGATTCCCAGTTAAGAGCTGGCTGGGTTTTGTTTGTTTTTTTAATAAGGAAGGACATGTAGGAATGTTTCTTGATCAAAGGAAAATAAAGGATTGTGATAAAATATTAGCTGTTGTCTGTTTTGTTCTATTTCATGCCTTTATTGTGATGCAGAAACTCCATAATAGAATAAGAATTTTTAATTGGCCAAGTGTGATTGGACACACAAGGAATTTGTCTTGGAATTTGTAATTCTGGAACAACAATCATTCGACGAGAATTTTAAGACATCTGGAACTAGAATTTTATCCCATTTCAAGCTGGGTATATATTGATTATTGGTAATTCTCAGCTCCAAAAGTCCAACATTTCTTACGCCGTAACCAAAGCAACAGCCACTGTGATAATTCAGCTCTGTTATATGGCTGTGTCCCCGTGGTTAGTTTCTCATTTGGCATGGAAATCAAATCAGGGTTAGTCAATTAAATCTGGCTATTTTATTAGTTACATATTGTAAGTTTATTCACTATTTTATTAAGAAAAAAAAAAGATGATTCTTTCCCGTCCTCCAAAAGCTGTGAGGTGGAAGCATAAATGCTTTAAATAAATAAAACAATGACAGAAAGGAGGTTGAGATTAAAGCGCATTATTATTGAAATATTATTTTATTATTGAAAATAATAATGACCATATGGCTGTTATATAAACTATTTGAAATTTGAAATCTCTTGCGGAACAAGCCTAATTTATTTTATTTCTGTTTTACTAATTTATTTTTCTTATAACACCGAACTGTTTTTCAAGTAATTTGAACAATACGATTAAGGAACTATTCATTCAATCAGAGCGCCTCATTTAAACAAAAATAAACACTAGCGCTATTACACCATAGAATACGGTAACGAACTAGACCTTTCTGCCGTGCGCATGCTCACAAAGCGCGCGCATGCTCACAATGTATTCCCCCTCCTCAGCATCTTCCTCCCGGAAGGCAAAGGAGACCAAAACACACATCTTTTTTTTTTTTAAAGTCAATTTTACGCATGCGCGTCCTTCTTGCCTCGCTCCTCCTCCTCCGCCCAGCCGATGAGATCACAAGGGGGTGAAGGGGCGGGGCTTAACCTTGTCACGTGCAAAAAAAAAAGAACGGGCGCCTCGCCCTCCGGGCGTCACTGCGCAGGCGCGGCCGGGAATCCGAAGGTGGGGGCGGAAACCAGCCTTCTCCCGGAAGTGTGTGTGGTTTCTAGGGGGGCAGGAAGCGGACCGGGGTGAGAACAGGTGCGGCGGGGTCTTCGTCCCGGGTTGGCGGGCGAGGAAGAAAAAAAAATTTAAAAAGCGGCCATGTCGGCCTTCGACGCGAACCCCTTCGCGGATCCCGTGGACGTCAATCCCTTCCAGGTAAGCCAGGCCGAGCTTCGGGTCTCCCTTCCCAAACCCCCCACCCACTTTAGGGGCGAGTAGGGAGAGGGTAGGCCTCACTTTAATTAAGTGGGGGGGTAATATAGGCAACTATACTTCATGGGGGAAGGGGCAATGAAGTAACCTGACCCCCTCCGTGGGGTCTGGCAAGTCATCCCCCCCATAAGTAGGTTTAGGACTACAACCTCCATCGTCCCCAACCGCCTCTGGGCCGGGAATTCTGGGTCGGGGAGGGGCCAGTGAAAGTAACCTGACCCTTCTCCCCTCTCCATGGGGCCTGGCAAGGCACACACACCCATACCTCACCTGGTGCTCCCCGCCCCATAAGTAAGTTTAGGACTACAAGCCCCATGGTCCTCAACTGCCCCTGGGGAGGGGGCAATGAAGTAACCTGACCCCCCACAATCCGACTTAGCAAGGCACACACACACACCCATGCCCCACCTGGTACTCCCTGCCCCATGAGTAGGCTAGAACTACAACCCTCATCGTCCCCAACCACCCCTGGGCTGGGAATTCTGGGCCGGGGTGGGGCGATGAAGTAACCTGACCCCCCCACTCCCATGGGACCTGGAAGGCACCCTCCCATGCTCCACCTGGTACTCCCCGCCCCATGAGTAGGTTTAAGACTACAACCCCCATCGTTCCCAATCGCCCCTGGGCTGGGAATTCTGGGTGGCGGGGGGGGAGAAGGGGTTCCACAGGGATTTGTGGGTCTGGGTCGGAGGGGTTGGTCTGTTTTGGTCAGCTGGCACCCCAATTTTGTGGCCCTTTTTCAGCTTCTGAGCTTTTTTGCTTTTTCTTTTCGTAAAGTTTTTTTCATTTTTCAGCTTCTGAGCTTTTTTGCTTTTTCTTTTCGTAAAGTTTTTTTCATTTTTAAACATCCATCCATATCATTTCATGGACAATGTGGTGGGGATCTGAGTGTCATTCATTTTGATACAAACAAACAATACCGATACAAATAAAAATTACCACATTAATCAGATTTACGTCATCTAATGTCATTTTACTTTTTTTCCCTTTATTGTAGTTTTTTTTTTTTTTAACTTCACCTTTAGATTTCACTTCCTTAAAAGGTGGGGAAAGTAACGATAGGAATAGTGGCCAATAATGAGCAAAGATCAGCTGAGTTAAGTCTGGATCTGAGCTTTGGTTTCCCTCGTCCTACCCAAGCTGCCCTTCCCTCCACAGGGCCCAAAAACTAGAGGCGAAACATGATTTACAGTGTTGTGAGCCACTCAGGGTTGCTCAACGTTGAGATGGGCGGCTTATGCATTTCATAGATAAATACAAGGAAATAAGTAACATTTTCTCCTCTCTCCCCCAAGAAAAGATAAAATATGCTGGTTTTTACTGAATCTGATTTCTAGGAAAAATGTGACTATTTCCTTAACCCACAGCAGGGACTCCAGTCTTGGCCACTTTTGTGGAACTTCAATTCCCAGAATTCCTCAGCCAACATAACTGGTTGAATAATTCTGGAAATTATTGATGTCCAAGTTGCCAAGTTGGGAAGACCCCCCCACCCCCGAACTGATTTCTCCAAAGAAGTAGCCATGTCGGTCTCTTACAGCCAAAACAGCATTTATGGGTATTGTGGTGAAATTTAAGAGCCAGGAAGAAAGCTCTTTCTTCCCTAGTCCCACCCGTGTGAAAAACTTCATTTTCCCCCATGGTGAGGCTGGTTCCAACCCCGTTAACTTTCCAGAATGTCCTGAAAATATTTGTCAACAAATCTGGGGATCCCGTGATCGTGAGGAGCCGGTTAGACAGTTGTATGATGGTTCTCTTTTGCACACTACATTTGCCATCATTTTTTTTTCTTTAAAGTGTGGTTTAAATGTTTTTCTACATACATGTTTTTGTGTATTTTGTTTTATTATGTATGCTGGCCCAGACTCTCTCGGTTAGATAGAAATAATCTTGTTAGTTGTGAAGTCATGTTCAACCCATCATGATAGAAATACAACATATAAATAAATTGCAATCAGCTCAATTTAAGCAAGAAATGTTTGTCCCCAACATTCATTGTGGTTTCAGCTAATTTAGACAGTTTCCTGCTCTCTAGCTCTGATCCATGCAACATGCTTAACCCTGAATTGAATTGTTTATTGTCATTGTACGTAGCATATACACAGCATACATACAATGAAATTCACATAACACCCAGAGACCAGACTCAACATACACACACACATGACAATCCCCAAACACCACCCCACCCACCTAAAAACACACAAGCGTCCACACAACAGACCAAATAATACTGTCCAACAGCTCACTGATGGTGGCCCTTAAGTTCACTGTCAAGTGCAATTTAGTTCTGGAATAAAAACTATTCAGAAAACGCGTGGTCCGAGTTTTAATTGTTCTGTATCTTCTGCCAGAAGGCAACAGTTCACAAAGATTGTGAGCAGGATGGGAAGAGTCTCTGAGAATGTTGTGCGACTTCCTCAAACAGCGAGATGCAAAGATGCCATCCAGGGCTGGTATCTGGAGCCCAGTGATGTTCTGGGCAGTTTTAATGATTCTCTGTAGAGCTTTTTTGTCCACTACAGAGCTAGGAATAAAAACATAGTTGCTTCTCTTCACATAATACACTGGAACAAATAAGCCATTTTGTGCTTTAACACGATCGCTTGGTTCCTGTATTACTGTAAGCCACAAACTACCCATATCTGCTTTAGCTTACGGTAGTGTAGAGTGTTGCGTTAAACCAAGGGTGTGTGTGTGTTGAAGTTGAAGCCTTGAAGGGGGTTTAATTGTACTGCCAACTTCTTGATGAAAGATGGAGAGGAGGAAAAAAAAGAGATCAAAATGTAAACATGATTGTGCTAAATAGATTAGTCAGATTTGTTTCAAGTCGTTCATTTCTCCAGTAGGGAAATGTTGTTTCCTCTTATATAGATAATATAACAACGTAAAAATGATAGTTGTTCTTGGAAGTGAATACTAAACAAGGATTGTAGAGAACGCTTCTGATCTGCTGTTTGAGGTTCCCTGATCAGAGTAAATAACTATTCGGCAAGCCTTGTATGAGCAGAGCCACGTCGACAATGATTTTCTTGAAAGATTTTCTTGAAAGCTAGGTTTTGGGGTTGTGCTGCTGTGCCTCAGCAAGATTTTGCTGCTGTTTGCTCCCCTTTTAAATGCAAGGTGTATATATATATATATATGTGTGTGTTTGCTAAATATGACTAGTCGCTGAATCTCTGCTGGGAGGAGTGTTATTGTTCATAATCTGGCAGAGATTTCATCTGCTATTTGATTTGATTTTGCAGCTTTTAAGACACATTTCCTGTCGCTTTCCTCATAATTCTGCCGAAAAGCCTGGATCTTGCTGCAAAGGCTTTGAAGTTTGTCATTCCAAGTCCCTAACAATGGAACAGAACCTACGCCAGATACTATTATTTAAAGTTTTTAATCCTTCGTTGCAAATTTATTTAGACCTAAGAGGAGTAGGAATTTCCTGTTCAGTTTCTCTTGCCTTTTCCCCCCCCTAAGTTAGCTTAATTTATGGATTTGGGATGAGGATTAAATAAAATTACTCCCATTTTGGAACAGGGAGAAAGTGGGCCCGCGAACGCAAGATTTATTATGATCTTTGTGCGATAGTGTGATTGTCTCTGGGCAGCTGTTTGAGGTAGGCCAGCTCAAGAAATGGACACGACGATGGTGCCAGGAATGCTACTTTATTGTTGTAGGATCCTATAGACAGGTAGTCCTCATCTTACGACTCCCCAATTGAGCCCAACATTTCTGTTGCTAAGTGAGACACTTGTGAAGTGAGTTTTGCCCTGTTTTATGACCTTTCTTGCCACAGTTGTAAATCACAGTATCAACTAAAAAGGTGCTCCTTTGGTCATTTTAGCTGCCAGCAAAAAGGGGGCGGGGGAAACAGTGCCTAGATAATCGCCCTGGCAGCCCAAAGTTGGCAAGACTGTTACTGGAGAGCATGACTGATGACTCTTGGCTATGGAGGTGTCCCATTGGAGAATATACATCCAAGGGGTGGGGGGAAGACCAGGGTCAAGGGGGAAATGAATGATGTATTTTAGTATCCGCCGCATCCAGCTAACGCCAACATGGCTGCTTCTAATAAATTTTATTTTCCCTGAGATGCAGCTAGAGGCTTATGATTTGAACGAGGGTGAATTTGTTGGAGTCCTGGCACACGGCTGGTGTTAAGCTAGCCACCCAGTTGTTAAGCAAATCATCCAGCTTCCCTGTTGGCTTCGCTGGTTAGAAGCTCCCCAAAAGGGTAATCACGTCTCACACAGACACACACACACACATGGGACAGTGCAACCGTCATAAATGCGAATCAGTTACCCAACATCTGAATTTTGATTTTGTGTCCCTGGGGATGTTGCAGTGGCCGTAAGTATGAAAAACGGCCAAAACTGAGTCAAGAGTCATCAAGTACAACGCTTAATGATAGTCATAGGGTACAATAAGAATAGAATAAGAATAGAGTAGAGTAGAGTAGAGTAGAGTAGAACAGAACAGAACAGAACAGAACAGAACTGAACTGAAATGAAATGAAATGAAATGAAATGAAATGAAATGAAATGAAATGAAATGAAATGAAATGAAATGAAATGAAATGAAATGAATTCTTTCTTGGCCAAGTGTGATTGGACACACAAGGAATTTGTCTTGGTGCAAATGCTCTCAGGGTACATAAAAGAAAAGATACATTCATCAAGAGTCAAGAGTAATCAGGCACAACACTTAATGATAGTCATAGCATACAATAAGCAATCAAATCATACTAGGAAACAGTCAATAAAAATTGTTAGGATAGAAGCAACGAAGTTACAGTCATACAGTCACAAATGGGAGGGGATGGGCGATAAGGAGTTACGAGAAGATTAGCAATAAGAGTAGTGCAGACTTTGTAAATAATATCGCTTTAATGGGCCTCGGTAAGGCCACACTTGGAATACCTCATCCAGTGCTGGTTGCCACAGTGTAAAAAAGGATGTTGAGACTCTAGAAAGAGTGCAGAGAAGAGCAACCAAGATGATTAGGGGACTGGAGGATAAAACATATAAAGAACGGTTACTGGCATTGGGTACATCTAGTCTAGTGAAAAGAAGGACCAGGGAAGACATGATAGCAGTCTTCCAGTATTTGAGGGGCTGCCACAATGAAGAGGGGGTCAAGCTATTCTCCAAAGCACCTTCAGAAGGCAGGACAAGAAACAACGGATGGAAACTAATCAAGGAGAGAAGCAACCAAGGACTAAGGAGAAATTTCCTAACCGTTAGAACAATTAACTGGTGGAACAACTTTGCCTCCAGAAGTTGTGGGACTGCTCCAACACTAGAAGTTTTGAAAAAGAGGTTGGATAACCGTTTGTCTGAAGTACTGTAGCATTTCCTGCCTAGGCAGGGGGTTGGACTAGAAGACCTCCAAGGTCCCAACTCTGCTATTCTATTCTAAAATCTTATACTAAAATCAAGGCAGGGTCATTTTGTCTCCTTTCTCACAATTCTTTCAATTTCTGGACTCCGTAACCTCTTCTCCATTTCCTTCCTCAATTGCTCTTTCATATGTTCTCCGAGGTCATCTCTAAATTCCTTTACATTAGATAATATAGGGTGGTTCCCGCGTCTTCCTACTTCTGCTTAAACGCTCTCTCGGAAAGTTACTCCAACCTTGGAAGAAACAACTTTAGTTTTATTGTTTTGGGGGGTAGAAAAGATTCTTTTGTTTGAAGGTCACTTTCAAAGTGTCAGTTTTTGTCTTGCAGAATTTGTTTGTAACACTTTTCTTAATCCATTCACTTCTCTTCCTCGTGACAAGATGCGAGAATTGCTAACTAAGGCACTCGAGACGAGGGTTCTGACAATAAGCTGCGGAAGAAATTTTTATTAATATAGCTAATGTTATCTCGGCAGATATTTTCACATCTGTAGCCTTCTGAAATACTGTACCTGTTACTCTAGGGTTGCGAGCTGGTGGGAAGATACTTTTGTAACTTTTGGTACAAGGCTTAGGATCTTTTAGTTATGGTTTTTGTTAAAAAAAATAAATAAATAAACATGCATTTAGGACGTTGGAAACCTTGTATTTAATGAGATGGCCTTTGGCACTGATTTTACCGTTGGAAAGTTTAGTGATTCTTTGAGAAGCACGGATCTGCTTGAATTCTTTTCTTATTTAATCTTAATTTAATCTTTTCTTATTGCTTTACTTCTGAGATTAGCCTGTAGGTTTTTAACTGTTGCTTGGTCCAGTTACTCCTGCACAATTCATAATTTGTGACTCCCGTTTTTACGAAAAATAACACAATAGTCTCTTCTTAAAACCCTCTGGATTACTATTCTTCTTCTCATCCTTCCTATTACCTATCTCTTCCAACTTATGACTATAACCATGTTACTTGTATCTTTGCAAATTATATTGTTTTATTGTTCCCTAGTATGATTTGATTGCTTATTAGTATCCTATGATTATCATTAAGTGTTGAATCTTTATGGTACTTGATGAATGTATTTTTTTTTTATTTTTATGTGCACTGAGAGCATTTGCACTAAAGACAAATTCCTTGTGTGTCCAATCACACTTCTTCTCATCATTCCTTATCACCCATCCCCTCCCACTTGTGATTGTATGACTGTCGCTTGTATCATTACGATTTATATTGACTGTTTCCTAGTATGATTTGATTGTTGATTGTACCCTATGACTATGATTAAGTGTTTTACCTGATGATTCTTGACAAATGCATTTTTTTATTTTATGTATACTGAGAGCATTTACACCAAGACTTGTGTGTCCAATCCCACTTGGTCAATAAAGAATTCTATTCTAAACATATATGGATTATCTTGGGAATGTATCTCTGTTTGTCAAAGGAGGTGGCAGCTGGAGTTTTGTTTTTTTGAACTGGGCGTGGCAGTGTGGGACAGGCTGATTTGCTCTGCCGGTGCGCGTAGGTTTTGTAACACATAACGGAATAATTCCCGAGCCTTGTAAGGAAAGTCTCTGTGACACACAACGCGGCTAGATCAGGGGGTCTCTAACTTTGGCAACTTTAGGATTTTGTGGACTTTCAACTCCCAGAATTCCTCAGCCAGCATAGCTGAAGGCTTCACAAAGAACAGCTGGCTGGGGAATTCTGGGAGTTGAAGTCTTCAGGTTGCCAAGGGTGGACACCTGACAGAGAGAGAGAGAGAGAGAGAGGGAGAAAGAAAAAGAAAGAAAGAAAAAGAGAAAGAAAGAAAGAAAAAAAGAAAGAAAGAAAAAGAAAGAAAGAAAGTAAAGAAAAAAAGAAAGAAAAAGAGAAAGAAAGGATGGAAAGAGAAAGAAAGAAAGAAAGAAAGAAAGAAAGAAAGAAAGAAAGAAAGAAAGAAAAGAAAGAAAGAAAGAAAGAAAGAAAGAAAGAAAGAAAGAAAGAAAGAAAAACTATTCTTAAAATAAGAGTTCCAGGTATACTTGTAAGAGAAGAAACAGACATCTTGCGATCTCCGGAACTAAAATTATATTTATTATACTTACTAAGCTTTTGTCAGCCTCTGCTGACATCGTCGGAGTAATAAACTACCATTACAGAGATCCATGCCTTTATATCTCATTAATCATTTTAGCCCTTGCACACATAATATTTATATTTATACTTCTCTTTTCCCCCAAACTTGCTCTGGTCACTAAGAACATTGTCCAGCTGTTCTGGTGTCCGTGCACTAGACTGCTTCCCCTATTCCACCCTGTTCAGGAAGTCCAGTTGTCTCACTTAGGCAAGCCCAGGGCGACAAAACGAAGTGATGCAATTCGCAAGCCGCCTCTCTTCCTTTTTTATAAAGCCAAGATTCTGTCACTTCAATAAAGCTGCCAATCACTCAGCAGACTTTCAGGTTTGTTCAGCCTGTTCCGTGATGCTGCTTCTCCTATGATATTAAATTTTGTGAGTACTTGAAGCAGAATCTAGTGTCTTAATTGCTTTTTTTTTAAAAAAAATATTCCATTAGGTAGTTCAAGTCATGAAATCCTTGTTTTGCTATTACTGAGTTCTTTCCCTCTTTTAAATTTTTTGTTAAAGTTTGAAACAAACTTTTCTTTAACTTTCTCAAAAGGAAACAGTGATCTTCTTGGTCCAGACAATCAAATGTCATCAAAGAAAAATATAATCCTTTAAAAATGGACTGTTTTGTGGGTACCAGTAGTTCCTCAACTTACGACTACAATAGAGCCCAAAATTTATGCTGTTAAGCGAGACATTCATTAGGCGAGTTTTGCCCACCTAACAACCGAGTTATTCAATTTAACAACCACAGAGATTCCCTTAACAAACAGTGTCAAGAAAGGCTCGTACAATGGAGCCAAATTCATGTAACAAACAACTCACTGAGCATCCTAAATTTTGGGGCTCAGTTGTGGTTGTAACTTGTGGATTACCTGTACTGGTTTTCCAGCCTCCTTAGTGATTCACAAAGTTGTATAACAACATTGCTCAGGGCAGGAGTGTCAGCACTTGGACTCTTTGCCCGAAGTTATCCATTAAACAGAGTTTGCAAAGTTCTCCACCGATCCAGCTAAGCTATGATGGGGGTTGTTTTGTTGCGGCTTTGCAACGGGGAGATGCAACATTTTGGGTAGCCCCCTTTAAAGTGGGAGAGTTGGGGGCCACAAAATAGATGTGGCTACATTTGGTGGAATTCGGATTTGGAATTTGAAATTAAGAATTTTCTTCATTTTGGGGGACTAACCTTGTTTTTAGGGTTTATAATTTCCCACTTGGGAGCGCAGGAAACTGCCATCGGTTCTTAGCCATCATGGTTAGGGGTGGGAGCTTCTTGACAATTGAAATGTTAAAAGGCTGGGTTGGAGTAAAAAGGCTGGGTCTGCAGAATGCCTGAACGCTTTCAAGGAAATGTTTTCCAAACTCGGCAACTTTTAAGAAGGATGGACGTCTACTCCCAGAATTCCCCGCCATCTCAAAATTCACAAGGTCGAGAAACATCAGTCTAGACTGTAAACAGAACGGGCCCAAGAACCTCGTCTAAAATTAAACATACACCCCTGTCATGTTCCAGGGAAACTATTAATATTCCTTCTCCTCCTCCTCCTCCTCCTCCTCCTCCTCCTCCTCCTCCTCCTCCTCCTCCTCCTCCTCCTCCTCCTCCTCCTCCTCTCGTCGTCTTGTCTTCCAGGATCCTTCGGTCACTCAGCTGGCCAACGCGAACCAAGGTAACCTGGATGAATTCAATCCCTTCTCGGACAATTCTCGGCAAGTAAGTTCAGGGGTAGAGACAGCCTTCAATGACCCACCATGGTGGGATCCCTGTGAGGAATATTCTTCAGTGCTCTGCAACTATGTCCTGTGTAGCTTTCGGCGGTTTTATATGTTCTTTTAAACGCTTGGTTGGGGAGCTGCCCAAAGTTGGTTGAAATAGAAATTGCGCTTAGACTTATATGCCACTTCACAGTGCTTTCCAGACATCTCTGAGCATAGAGTCAGCCTCTTGCACACACCCCCAACAATCTGGATCCTCCTTTTACCAATCTCGGAAGGATGGAAGGCTGAGTCAACCTTGGGCCAGTCAAGATCGATCTCCAGACTGTGGGCAGAGTTTGCCTGCAATGCTGCATTCTAACAGGAAGAAGGGAAGGGAAGGGAGGGGAGGGGAGGAAGGAAGGAAGGAAGGAAGATAGATAGCAGTAGCTCTTAGACTTATATACCGCTTCATAGTACTTTCCAGCCCTCTCAAAGCGGTTTACAGATTCGGCTAATTGTTGCCCCCAACAATCTGGGTCCTGGATAGCTACATAAATGTGTTTTGTTTTTTTTAAATAAATAATGAGGGGCTGGTTGTCTTATCTCTTATCTCCCACTTATCTGATATCTGCTCCCTTCCTCCCCGTCTTTTAAGTTTTAGTTATAACCTGTATTTTTATTGCAATTTTACATACATGCTTACGTACACTTTTGCTTGGAAGTTGTAAGACGCCTCGAGAGACACCCTGCAGGGTGTCAGACAAATTTCACAAATAATGATAATGTTTTCCTCTCATCCTTTAGACAAATGCTGCTCACACCATCCCAGCAACGCAGCCTGCGGGTGCCTCTCAGCCTGCCGTTCTTCAGACCTCAGTGGAGCCCACCCCACAGGTGTGACCCCCTCCCCCCCATATACTCCTTGCAGGACTTCACCCCATATCCTAGGGCCTAGGGCTATCCCATAATAGGCCCATGTCGTGCTGTTCAGGGTGGTAATCCTCTGGAAAAGATACCTCAATATCTTTTTCCCTGCATTTGGAGGGTTTTCCCCACCCCCTCTGCTCATAAGGAAGAGGCAACAAGCTTGTATTCTGGATATTTAATCTGGAATTCTCCTTGCCTCTCCCCTCGCCCAGTTAGGTTGGGATTCCAACTCCCAAGGTTCACAGCTAGCTTGCTTGCTCAAAGGATTCTGGGGGATGTGGTCTCTGCACATCTGGAGGAGGGCCAAGAGGAAGAAGATTAATGTGACATGTGGCCAGGGTGGATTAAATCAATCCGCTGCCTCTCTCCCTTTTATATCACTTGACTAACTTGGAATATTTCCTGCCAAACCCCTCTCTAATTTTAGAACTTTGCTGGCCACTGAAGGAGCTTTGCTGAAATTTTCTTTCGTTTCCCTTACTTCATTCTTCGTTTCTCTCTTTTGCCTCCGGGGTCCTTGGTGTTCTCTGAGCTTGGTAGTTTCCTTCTCAAACCGGATAATGTCATCCCTCTAACCCCACTCCCTTCTAGCACTGATGCTGTTACCTAGTTGGGTCATGAAAGGTCTACAAGAAAAACCACCAAGCTCAGAGAGCACCAAGGACCGTTCTTGTCAGCCCCGAGCTATAAATAATTCTCTTTTTTTCTGCCTGTTTTACAATATCTCATAATAATAATAATGACCTCAAAAAAAAAAAAAAAGGGTTTGCAAAACCTCACAAGAATCCCTGTCTACGGAGATTCTCAGGTCATGATTGTCCCAAACGTGCTTTTTTTTTTTCCCCCAAGAGCCAAATGGACTTTCTGGGGTTTTTTTTTCCCCGCAAGACGTTTGGCTTCTATGACTTCCATTCCCCACCCTCCAGTCAGAGCGGAAAAGCTCCCTGGATTGAGAAGCGAAACGTCTTCAAAAGAAAAAGCAGAAAGTCCACTTGCCTCTTCAGAAAGAAAAAAAAGTACCTTTGGGACTCACAATAATCCGTCTGTCCACGGATGACAGTGACGTTGCTTAAACCCCTTCCTCCAAAGAACACATGAAATGGTGAGGAATATTTAATTTTCTACCCTTGGACGAGGAAAGAGATGCGTTAAGTATATTCCTGGTGCTGTATTTTTCCCATGTGCCGTTTTTCCTCTTCTTCCCTTGCCCTCACTTGTCTAACCTGTTTCGAGGGCGAGTTAACTCAGTTGCAGGAGTTAGCAGATCAGGCCCGTCCCGTGAGCTTAGAACAAGCCTAGTTGGTGTGTTGCAGCTGCTGCTTAGACAGGCCGGCAAGTACCTGACTCCCAAATTCATCTCGGCAAGTTCAGAAAGTTCAGAGAGGCAGAAGTTGCTAGAGGAGAGCAGCGATCAGACTCGCCGGCAGGTAAAACGCGCAGGGCAGCAAATGCCACCAGTAGAACCTCGCATCCCTTCCTCAAAAGGAAGTTTACTGGGCTGCCTCGACTTAAACGACCAGGCGTGGGATTCAGCCGGTTCGGGCCGGTTCGAGAGAACCGGTTGTTAAATTTACATCTGGTTCACCGAACCAAGTCGTTCAGTAATGGCGAACCTTTTTGTTGCGATGTGCCAAAAGCTAGCAGCCACAATGACATGCCCTGCCCCCTTACTTGCACTGTGCATGCGCGTGCCCTCCCAGCTGATTTGTGGCCCGTTTGAGGCCATTTTCACCCTCCCGGAGGCTTGAGGGAAACCTCTGCACCCTCGAGAGGCCGAAAAATGGGCCTTCCAGAAATACCGGAAGTGCCCGTTTTCAGCCTCTGGAGCCTGAGGGAGGCCATTTTCGCCCTCCCGGAGGCTCAAGGGAAGCCTCTGCAGCCTTTGTAGGCCGAAAAACGGGTCTGTTTTGTCACATCTGGTATTTCCGGAAGGCCTGTTTTTCGGCCTCCCAAGGCTGCTGTGGCTTCCCTCAAGCCTTTGGGAGGCCAAAAAAGGCCCCAAACAGGCCCAAAATCAGCTGGGAGGCGCACACATGCTCAGTGCGGGTGATCTTGGCTGGGGCTCACGTGCCCGCACAAATGGCTCTTGAAATGGGTCTCTTTCCCGCTTCCAGAGGGCCTCTGGTTTTTGTCCCCCCAGAGGCCTGAGGGAAGCCTCCGGACTCTGGGAAAGACAAAAAAACCCCAAGAAATTCCAGAAATTCTGGTAGGCCACGCCCACCATGGCCATGCCCAACCAGCAAAACGATCGTTGGGATTTTTGAATCCCACCCCTGCTTACGACCGCAAATGGAGCTCAAAAAGTTCCATCGTTCCGTGAGACGCTTATTCACGTGAGGTTGGCCACGGTCGCTAAGCGAATCACTACCATTTTTTAGGTTAGTCGCCCAGGCATTAAAGCGAATCGGGCTTGACTTTGCTCGCCAGAAGGTCGCCATGACCCTGGGGCATTGCAACCATCATAAATATGAGTCATTCTCCCGATGGTCGTAAGTGTGAAAATGGTCATAAGCCACTGTTTTCTGTGCCACTGTTAACTTCCAACAGTCCCTAAACAAAAGGTTGGAAATTCAGGACTACCAGTTGTAATCAACTTCTCCCCAAAGGGATCCTTCCTTGTGGTTTTTATTCCTTCTGATCATTAAAACCCATTTCTCTTCCGAGTTATTAGTCCTTTCCTGATGCTGTTTGGAACAAGGACCTGGGAAAGCAGAAAGAGAGTGGGAGATATATTTGTCCCTCAAGGGAGAGAGAGCTGAAGAAGTTCTTCTATCTGCACTTCTGAAATTCTTTTTTTATTTCATGGATGCACAATTTTCTGGAAAGCTGATCGCAAAACCGTAGATGGCAATGCATTTTGAGAGTCTGGAGGGTAGTTTGTTTTTTTAAAGATTGGTTTCCACTGGCTCCTTGGAGAAACCTAGAAACAGAGAACCAAATTCTTCCAAAATCCTAAAATTTAAGTATTTAACGGTGCCCCCATTTATTATTCATTTGTTTATTAGATGTAGACACCACCCATCTCCCTCACGGAGTTAATTCACAGTGGGGAAAAAAAAAAAGGTCTAAAAATCTTATAAAATTGCAATACGTCAATAAGAAGCGCCAGATAAAACCAAGAATTAAGAGTAAATTATACAAATGCTGCGTTGGGGTGAAAATGCTGGATTTGCAAACTGCCTGAATGCTTTTGAGGCACCCTTTTCCAAACTTGGCCATTTTAAGAGGCGTAGACTTTTAACTCCCAGAATTCCTCAGCCAGGAGGATTCTGGGACTTGAAGTCCACACATCTTAAAAATTGCCAAGTCCGAAAAAAAAAGCCGTTTTAAAAGACGAGGAAGCAAAACAACCTCCAAAATGATGATAGGTACAGGGCCTTTCACTAGTACCCCCTACCCACCCCCTAGAATTTACCTTAACCCTTCCCTTCGCTTTTCTAATCATATTTATTGCTTCTCCCCGCCTTCAGTCTATGGCCTCAGCAGCGCAGGCTGGGCTCCTGAAGCAGCAAGAGGAATTAGAAAGGAAAGCTGCCGAATTGGACAGAAAGGAGCGTGAACTGCAGAACAGCGCAGCTGGCTTTGACAGTGAGTATTAACAGCGTTGGAAGGAACCTTCGAGGTCTTCCAGTCCAGGGGTCGCCAACCTTTTGGACCTCGGGGAAACTCCTCATTTTAAATCCCACGGACCAGAGACCCTGGGAAAATCCCCCCCAAAATATCTGCAGGAAAATTCCCCACCCCATTTTGGTACGGATCGATCATTCTTTATTTGGGATCGCAGGATACCGTCTCCAGTTCCGTTCTCAGGTGGGGAGAGAGAGAGAGAGAGACTTTTGGCTTCATGCAAGGAAAGCAGCAGAAGCCGCAGAAGTCTTTCTTTCTTTCTCCCAAACTCCACCAGAAACGAGTCTTTGTGAGACTTATCATGCCGGCACAGCCACTTGGAGCAGGAGGCCTTGCAGGGTCCCAAAGACTCATTTCTGGCGGAGTTTGGGGGAGAGAAAGAAAGACTTTGGCTGCTTTCCTTGCGTGCAGCCAAAAGCAGAAGAAGAAAGAAGCGGAAAGAAGCAGCCCGGTGGGCAGGCCAGCTGCGTGGGGTGCATGGGGCAAGTCCCCACCTCCGCCCTTTTCCCCCTCCCCTCACTACCTCCTGTAGTTTGCAATGCAAGCCTTGTGTTCCCACCGGCCATGTGGGTGGCGCAGCCTTGTGTTCCCACGCAGCCTGGATGAATTGCTTTGGTGGGGCAGGGGGGCATTTCTCTGCGGACCACAAAATTTTCTCGTGGACCACCAGTGGTCCCCGGCCCACCGGTTAGGGATCACTTTTCTAGTCCAATCCCCTGTTTGAGAAAGAGATATCCTATACCATGACATTGTATAGGATATCTTCCTTCCTTCCAGTTTTGGGCATACACCAATCTCGCCGCTGTTATTATATGTATCATTAAATATATATTGTTCGTTTACTGTGTTTCTCATTAATAATTCCCAGCAAGAACGTTTCCGGTCTGGACTCTGCTCTCTGCTCTTTAATGCTCACCCCTTTTCCCCAAATAATAAATGAGGAAGGCATCTACTCCAACCCCGCTCCTCGGGGCAGGCTTCCAGATTCCGGCATTGTGGTTGCCGGAAGCCCCTCCTGAAATGTGTTCTCTTTTCTCCTCTCCAGCAAAGCAGAACAATTGGCCACCGCTCCCAAAGATTTGCCCCATCAAGCCTTGCTTCTATCAAGATTTCTCTGCGGAGATCCCAGCAGACTATCAGCACATTTGCAAAATGATGTATTACCTGTGGATGTGTGAGTAAAAGCAGGGAATCGAAAGAGCTTTCTCCGAGATAATGAAAACATCGAGAAATATTTTTGTTTAAATTTTTTTTTTTAAAGGTTAAAAAAGAACCAATTGGAGGTGCGCGGTCCATGTTGCCAATTTCCATTTCCACCACAACTTGAACCTCTGACTAAAAATGATCCTTAGCTCCGTTCGTTGGGAAGGGTCTAGTTTTATTAGAAGCTGAGTGTTATCACAGTCAAGCGTAGCCAGAACCCGAGAATTGCGCGCCAAAATCCCCGACATTTCACTTGCCCCTCCCATAACTGTTTCCCATTGCTGACTTCCACCCCCTCCCAAACCAATCAGGTTCAGGCAAGTTGTTTTCACAGCGGTCAGTTCAAACGTAGGTTGGCACGCAGCTGCTATCTTCTCCCAGCCGGGTGACCTTGAGGTAGCATCTCAGGGAGATCGCAGCATTTACTTTCGTTCCCCCCACACACACACAAGTATTCTGCCTCCCATCCATCCTCCCCAGAGTTCGTGGTAGACTCTTACCACATGATAGCAAAGCACAAGCAACAGTAAGGTGGCAGCTGGCAAGGAGTCCCTTCCGCCACGTGGGTGGAGGAAGAAGGTTAAGGGGAGAAACATAGGTTCCTATTAAAAGCACAGGCATTAATATTATGATGGCATTAAGATTTTAAAAGCTGAAGAGGGAAGCACCTCTGTATTCTCCAGAGGTCCATAAAAGTGGATTTGGTTCCTCAATGGACGTCTCTGTGATGACCCAAAGGGGCGTGGCACACAAGCAACCAAGTCACAAAAGTTAGGTAAAGTCCCTTTAAATACCTCCAACTTGGCCTCCAATGTCCAGTTATCATCGGCTGGAGAAAAAAAAAACTCTTCCAAGAAAGGGAAGAAATTCTGTCCAAACCCAAAGTACATCTAAATTATAAATAAAAACCAACATAAACCACGCTGCGGCAATTAACGAGGCAGGGCAGGATAAGGAATTTGCAGACTTCAAAAGATAACAAAAAAACACCCACAGTTGGGAGGACGGCAGAACTCAGATAAGACTTGACAGACAAAGATAATCCACGCTTTGCTTTCACCCAACTGCTGTGCGCAAACACCCTTTTTAAAATCCTGTTTTCCCAGCTGCAGCTAATGAAGGGAATCAGGGCCCTTTTCTCCCAGTAACCCCCATAACCCACGTTGCTCCTTTCTGCGTTCCTCCCTGCGTGCCCTAGGATGCAGGTCGGGCGGGCCAGGGTCTTCCTCTGTGCCCTTCCCCAGTTTCTTCCACAGCCACCAGAGCCACACTCCCACTCCCTGTCAGCTGCTCAACCTCCCCCTCAGAATCAGATTCCATCAGGGGCACAATACTCTCCTTAAACTGTGTGTAAAGTGCGCGGGAAGCTTCGTCTCTCGTTGCCCTCTGGATTAGGAGTAGCACAAAAGAGTTTCACTTTTCATTGGTTTAACCAAGATTTAGAATAGAATAACAGAGAGCTGGAAGGGACTTTAGAGATCTTCTGATCCAATCCCCTGCTTAGACAAGAAACACTTCAGACAAATGGTTCTCCAGTTTAACCAATCACAGTTTAGAAGGCGTTTTGCAGAATGAGCGAAGGGTCCCGAGTAGCACGGGGTGTGTGTGTGAGGGACCCTTTTAGACAACCTGGTTCATCGAACGGAGGTATGACTGAAAGAAGTTGGCCGAGACTCCTTCAAATAAAACAGTCCTTTAATCCTGTTTGTGCAAAGCTCCGAGCGTGTTACCACTCCAGAATTGAACATCCTTTGCGGTGACAAGAGCATCCCTATTTGTCGTGCTCACGGCCTCGAGGAAATCCCCTCCCGCATTTGGGGTCTTCAGCAAAGCTTTTTCGCTGATTTTTTTTTTCTCTCTTGTTCTCGCCTGGCCAGTTCACTCGGTCACCTTGCTGTTAAACTTCCTCGCCTGCCTGGCAGTATTCACGGTGGAACCCACCACCACGGGATCAGATTTCGGCCTCTCCATCTTATGGCTCGTCTTGTTCACCCCCTGCGCCTTCCTCTGCTGGTATCGGCCAGTTTACAAGGCTTTCAGGTGAGCACCACGGCCCTCCCGGAGGGCAGGGGTGGTACCTCGTGTTTAAAGGAGCCGTAGGTGGAATGATCCATCTGTTGTGACCCGCCGGCGGCTAGCGGAGCTGGCAGCAGAGTCAGGCAGTGAGGAGGTTGGGGAGGAACCTGGGCCAGTCCTGGAGGCTGAGGAAGGCTCGGACGAGGGCTCTGCGTCAGAGGCAGAGATGAGCCAGTTATCAGCTGCCTTCAGAGTCGGACAGCAGTGAGGCAGAAGAACAGCTGGAGCCTGTTCCCAGTGTGCGCATGCACAGAGCTGCCAAAAGAAAAGAACAGTTATGAACTAACGGTCGATGTGGGAGTAAGGCCACAGGTAAACGGTGCGTGGCCCCTCACATAGGGATCAAAAGGGGAAGGGGCTTTTGCAGGAAACAATTTGTTCGTTGCCGCAGTGGGAAGATCTGCCTGGGCATCTCAGAGACACTGTGCCGCGTCCTTCCTTGTCAGCACCGTGTTTGGAAATATTTACTTGGCAGTTCTCCAAGCTAGATAAGGCCTAATTACACCCTTGAAAGGCTGTTTGCCAGGCCGTTGGCTGAATGCGAAGGCCAGAAATTCACCTTCATTTAATAAAAAATGGTTTTGCCGGGACAAAGAGCCGGTTTAAGCGCTTTGGGGGGAAGCTGAGGTCAGAACACGGTTGGGACAGCCCCTGGCTTGACTCTCTCTCTCTCTCTCTCTGTCTCTTCCACAGGTCTGACAGCTCCTTCAGTTTCTTTGTCTTCTTCTTCATATTTTTCTGCCAAATAATCGCCCACATCGTCCAGGCTGTTGGTATCCCTAACTGGGGGAGCAGGTAAGCCTCGTGGCCGCCCCGAAGCCCTGATGGACAGAGCGGGCTCTTCTGCTAGCGGACGGAAGAGAGCTGCGGCCTTGGGAGGGGGGTCCCCTTTTCCAAAGCCTCTTCTGTGTTTTTTTTTTTTCTCCTCCTGATCTGCGGCTTCCACAGATCCCAGTTGAAGCACCTCTAACTCCACCTAAAAGGCCTGTATTTCTGACTTTTTCTAACGCATCCCACCTGTGCTGTGCTCACGTCCCCTTGCATGTTTTCTGATGCGTGAATGGTCGGCGCACTTCTCCCTCTCCTCTCTCCCTGCCTGTCTCCCACTCTTTTTCCTTCTCTCTTTCCCTCCCTCTCTCTCTTTCTCTCCCCCTTTCTCCCTCTCACCTTCTCCTCTCTCTCTCTCCCTCTTTCCCCCTCTCCTTCTCTCTCCCCCTCCCTTTCCCTCTCTCTTTCCCCCCTCTCTTTCTCTCCCTCTCTCCCTCCCTCTCCCTTTCTCCCTGTCACCTTCTCCTTCTCTCTCTCTTCCTGTCCCTCCCTCTCCATCCCCTTCTTCCACTCACTCCCTTACCTCTCTATCTCCCGCTCCCTCCTCCCTCCCTTTCTCTCCCCCTCTCTTTCCCGCTCCCTCTCTCCCCTTTGCTCCTTTCTCCTTCCCCTCCCTCTTCCCTCTCTCTCTCCCTTTCCTCTCTCCCTCTCCCTCCCTGTCTCCCACTCTTTCCCTCTCTCTTTCTCTCCCTCTCTTTCTCTCCCCTCTCTCCCCTTCTTCTCTCTCCCTCTCTCCCTTTCCTCTCCCTCCCTGTCTTCCACTCTTTCCCTCCCTCTCACTCTTCCTCTCCCCCCTCCCTTCTCGGGGAGAGAGAGAGAGAGAGAGAGAGAGAGAGAGAAGGAGAGACTTTTGGCTTTATGCAAGAAAAGCAGCAGAAGTCTTTCTTTCTCTCCCTCAAACACTGCCAGAAATGAGTCTTTGCCATCACAGCCTCTTGGAGCAAGGAGGCCTTGCAGGGCCCCAAAGACTCATTTCTGGCGGAGTTTGGGGGAGAGAAAGAAAGACTTTGGCTGCTTTCCTTGCGTGCAGCCAAAAGCAGAAGAAGAAAGAAGAGGAAAGAAGCAGCCCGGTGGCCACGGCAGGCACGTGGGGCGAGTGGGGCAAGTTCCCCCTCTTCCGCCCTTTCCCCCTCCCTTCACTATCTCGTTCGCAATGCAAGCGACACAAGCCTTGTGGTCCCGCGGGCCGTGTGGGCGGCGCAGCCTTGTGTTCCCGCGCAGCCTGGATGAATTGCTTTGGGGGGACATTTCTCTGCGGACCACCAAAATTTTCTCGCAGACCATCCGTGGTCCCCGGCTCACTAGTTGGCCACCACTGTTGTAGTCCAATCCCCTGCTCAGGCAGGAAGTCCTATAAAATAGCAGACAAAGGCTTGTCCAATCTCTTCTTAAACACCGTTGGAGCATTCACCACTTGTAGACATTTATTCCTGGCTGCTACCTGTGGAAAGCACGACACCTTTAGGCCAAACAGGCCTCTGTGGAGCAAATTCTGCAGCAGAAGAGACATTGGTTCATGTTTTTCCAGAGAGCTTTTTAGAGGAACCTGCCAGGGTCTTTCATACAGCTGGCCTCCTGTCTCTGGAGTCTGGATTCTCCCTTCCCAGGGCAATCTGAATTCCTACTCATTCAATATTCCCTTCTTCCTTTTTCTTTTTCTTCTTCTTCTTCCAGCGGCTGGATTTTTGCCTTCTCCGCGACCCAAAACCTGGCTGTGAAGATTATCATGATGGTGGTAGCCATGTTCTTCACGACCTGCGCTGTGCTCTCCCTCTTCCTGCTGAAACGAGTGAGTGGCCTGCGAAAGGACAAGTGATTGACAGGGGTCTAGAACCAGGGGTGGGATTCTACCAGTTCGCACCTATTCGCTAGGACCGGTTGCTAACATTCTAAGCAGTTTGGCGAACCAGTTGTTAGAAGAAATTACTGGCCTAATCCTGTAAGGAAGGCAGGAAGGAAACATTCTGGTGTTGCTGACAGAAACTGCCTCTCCGTTTACCCTTATTACATTCTTGGCAGGACTAGGCTTCCTGTCTCAGGAACTTCTCTGGAGTTTTTTTTCCCCTCCTTTGCTGGTACTTTGATTGTGTGGAATGACCATTCAAAATTACAATGGCACTGAAAAAAAGTGACTTATGACCCTTTTTCACACTTACGACTGTTGCTGCATCCCCACAGTCATGAGAGGCCAGGCGAGGAGATAGGCGCGCCTCGATGTGAGTGATATTGAATTGGCCACACCCAGCCAGTCACATGTCCACCAAGCCATGTCCACCCTGTCACATGACCACCTAAGCCACGCCCATGGAACCGATTGTTAAAAATTTGAATCCCACTCTTGTCTAGAACCCTGCAGTTATGGGTCTTCGAGTGGCCTTCCCTCCTTCTCCTTTTCCCATGGGGTGAGGTGGGGAGGGAAACTTCGGATGGTCACTAAACGAACTGCTGTAAGTCCAAGGACTACTCGTATGGTTCTAGAATGTTTTTTGTCATGCCTGGGTGGGGATGTTTGCCCCATGAGTAGTTCACTTGTGGTACCAAGCCGTGGTGACAATAAAGGAGAATATTTGGAGCTCAGAGTTGACATGAGGGGTCCTTGGTGCTCTTGAAGCTTGGTGGCTTTCTTGCAGACGTTTCATGACCCAGCTAGGTAAGATAATCAGTCCTAGAAGGGAGGTGGGGTTTTGGAGAGGAGGAAGAGGAAGAAATGGAAGAGGAAGAAGAAGTATAGGAAGACTGTGGGGTCCTTGAGGACTCTGAGCTTGGTGGCTTTCTTGCAGACGTTTCATGACCCAGACTGGATAACCTCATCAGTCCTAGAAGGGAGGTGTTTTTTTAGAGAAGAGAAAGAGGAGGAAGAATAGGAGGACATATGGGGTCCTTGGTGGTCTCTGAGCTTGCTTGTTTTCATGCAGACATTTCATGACCCAGCTAGGTAACATCATCAGTGCTAATCCACGGGTTTATTGAACAAAATTGGCCGTGGCGATGCTGCCACGGCTGTCAAACATGAGGAGCACCCTAACTTTAAACTCTTGCTCAATGAAGGGCTGTAATTCGACCCGTACAACATTTGCATACGTGGCCAGCGTGCCGCCACTTTTGCGCCGCTGGTGTCGGTGGTTTCATCCAATGGAACAATGGGCTGAGCGGGGCCAGCCGTGGACCTGCCGGTGGGGCTTTTACTGAACATCTCGCTGTCAGGATTCCAGCGATCGCCCCGATTCAGTCACGAGCCTCGAGCCAAACTTCAAAAGTCCTTCTGCACTTCGTACGGAACCTGTACGAAGGCCGACGCTGAGACACATAATTTGCACCCGCCTGTGACACTCCCTTTCGCTTTCTCCCCTCCCAAAGGTCCACTCGCTCTATCGCCGGACAGGCGCCAGCTTCCAGAGAGCCCAGGAAGAATTCTCCCAAGGCATCCTCAGCAACAGGAACTTTCAGTCGGCGGCTAGCGGAGCAGCTTCCGCGGCGGCTCAGAATGCTTTCCAAGGAAACTGAGCCTTCCCCAGCGAGGTGCCTGCTTCCATTCCTCACGGTACCTGATCGCCCACGTTCAGGTGGTCTTCTCCCCACCCCGCCCCTTCCTGGGTGCCAGCCTTAACTCCCACGAGGCTCACAGGAAGTTTTCTCTCCAACTTCGCCCGCCCCACCCCTCCTGTCTCTCCATCCGCGTCTTGTTGGAAAGTGCAAAATTCAGGAGTGCCTAAAACCCTCTGGTGTGATTTTCTTTCTTTTTCTTTTTTCTCTCTTCCCTCTTTCCTTCTTCTTTCCCTCCCTCCTTCCTTCCCTTCCAATATACATATTTTGGTTTTTTTTTACTTAAAACGTGTGTGTTTCCTGCACTTTTCCGTTTCTTCTGTTGTGGGAGGGTGGGAAAAAAAAAGCGATTTTTGCACTCTTGACTCTCCCGCCGGAAGCCTCCCTGAACAATTCCTTCCCTTCGTCTTCCTGGCTGCTGCCTTTGATGATTTTTAATGAGCCGAAGATCGTTAACCGCCAGTGTAGGATGAGCTGTACAGTACGGGCTGGTTGTTTTTTTTTCTTTGCCCCTCCGGTATATGTTTCCTGGGAGATGCGAAAGGCCCAATTTGTGGAAGACATTCCTGGCTCCCCCAAAGCCAGCAAAGCAAACCAGGTTTCTTATCGGGGGGGTTGTAATTTTGGATGGTTGGGGGAAGCATAAAGATTTATTCCCCGGTCACATTAAGCCCCCCTGAACATTAGCAACCTGGATTTTGAAAGGAGGCGATGGGGTTTCATGTTTAAGCAGTGCAGCAAACCTTGAGATGAAGGAGGCAATTATTTCTAATTCGGTTTTATTCAGTGCTGTCCTATATCTGCTTTCGTCCCGCTGCCCTCCTTGCCTAGCCTCAATGCAACTGCCAAAACAAGCAAACAGTTCTTCAAGGAGAACGTTTTAGCAAAAGCTCCCATCTCTCAATAATAATAATAATAAAATAGGCCTATGGAAACACCTCCTCTGATTTTTACCAGAATTTTTTTCCTTTCCCACCAGTTGCTGGCACCTTTAGTTTCAAAATAAAATTTGGAGAGAAAAAGACGAGAGTTTTTTTTTAGCCAAGGCTTGTTTGGGGCAGAATGGATGACAGGCAGCGGCCTCCGAAATCTTAAAATCTCTCTTTTTTTTATTCAAAACTGAATGACAGCCGTTAAAAAAAAAAAAACTTCCGGCCTTTCCTCAAAAAAGGCCCGTTATGAGTTCTCTGCAAAACGAATCAGTGTTAAAAGAAAATTTCTAGATCCCTCCTCTTCTGGTAGGCTGGATCGATGGATCGACTCGAAATTGGGGATATATAGCTCTCAAAAACACTAAGCGCTCTTTGGTTTACTTCCATCGACCTGATTTAAGTGATCTAAGATGCACATCTTATAAGATGATCTTTTAATAAATCCGATGACGGAGAAACATTCAAAGGGCTCAGGTGCATTTCGCAGTCCCACTAACCAATTTTTTTTCCCGCTTGCTTTTTATTTCTTTAGGTAAACTTACGTGTCTTTCTCTCCTCCCCACAAATACATAGGTGTTTAGGGTTGGTTGGTTGGGTTTTTTTTTCCCACCACAGATGTTTCCAAACCTTTCTCAGATTGGATGTACCATAGCGCATCCCATAGGGAACTATCTCTTGGTTTCTGTCTGTCTGTCTCTCTCTCTCTCTCTCTCTTTATTATTATTGTTATTCTTTGAAGATCTATAATGATGGCGGAAATGAGATTTTTTTAAAAAATAAAAATAAAAATCTTCCCCTCTTGGATTTTCCACCTCTAATTTTTTTTTTTTTTTTTTGGTTCCTGTAAAAAAAAAAGAAATTGTATATGTCAGGCTTTTGTGGTTAAATGCAGAATAAAAATATCGAGACTGAGTAGAACTGTATTTGGCCTTAAATGGTGTGTTCCTTTGGATGGCATTAAGCATCAGAGCTCTTGCGTTCCTTGTCTCGATCTGTTCCTGGATACCTTTGTTTCTTTTATTTTATTTGTTCATCAAACACGTGCAAGATCACAAGTAGAGGTATGAACATAAACACGAACCAAGGAAATAAATACAAATAAATAGGGATAGATCAATCTTGATGCGTGTCCTTCAAAAGATGAACAGGAAGCAATGCAAACCGATTTCTGGAGGCAGCTCCCAAAGGAAATGATTCAAGGAATTATTTCCAGGCATCCTGAGATGGACAGGATCTTAGTGGCTGTTTGCACACTGTCCAATTTTCTGACTTTACAAGACACACCCAGTCACAAACATGACCGAGGCTGGCCTTGCACAACATGCTTTGACTCATGATACACACACACACACAAAAACACAGGGAAGGGGGGAGTTTGTATCTCACTTTTATTATTTTTATCAATAATTCAAGGTGGCAGACCTCATGGTCTTCCCTCGCTTATTTTCCTCACAAATACAATCCTGCACGGTGGGCTGGATACCCCAGCTGGCTTTCACGCCTAATATGGAACCAGAATTCTCCCATCACCCGTGTTTGGCCCAGCTAGCTGTCATGTCTAAGGTAGAACTAGAACTCACCGTCTCCTGGTGAATGGCTCAAACCCACCCAGCTGAGTTTCTTGCCTAAGGCAGGACTGGAACTCAGTGTCTCCTGGTAATTGGCCCATAGTCACCCAGCTGGCTTTTGAACCTAAGACTCTAGATCTCACTGTCTCCTGGTAATCAGCTCCAAGTCACCCAACCACGCTCTCATGCCTAAGGTGGAACTAGAACTCACCGCCTCCTGGTAAATGGCCCAAACTCACCCAGCCTGTTTTTCTTACCAAAGGAAGGACTGAAACTCACTATTTCCCGGTGATTGGCCCAAACTCACTCAACCACGCTGTCAAGTTTTAAGGTGGAACTACAACTCACCATCTTCTGGTAATTGGCCCAATAGTCACCTATGTATTGAAGGCAAGACTAGAACTCACCATCTCCTAGTCACCCAACCAAGTGGAACTGCAACTGTCTCCTGCTTATTGGCCCATAGTCACCCAGCTGGTTTTTATATCCAAGGAAATCACCACCTCCTAGTCACCCAACCAAATGGAACTGGAACTCACCATCTAGTTATTGGCCCATAATTACCCAGCTGGTTTTTGTACCCAAGGTAAGACTAGAACTCGCCATCTCCCAGTCACCCAACTAAGTGGAACTGCAACTCACCGTCTCCTGGTTATTGGCCCATAGTCACCGAGCTCGTTTTTATATTCAAGGCAAGACTAGAACTCACCATCTCCCAGTCACCCAACCAAGGGGAACTAGAATTCACCGTCTCCTGGTAATTGGCCCATAGTCACCCAGCTGGCTTTTGTACACAAGGCTAGACTACAATTCACCATCTCCCAGTCACCCAGCCAAGGGGAACTAGAACTCACCATCTCCTAGTTATTCACCCATAGTCACCCAGCTGGTTTTTATACCCAAGGCTAGATTACAATTCACCATCTCCCAGTCACCCAACCAAGGGGAACTAGAACTCCCCGTCTCCCGGCTTCTACCCTGGTGCCTTCACTCCTGGACCAAAACCGGCCTTAAGGGGCTTCCAGTGTCCCATCTCTACCCCAGACCAAGTGGTTCCACCCCCCCACCCCCCCCCCAAGAAGTTTCCTCGCCCGCAGCGCAGCGTTGCAAGCGGCGCCACCAAAGCCAGTTTTACGCACCGACAGGGCTGCGCTTTCCCGGCCGCTTTGCCAACCAGGAAGCGGAGCAGGAGGAGCCACGGCCGCCTCCGCCTCTTTGCCTCCAAGAGGGGCGGAGGAGCCCAAGCCCGGCCCGGTTGCCTCGGCCTGGCCTGGCCCCGGCGGTGGCTGCGGTGGAGATGGACGGGGCCGGCTGGGCACCTCCGCAGCTGGAAGATTTCTTGCTCACCGAGCGATTGGGCAGCGGCACCTACGCCACCGTCTTCAAAGCCTACAGGAAGGTAAAGCCGGGGAGCCCCCCCGCCTTTTTGCCCAGCCCTGCTGGGGCCGGGTAGCCAAAAGTGGAGCCTCCCCTGCCCGAGGAAGTCTACCTGGAAGGGCAACAACCTGCGCGCCGATTCTTGGGTTGGGGACGCGCGTGCAAAAAGAAACAAAACACCTTGGGGAGCCAGTTGGACAGGAGTCTTGGGGCGGGGGGGGGCATGATTCACACACACACACACACACGCAACCTTCCTAAAGGTTGTGGTCTTGGAGCCCCTTCCCGCTTTGCCCCAATTAGGGTCGAGTTTTTGGAGTGCAGGGATTATCTGTGGATTTGGTTTAAAAGTGAAAGCGGAGGCGTGCGCAAAATCCTGGTGGGTTGGATGGCGCAACCACGACCGAAAGCCAGGAAAATGTTAAGAAGGGTGGGATATTTTTCATGAAGAACAAAACAAAAAAACACCCCTTCCCATATTTTGTTAGCAGGTTAAAATAAACTATCACGGGGAGCAGAGAGGCGTTGGTTGGCTGGTTGGTTGGTTTATTATGTATATGTATTTATTGATTTGATTTGTCAATCGCTTACAAAATAATAGGTATAAGTATAAACATGAGTAAGGATACAGAAAATAGGTACGATTAAATGGGGACAACAGGACAGGGACGGGAGGCACGATGGTGCACTTATGCATCATAAATAAATATTAAATTATTATAATAAATCATACATATGTATTTATTACAGTTTTCTTCCCACCCATCTCCCCTACAAGTACCCAGGTTTTTTTTTTTAAAAAAACCCTTTCTTAAAAGCTAAAAAATATAAAATATAAAACAATTAGTCCCTTTTAATAATTTAAACAGTGCAGCCCAAAGACGAACAGGGGTAGATTGCAAGCATTTCGACCTGACTCATCAGTAACCTACATTACAATAACCCGGTGAAAATCAGCCTCAAATATAAGAGCTATGAGATGTCAACTCATAATATATTAGATCTATTTTCACCATGTTGTTGTAATGTAGGTATTGATGAGTCAATATAAAATATTTGCATGTACCTCTGTTTGTTTTTGGCTGTATTGTTTAAAATATAAAATACCCAAGGTTGAAAAACATTTTAAAAAGCTAAAAAATATAAAATACCCAAGGTTATAAAACATTTTAAAATCTAAAAATATAAAATACCCAAGGTTAAAAAACATTTTAAAAAGCTAAAACATAAAATACCCAAAGTGAATTAAAAAAAAAAAACCTAAAAAATATAAAATACGTAGTTAAAAACATTTTAAAAAGCTAAAAAATATAAAATGTACAAGGTTAAAAAACATTTTAAAAAGCTAAAAAAAAAATCCCTAAGGTTAAAAAACATTTTAAAAATTAAAAACATATAAAATACCCAAGGTTAAAAAAACATTTTAAAAAGCTAAAAAATATAAAATACCCAAGTTTAAAAAACATTTTAAAAAGCTAAAACATAAAATACCCAAAGTGAATTAAAAAAAAAACCTAAAAAATATAAAATACGTAGTTAAAAACATTTTAAAAAGCTAAAAAATATAAAATGTACAAGGTTAAAAAACATTTTAAAAAGCTAAAAAAAATACCCAAGGTTACAAAACATTTTAAAAAATTAAAAACATATAAAATACCCAAGATTAAAAAACACATTTTAAAAAGCTAAAAGATATAAAATTTGTATGGTTAAAAACATTTAAAAGCTAAAAATATAAAATGTGCAAGGTTAAAAAAATTTTAAAAGTTAAAAACATATCAAATACCCGAGGTTAAAAAAAACATTTTAAAAAGCTAAAAACATAAAATGTGCAAGGTTAAAAAACGTTTTAAAAAGCTAAAAATATATAAAATACCCAAAGTTATAAAAAAAACCATTAAAGCTAAAAAATATAAAATAAAAACCTTACTAGAAAATTCCCAACTCTTTTCCTTTCTGTCTTGTTAGAAGAACGCCCGAGAAGTGGTAGCCATCAAATGCGTGAGTAAGAAAAAATTGAACAAAGCCTCGGTCGAAAACCTGCTGACCGAAATAGAGATCCTGAAGAATGTCCGGCACCCTCATATTGTGGAGTTAAAGGACTTCCAGGTGCAAAGAAGAAAGGGGGCGGGGCGTGTCTTTTGCCTGAGGTAGAGGTGTGAGTACTGGTCTTAAGTCCCCTGGTTCAGTTCCGTTGTAACTTAGAATGGTCGCTCAACAAATCGTTGTAAGTCAAGGACTACCCCGAAAGGAGCTAAAGCCATTTCTTTGACCATGAACTTAGAGCACCTGTCTCCTAAGTGCAGTTTTGCACACATTTATTCAAGCAATAACTCCCACTGGGGCTCGGTATTCCCTCCATAAGGACCAGAAACTTGAAAAAAGAAAGAGGTTGGCTGGATGGGAATGGGAAAATAGATGTGCTTTTGATAAACTTGATGGAGAGTTGTTGTTTTTTTCCCTGTCTTTTCTTTTAGTGGGACAAGGAATACATCTACTTAATCATGGAATACTGTGCTGGAGGTGATCTGTCCCGTTTTATTCGTAGCCGGAGGATTCTTCCGGAAAAGGTGGCTTGTATATTTCTACAACAACTGGGTGAGGAATAAAAAGAGAAACTTGTGGACTTCAACTCCCAGAATCACCCAGAATCAACTATGGTATCCTGGCCTGGGGAATTCTGGGAGTTGAAGTCCACAAGTCTTAAAGTTCCCAAAGTTGTATATTGGTGGTTTAGAGCCGTGGTTTCTTTAAGAGGGTTGAACTTTAACTTGGAGGTTGAGGAATTCTGGGACTTGAAGTCCACCTTTCTGAAAGTTGCTGAGGTTGAGAAATGCTGGCTTAGGGATCTAGTCCTCAAGAATACAGACTGTTTCGGAGTGCATTTTCCTTTTTTCAAAGCAGCTTGTGCCTTGAAGTTCCTTCACGAGAAGAATATCTCCCATCTGGACCTCAAACCCCAGAATATTCTACTGAGTTCCTTGGAAAAACCTCATCTCAAGCTGGCAGGTATGTAAAGGGCTGGAACGACGGAGTAAGGTTGACCTAAATTTCTCATTAAAATCCCTTTAAGTGGATTTGTCATGCCCCTGTTGGAATCTGATTCTGAGGGAGAGGTGGAACAGCTGACAGGGAGTGGGAGTGTGGCTCTGGTGGCTGTGGAAGAAACTGGGGAAGGGCACAGTCCGGCTGGGCATTCAAAGGAAGACCCAGGCCCACCCGCTCTTCATCCTAGGGCATGCAGGGAGGAACGGATAAGGGAGCAACATGGGTTACGGGGGAGAAAAAGGCCCTGATTCCCTTCATTAGCTGCCGCTGGGAAAACAGGATAAAGAGGGTGTTTGCACACAGCTCCTTGCTGGAAGCAAAGTGTGAATTATTTTGGTTTGTCAAGTCTTATCTGGGTTCTGGCATCCTCCCAACTGTGTGTGTTGTGTTATCTTTTGAGTTCTGCAATTCCTTTTCCTGCCTTCGTTAATTGCTGCAGCGTGGTTTGTATTGGTTTTTATTTATAATTTAAATGTACTTTGGGTTCGGACGGACTTTCTTCCCATTAAAAATTGTTCTTGGGAGAGTTTTTTCTTCAGCCGATGATAACTGGACATTGGGGGGCAAGTTAGAGGTATTAAAGGGACTTTACCTATTTTTGTGACTTCGTTACTTTTGTGCCACATCCTGGTCACCACAGGATTTTGCTGAAAAGTAACACAATCAGTAGGGTTGACTTTACTATTTTGGCTGTAAAACATCATCATCTTTTAACAACCCCATAATCCCTTGCGGGGTGGACTCTGGACAACTCAATGGAGCTGAGTGTTTACTGGCCGGGTGCCCTTCTTGTCACCAGGGCAGAGTTTTGTTCAGCTGATATATTCTCATCCTGCCCAGAGAGAGAAATATATCTGCCTCTACCTAAGATCGAACTCACAGCCTGCTGATTGTGAGGCGAGAGCTTCACCTCTAGGCCGCCGCACCTTATATCGGTTGCAAAGGCGAGGAATGATCATAAAGCACTTTTGGGCAGGCCCCCAAATAATTGGTAAAGGAACGGTTTTAATGGTTAGGATGGCAAAACCCTAATCCTAACCCTAACCTGCACATCACGGTTTCCCTGGAGTTGCAGGAATGAACCCTCCTGTCGAAGGTTTTTAATCAATGCTCCCTCTTTTCCCCTTAGATTTTGGGTTTGCACAACACATGTCCCCCAGGGATGAGAAGCATGTGCTGAGAGGTTCTCCACTGTACATGGCGCCAGAGATGGTGTGCAGTCGGCAATACGATGCTCGGGTAGATTTGTGGTCGGTGGGCGTGATTCTCTATGGTAAGATAAGATACGATAACCTTTATTGTCACTTTTTTCAGTAAATGTACTAGCACACATTCAAAAATGAAATTCTGATGCCAACTTTCAAAAAATAGATAGGCAGACAGATAGGGATACATATATATGTAGGTGGATCTTTGGTTATTTGGGTTTTCTCCCACGTAAATTTGGAAGTATTTTGACGACGTTCCGACGAAATCTCATTCGTCATCTTCAGGCTTGTGTCTTCGGCTTTGTGCTTCTTGGGGTACAAAACAGAAGACACAAGCCTGAAGATGATGAATGAGATTTCGTCGGAACATTGCCAAATTACTTCCAATTTTACACGGGAGAAAACCTGAATGACCAAAGATCCACATACAAATACCCGCGAAAACCTCAGAAAACATATATATGTGTGTGTGTGTGTGTATATATGTGTGTGTGTATATATGTGTGTGTGTATATATATGTGTGTGTACACACACACACACATACACACATATAAAGGTAAAGGTTCCCCTTGCACATACGTGCTAGTCCTTTCCAACTCTAAGGGGCGGTGCTCATCTCCGTTACAAAGCTGAAGAGCCAGCGCTGTCCGAAGATGTCTCCGTGGTCATGTGGCCGGCATGACTAAATGCCGAAGGCGCATGGAACGCTGTGACCTTCACACCAAAGGGGGTCCCTGTTTTTCTACTTGCATTTTTTTACGTGTTTTCGAACCGCTAGATTGGCAGAAGCTGGGACAAGGAACAGGAGCTCACTCCATTACGCAGCGCTAGGGATTCGAACTGCCGAACTGCCAGCCTTTCTGATTGACAAGTTCAACGTCTTAGCCACTGAGCCACTGTGTCCCTTTTATATATGTGTGTGTGTGTACACACACACACAAAATTTTATATTGGTACCTATATACTCTGGCGGCACAGTGGTTAGAATGCAGTACTGCAGGCTACTTTTGCTGACTACTGGCTGACTACAATTTGGCAGTTCGATTCTCACCAGGCTCCAGGTGGACTCAGCCTCCCATCCTTCCGAGGTGAGTAAAATGAGGACCCAGATTGTTGGGTGCAAAGAGTCTGACTCTGTAAAACGGCTTAGGCCGGGCTGAAAAGTACTGTGAAGCGGAGCGTAACTCTTAAGTGCTATTGATATTGCTCTACATGCGCACATACATATATATGTATTAATCACACACACACACACACACACACACACACATACTTCAATGGTCTAGGTCGATGTCATTTGAAATTCCTCCGGGGTCAAGGGATTTGAAAGCCGTGATTGGGGCTTCCTTCTCTGCGGCTTCCGCGGGATTCTTTCCGACCTCTTTGCAAGACATCCGATCCTTAACCAGGTTACCCCTTTCCCTCCCCTCTTCTTAGAGGCTCTCTTTGGCCGGCCTCCTTTCGCCTCCAAATCGTTCACTGAGCTGGAGGAGAAGATCCGGAGCAGCCAACCTGTTGAGGTAACCCTGCAAGGCCACAGGTGGGGACAGATGCCTTGGTTGGTTGTGCCGCGAGTTTTACAGTCGGGTGTTTTTTATCCGAGCTGCTTTGCATTCTCTTTTCCTTCCTTCGTGCCCTTTTTTTTCTGAGAAGGAATCTGTCGGTTTCCCCAGATTCTCTAGGTCGGGGGTCGCTAATCTTTTGGACCTCAGGGACCCACCAAACTCATCATTTTAAATCCCACAGACCAGAGACCCTGGGAAAATCCCCCCCAAAAAGTCTGCAGGAAAATTCCCCACCCCGTTTTCCTACCGATCAATCGATCTTTATTTGGGATCGCAGAATACCGTCTCCAGCTCCGTTCTCAGGGAGAGAGAGAGAGACTTTTGGCTTCATGCAAGGAAAGCAGCAGAAGCCGCAGAAGTCTTTCTTTCTCTCCCCAAACTCCGCCAGAAATGAGTCTTTGTGAGCCTCTTGGAGCAGGAGGCCTTGCAGGGTCCCAAAGACTCATTTCTGGCAGAGTTTGGAGGAGAGAAAGAAAGACTTTGGCTGCTTTCCTTGCGCGCAGCCAAAAGCAGAAGAAGAAAGAAGCGAAAGAAGCAGCCCGGTGGCCAGGCCAGGCAAGTGGGGTACGTGGGGCAAGTCCCCCCCTCCACCCTTTCCCTCCTCCCCTCACTACCTCGTGTTGTTCGCAATGCAAGCGACGCAAGCCTAGTGTTCCCACGGGCCATGTGAATGGCGCAATCTTGTGTTCCCATGCAGCCTGGATGAATTGCTTTGGGGTGGGGGACATTTCTCTGCAGACCACCTAAATTTTCTCACAGACCACCAGTGGTTCCCCGGCCCACCGGTTGGCGACCGCTGCTCTAAGGGATCCATTGCACGAGCCTGAAGCCCCACCACCACCGTTTAGGTTCTCTTTTGAGTGATTGAAAAGTGTCCCCCACGATCAGCAGTAAACCTTCACCGGCTTCTCCCGCCTTTCCTGCACAGCTTCCCAGCCGCCCCCGACTCTCCCCGGAATGCCGGGATCTCCTGCAGCGGCTTCTGCAAAGAGACCCCCAGCAGCGTATCTCCTTCCAGGCGTTCTTCGCGCACCCCTTTGTGGACATGGAGCACATGCCCAGCTCGGAAAGTTTGGGGAAAGCCGTGAGTATCGGCAAACAGGGGAGAGAGGAAGAGAGGGAGAGAGAGAATGAACGGAGGGAGGGAGAGGAGGAAGAAGGAGAGGGAACGAAGGCAGGCAGGAAAGGGAGGAGGGAGGGAGAGGAGAGAGGGAAGGAGGGAGGAAAGGAAGGAAGTAGGAGAGAGAAGGAGGGAGGGAAGGAACGAAGGAAGGAAAGGAGGGAGGGACGAAAGGAAGGAAGGAAGTAGGGGAGGGAAGGAAGGAAGTAGGGGAGGAAAGAAGGAAAGAAGGAAGGCAGGAAAGGAAGGAGGGAGGGAGAGGAGAGGTGGAGAGAGGGAGGAAGGGAGGAAAGGAAGGAAGTAGGAGAGAGAGAGGAGGGAGGGAAGGAACGAAGGAAGGAAAGGAGGGAAGGAAGGAAGGAAGTAGGGAAGGAAGGAAGTAGGAGAGGAAAGAAGGAAGGAAGGAAGGCAGGAAAGGAAGGAGGGAGAGGAGAGGTGGAGGGAGGGAGGGAGGAAAGGAAGGAAGTAGGAGAGAGAAGGAGAGGAGGGAAAGGAATGAAGGAAGGAAAGGAGGGAGGGAGGAAAGGAAGGAAGGAAGTAGGGGAGGGAAGGAAGGAAGTGGGAGAGGAAAGAAGGAAGGAAGGAAGGCAGGCAGGAAAGGAAGGAGGGAGGGCGAGGAGAGGTGGAGGCAGGGAGAGAGGAAAGGAAGGAAGTAGGAGAGGGAAGGAGGGAGGGAAGGAACGAAGGAAGGAAAGGAGGGAGGGAGGAAAGGAAGGAAGGAAGGAAGTAGGGGAGGAAACGAAGGAAGTAGGAGAGGGAAGGAAGCATCCTTCCAAGTAATGCACCCATCGAAAGCAGAACTCCGAGGCAGGTCTTAAAGTTGCTAGGGGTCTTAAAGTTGCTAAGGGTTGGACACTCTTTGTTTTAGAGGAGGAGGTCTCCAAACTCGGCCACTTTAAGACTTGTTGGACTTCAGTTCCCAGAATTCTCCGGTCAGCCGCGTCTGTTTCTTTTTTTCTCTTAACCTCCTAAAGTGGAGAGAGATTGCAGAGGAAGGGGTCACAAGAGAGTAAGCTATGCTGGCTGGGGAGAATTCTGGGAGTTGAAGTCCACAAAGTCTTAAAGTGGCCAAGGGTGGAAACCTCTGTTTTAGAGGATGGACTCTCATGGCCCACAGACTCTTCTCTTGAACGTTGCTTAATTCTCTTCTTACGTTGCTTAATTACAGACCAAACTCGTCATGGAGGCCATCAAGAAGGACCAAGAAGGTGATATGGCCAGCGCCCTTTCACTTTACTCCAAAGCTCTGGAGTACTTTGTTCCTGCCTTACGCTGTGAGTAGGCCAGTTGCTCTTGGCTTTTCCCTTCCTTCTTTCCTCTAGAGTCAGCCAACCCCGTCTGAGTAAAAACAAAATGCTCCAGAGGGCAGGACAAGGAATAATGGCTGGAAACTTAGAGAAAAGAAGAAGAAAAAAAAGATCCAACCTAGAATTATGGACAAACTAGCTGGATACCCATACTTCGCTACCAAACTATGTGGCCGGGCTTAGTTTTTGTGGAGGAAAATAAGGGAGGATAAATTCTGCCTCTGCCTACCAGCATCCATCAGTATTCATCTGGCTAGCATCCAGTCAGGGTGTGGAACAGTTGAGGGCTGTTTGGAAACCGAAGCAGTATTTGCTGTGCGAACAAGAAGGAGACAGCAAGGAGCCTGGGCGTGGCTTAGCTCAGCTGTTCTGTACGAAAGCTGCTAGGTGCTCTGAAACTGAAACTCCTCTGCTTGTGTTTTGCATCTGGAACGGATTTCTTTTCAGGTGGGGAGGGGGAGTAGAACGCCATAGCATCACGATGGGCAGTTTCCATTACGGTCGCAAGTCGAGGATGGTAGACTCCGTTGATTTTGCCTCTCTGTGTAACGCGCAGACTTAACCCTGCCCCCTTCCTCATCCCTCTTGTTGCCTCCAGATGAATGGGATGCCCAGCGGAAGGAAGCTATCCGATCCAAGGTTAGTCCATTTTCCAACTGACCCGATGGCTCAATTTTCAGGCCAGCTTTTGGGGAAAGTGAAAACGCTCCTTTGCAAGCCAACTAAAAAAAGTCAACTAAAAAAATACTTCTTTGGTCTTTTTAGTTGTCAGCAGAAAGGGAGGGGCGAAAGCAGTGCATTCCTTAAATGCTTCAGATAATTGTTAGGCAGCCAAAGCTGTTGGCACGCAAGACTATTATTACTGGAGAGCACGATTGATGACTCTTGGCTATGGATGTGTCCCATTGGAGAATATATGTACATCCAGCAGGTCAAGGGTGAAATGAATGGTGTGTCTTAAGAGTTGACTGCACCCAGGTAACACCGACATGGTTATTCCTAATAAATTGATTTTTTTTTACTCTGGGACATGCGGCTGGAGACTTATGATTTGAATGGGAGTGCAAGTTAAAGTCCTGGCGCTAGATTAGACAAGGATTTCTGCCTTAAGCAGGGAAGGTAGATGGGACCCACTGATATTGTTTTTCTCCCAATAGGCTTACTCATGAGAAGTCACGTGTAAAAAAAACAAACTTGAAAAGCAAGCAGAGAAGTAGGACCGGTGAAATAAATTTTAGTGCTAGGCAACTCCTAATCAATATGAGCTGGTTCGTGATCTTGGTAGGCACACCAATATTCATAAATTTCATTTTTTGAAATATATATTAAATATACATTTATATACGCCTTGATAAAGGGGGCTCCCGTGGGGACAAAATATGGCAAACATTTTAATCCAGGCAAAACGGTCAGAATTCAATCCAGCTGGGAATAGGAGCGACCATATTCCCTAATTCCTGGTCGGCTTTTAGCAGTCCGTAAATCCAAGTTTCTCAACCTTGAGAGCTTTAAGACAGGTTGACTTCAGCTCTCAGAATTCCTCAGAAGCCAGACGTATGGAAAAAAACAACACAACAACCTGGTTTTATAACCATGTTTGGAAGTTGTCAAGGTGCTGGTTAAGGGAATTCTGGGAGTTGAAGTCCACCTGTCTTAAAAGTTGCCAAGGTTGAGAAAGACGGAGTTCCACTGCAGTTTGCCAATGCGTAAATCTCAGAAATAATCTATTTATCAGCAATATTTTACACCGAGCGCCCTTTGGCTGTTCTGATTAAAACCAATTTGTTGATTTATTTTTGAGAGAAAAAAAAGAGGGCACTTTAATTTGCAAAGCACCTAAAAATAAATGGTAAAAGGTTCCCCTCGCACCTACGTGCCAGTCATTTCTGACTCTAGGGGACAGTGCTCAAATCTGTTCCAAAGCCGAAGAGCCAGCGCTGTCCGAAGACGTCTCCATGGTCATTTGTCCGGCAGGACTAAATGCTGCCAAAGGCGCACGGAACACTGTTATCTTCCCACCAAAGGGGTCCCTATTTTTCTACTTGCATTTTTTACGTGCTTTCGAACTGCTAGGTTGGCAGAAGCTGGGACAAGGAACGGGAGCTCACTCTGTTACGCGGCGCTAGGGATTCGAACCGCCGACCTTTCTGATCGACAAGCTTAGCCACTGAGCCACTGCGTCCCAACACAAGGCGCCTACTTTGCCGTAAAATCATAAAAGCTCTTCTTGTTTTTTTAACCTGCTGCTTCTGCATCCTAGTCAGTATCAGGTGAGGCTGTTTCCTCCCACTTTTAAGCCTGACGTTTCGTGTTTATGTCCTCTTGCCCAGGTGAGCGATTACATTTCTCGTGCCGAGCAACTCAAGGCACTGGTGGCGTCCGACAACAAAACCCTTTTGCAAAAAGGCTGCCCTGGACGGGACATTTTAAAAGGTAAATTTCTAAAGGAGGGAAAAATTTCTGGATGAGGTAGCATCATCAAAACCTTTGCTTGAAACAGCGTCTTGTTGATAAGATGTAAATCGGGGTCTCCAATCTTGGCAACTTTAACTTGTGGACTTCAACTCCCAGAATTCCCGTGCGTTAGGGCATTCTGGGAGTTGAAGTTCACAAGTCTTTTAAATTTGGCTGGGGAATTCTGGGAATTGAAGTCCACAAGTCTTTTAAAGTTCGCTGGGGAATTCTGGGAATTGAAGTCCACAAGTCTTTTAAAGTTAGCTGGGGAATTCTGGGAATTGAAGTCCACAAGTCTTTCAAAGTTAGCTGGGGAATTCTGGGAATTGAAGTCACCAAGTCTTTTAAAGTTAGCTGGGGAATTCTGGGAATTGAAGTCCACAAGTCTTTTAAATTTGGCTGGGGAATTCTGGGAATTGAAGTCCACAAGTCTTTTAAAGTTAGCTGGGGAATTCTGGGAATTGAAGTCCACAAGTCTTTTAAAGTTAGCTGGGGAATTCTGGGAATTGAAGTCCACAAGTCTTTTAAATTTGGCTGGGGAATTCTGGGAATTGAAGTCCACAAGTCTTTTAAAGTTAGCTGGGGAATTCTGGGAATTGAAGTCACCAAGTCTTTTAAAGTTAGCTGGGGAATTCTGGGAATTGAAGTCCACAAGTCTTTTAAAGTTAGCTGGGGATTTCTGGGAATTGAAGTCCACAAGTCTTTTAAAGTTGCCAAGGTCGATGACCCCTGGATTAAAAGACCTCCAGGGTCGCTTCTAGCCCCATGATTCTATGATAAACAAGGATCTGCTGCAAAATGATGCCAGGTGTCCATCCTGCAGGCGCATCGAGGGCCACCAGAGGGCGCTGCTCCACCACCTCCCTTTCTCCAAAATCAAGCCATTTCCCCTGAGCTGTATTTACTATTTTAGGACAGAGCTGGCAAAAGAAACAGCCTGCTGTGTTGACATACGTTGTTGTAAATTTGCAAGACTGACAATCAATTTGGGGCTGGGGGTTGGGTTTGTCGTTGGCCCAATAAACTTTTCTTTGGCAAAAAAAGGTTGTAAAATCAAGCGTGGGACGTTTAACAATCGCCTTGTTCAGCAATGGAAATTCCAGTCGTAAGTCAAGGACTACCTCTATATGAAAACCAGCCCCTAAGCTCTTCCCACCCGAACCTCTGGGAACTTTCTCGTACGTTTATTTGTTTCTTTGGTTACGAGGCAGCTAATTCTGCTGACTGCCGGCTGATAGCAGTTCGATCCTGACCAGCTCAAAGTTGACTCAGCTTTGCGTCCTTCCGAGGTTGGTCAGATGAGGACCCAGATTGTCGGGGGCAAGAAGTTGACTCTGTAAACTGCTTAAAAGGACTGTGAAGCGGAATATAAGTCTAAGTGCTATTGCTAAATAGGCAGGGAGGGAAGGAAGGAAGAAGGGAAGGAAGGGAAGGGAAGGAAGGGAGGGAAAGAGGGGAAGGAAGGAAGGACAGAAGGAAGGAAGGAGAAGAAGGAAGGAAGGAAGAGAAATAAGGAAAAGAAGGGAGGAAGGAGAAGGGAAAGGAAGGAAAGAAGGAAGGAAGGTGAAGGGAAGGAAGGAAGAAGAAGAAAGGAAGGGAAATAAGGAAAAGGAAGGGAAGGTAGGAGAAGGGAAGGAAGAAAGGAAAAGAAAGGAAGGAAGGGAAATAAGGAAAAGAAGGGAGGGAAGGAAGGAAGGAAAGGGAGGAGAAGAAGGGAAGGAAGGAAGGAAAGGAAGGAAGGAGAAGAAAGGAAGGGAAGGAAGGAAGGGAAATAAGGAAAAGGGAGGGAAGGAAGGAGAAGGGAAGGAAGGAAGGAAAGGAAGGAAGGAGAAGAAAGGAAGGAAGAGAAATAAGGAAAAGAAGGGAGGGAAGGAAGGAGAAGAAAGAACGAAGGAAGGTGAAGGGAAGGAAGGAAGCAGAAGGGCAGGAAGGGAAATAAGGAAAAGAAGGGAAGGAAGGAAGGAGAAGGAAAGAAGGGAAGGAAGGAAGGAGAAGGAAGGAAGGAAGGGAAATAAGGAAAAGAAGGGAAGGAAGGAAGGGAAGGAAGGAGAAGAAAGAACGAAGGAAGGTGAAGGGAAGGAAGGAAGGGAAATAAGGAAAAGAAGGGAAGGAAGGAAGGAGGGAAGGAAGGGCCACGTGGCTCAGTGGTTAGAATGTAGCATTGCAGGCTAACTCTGCTCACAACCTGGAGTTCAACCCTAACCAGCTCAAGGTTGGCTCAGCCTTCCATCCTTCCGGGGTGGGTCAAATGAGGACCCGGATTGTTGAGGGGCAACAGGCTGACTCTGTAAACCGCGTAGAGAGGTGCCCTAAAACGCTGTGAAGCGGTGGTGCAAATCTTAAGTGATCTTGCTGTTGCTGTTAACTCGGCCGCAACCCGTTTTTCTTCTTCTTCTTCTTCTTTTGCATTCAGAGATGTCCAAGAACAAACCTCGCCTCTCCGCTGCTCTGGACGTAGCCTCGGCTGCCTTGGCCAAGGTCAGCCGCCAGGGGAGACCGGGGGAGGGTGGCCTGGGTTGAACCCAGGAGCACGCAGGGACTCTGGGGTCGAAGGCGGGAATGAGCTGCTGCGCCCCCAAGGGCCGTGACTTCTGGGGTTCGGGGGCCAGGCTGTGGGAGATTGAACAGAATAACAGAGGTGGAAGGGACCTTGGAGGTCATCCAGTCCAACCCGCTGCTCAGGCAGGAGACCCTGCACCCTTTCAGACCAATGGCTGTCCGGTCTCTCCTTAGGAACCTCCAGTGAATGAAGGGGCGTAAAGAAGGGAGGGAGGGACGGAAGGGAAGGGAAGGGAAGGGAAGGGAGGCAGGCAGGCAGGCAGGCAGGCAGGCAGGCAGGCAGGAAGGAAGGAAGGAAGGAAGGAAAAAGAAGGAGAGAGAGAGAAAGAAAGAAAGGGAAAGGAAAGAGGAAAGAGAAAAGAAGGAAGGAAGGAAGGAAGGAAGGAAGGAAGGAAGGAAGATAGATAGATAAGGGTTGGAAGGGACCTCGGAGATCAAATGGCTGTCCACTCTCTTGATAAGAACCTCCAGTGAAGTGGCATCAAGGAAGGAAGGAAGGAAGGAAGGAAGGAAGGAAGGAAGGAAGGAAGGAAGGAAGGAAAAAGAAGGAGAGAGAGAGAAAGAAAGAAAGGAAAAGGAAAGAGGAAAGAGAAAAAGGAAGGAAGGAAAAAGGAGAGAGAGAGAAAAGAAAGAAAGGGAAAGGAAAGAGGAAAGAGAAAAAGGAAGGAAGGAAGGAAGGAAGATAGATAGATAAGGGTTGGAAGGGACCTCGGAGATCAAATGGCTGTCCACTCTCTTGATAAGAACCTCCAGTGAAGTGGCATCAAGGAAGGAAGGAAGGAAGGAAGGAAGGAAGGAAGGAAGGAAGGAAGGAAAAAGAAGGAGAGAGAGAGAAAGAAAGAAAGGGAAAGGAAAGAGGAAAGAGAAAAGGAAGGAAGGAAAAAGAAGGAGAGAGAGAGAAAGAAAGAAAAGGAAAGGAAAGAGGAAAGAGAAAAAAAGGAAGGAAGGAAAAAGAAGGAGAGAGAGAGAAAGAAAGAAAGGGAAAGGAAAGAGGAAAGAAAAAGGAAGGAAGGAAAAGAAGGAGAGAGAGAGAAAGAAAGAAAGGGAAAGGAAAGAGGAAAGAGAAAAGAAAGGAAGGAAGGAAGGAAGGAAGGAAGATAGATAAGGGTTGGAAGGGACCTCGGAGATCAAATGGCTGTCCACTCTCTTGATAAGAACCTCCAGTGAAGTGGCATCAAGGAAGGAAGGAAGGAAGGAAGGAAGGAAGGAAGGAAGGAAGGAAGGAAGGAAGGAAAGAAGGAAGGAAGGAAGGGAAAAAGAAGGAGAGAGAGAGAAAGAAAGAAAGGGAAAGGAAGAGGAAAGAGAAAAAGGAAGGAAGGAAAAAGAAGGAGAGAGAGAGAAAGAAAGAAAGGGAAAGGAAAGAGGAAAGAGAAAAAGGAAGGAAGGAAAAAGAAGGAGAGAGAGAGAAAGAAAGAAAGGGAAAGGAAAGAGGAAAGAGAAAAAGAAAGGAAGGAAGGAAGGAAGGAAGATAGATAAGGGTTGGAAGGGACCTCGGAGATCAAATGGCTGTCCACTCTCTTGATAAGAACCTCCAGTGAAGTGGCATCAAGGAAGGAAGGAAGGAAGGAAGGAAGGAAGGAAGGAAGGAAGGAAGGAAAAAGAAGGAGAGAGAGAGAAAGAAAGAAAGGGAAAGGAAAGAGGAAAGAGAAAAAGAAAGGAAGGAAGGAAGGAAGGAAGATAGATAAGGGTTGGAAGGGACCTCGGAGATCAAATGGCTGTCCACTCTCTTGATAAGAACCTCCAACCTCTGGAGAGAAACGCTGCCAGGGATTCATCACCGTCTTCCCTGTCAGGAAATGTCTCCTGCCTTTGGGGGGGGGGGCAGGGGGGCTGTTTTGGAGAACAGCTGCCTTGAGCTGCGCTTCAGTCCACCAAAGGCGAAAGGAGAGCCAGAGGTTGTCAGGATGCGCTAAGCCACACATGGAAAGGGAGAATAGTTCAGGGGGACTTTGGTGGGGGGGTTTTTTGCTCTAAATCCTGTCCAGCCAAGACCTGGCACACACACACACACTCACACTCAAACACACACACCCAAACATACCCAAACACACACACACACACACCCAAACACACACACACCCAAACATACACACACACATGCAACACACACACATGCAACACACACACAAACACACACGCCCAAATACACACACCCAAACACATGCACACACACACCCAAACACACCCAAACATACACACACACACACACGCAACACACACACACACACTCAAACATACACACACACCCAAACACAAACACACACGCCCAAACACACACACACACACACCCAAACACAGACACACACACACACACACACATACACACACACACAGAGTTCACTTCCCTTTGCAGTCCACTTGAGTGCGAATGGATTCAATTGCATTCAGGAACGAATTGACGTCTCCGCGTTTTCTCCTTGAAGTCAACGCGGCATGAAGAGATCCGGATCTTTTCTCCTTCCCCAAATCCCCTGGCTTTCCTTTTCTCCAGCGGACGCCCCGTTTGGCAGGGGGAGCAAAGGGGAGAAAAAGAAACCCCTTTCTCCATCCCTTCCCCCCCAGCGGGTCATTTCTGGCCTTCAAAATGTGGGCGGGTTGATTCCTATGAAGATGGAAGAGAATCTGGGTGGCTCAGAGTTGAACTGGGGGTCTTGGGGTCTCTCTGAGCTGGGTAGTTTGCTGGCGGACCTTTCCTGACCCAACTTCCATGCTAGAAGGGAGAGAGCTGATAGTTGATACACGTGACGCCTCCATCAGCAGGGCTAGTAAGGACAGAGAGGTTTACTCCTTCTAGCACTGAAGATGTTACCTAGTTGGGTAATGAAAGATCTGCAAGAAAACCGCCAAGCTCAGAAAGCACCAAAGACTCACTTTTCTCTCTCTCCCGCTCCCTCCCTCTCTCTCTTTCTCCTCTCTCCCTCTCCTCTCCCCTCCCCTCCCTCCCCCTCTCTCCTCCCTTTCTCCTCCTTCTCTCTCTCCCTCCCTCTCCCCTCTCCTCTTTCCTTTCTCTCTCTCTTTCTCCTCTCTTCCTGTCTCTCTCTCCCTCCTTCCTTCTTTCCTTTCTCTCTTTCTCCTCTCTCCCTCTCCTCTCCTCTCCCTCCCTCCCCCTCTCTCCTCCCTTTCTCCTCCTTCTCTCTCTCCCTCCCTCTCCCCTCCCTCTTTCCCTTTCTCTCTCTCTTTCTCCTCTCTTCCTGTCTCTCTCTCCCTCTCTGTCTCTCTCCTCCTTCCCTTCTCTCTCTCCCTCCCTCTCCCCTCTCTCTTTCCCTTTCTCTCTCTCTTTCTCCTCTCTGTCTCTCTCCCTCCTTCCTTCTCTCTCTCCCTCCCTCTCCCCCTCTCTTCTTTCCCTTTCTCTCTCTCTTTCTCCTCTCTGTCTCTCTCCCTCCTTCCTTCTTTCTCCTCTCTCCCCCTCCCTCCTCCCCTCTCTCTTCCCTTTCTCCTCCTTCTCTCTCTCCCTCTCCCTTTCTCTCTCTCTCTTTCTTTCTCTCTCTTTCTCCTCCCTCTCTGTCTCTCTCTCCTTCTTTCTCTTTCTCCTTTCTCCCTTTCTCCTCCTCTCTCCCTCCCTCTCCCCTCTCTCCTCCTCCCTCCTCTCTCTCTGTCTCTCTCCCTCCTTCCTTCTTTCTCTTTCTCCTTTCTCCCTTTCTCCTCCTCTCTCCCTACCTCTACCTCTCTCCTCCTCCCTCCTCTCTCCCTCCTCCCTCTCTCTCTCTCTCTCTCTCTCTCTCTCTCTCTCTCTCTCTCCTCGTCTCCAGGAAGAAGAAGGAAAGGAGGACAGCGAAACGCTGGAGCTGTATCAGCAGAGCTTGGGCGAATTGCTGCTGATGCTGTCTGGTGAGTGGCAGGTTTGCAGTGCGATGCCGGGATGAGGCTGGAGGACGGGAGAAAAGGGCTGGAGAGGGCCAGGCGTCCCTTCCGTTGCCAAACAGGCCTGATTTCAGGGCCCAGGACCCTGGGAGATGTTAAGGGCAGAGGGAGGAAGACCTCTTGATGGGCCAGAGGAAAGGGAACGAAGCTAGCCGTCTCCTCAAACACCTCCTCTTTTCTCTTTTTTTTCTTAAATCCAGCGGAACCTGCAGGAAGGAGACGAGAATTACTGCACACTGAGGTATATTCTCCAATGGGACACCTCCCTAGCCCAGAGTCTCTCCAGTTAGATATTTGCAGGGCAGAAACTTCAGTTCACCTCGTGGCAATCTCTGAAAAGCTATGTGTGGAATGCACTTTGGATTTCCAAGCCGCCGCACTGCCCTCTCTTTCTGTTGGCAACTCTCAAAAGACCGTAGAAAATTTTTACGAGTTGACCCCTAGAGGATTGACACACACACACACACACACACACACACACACACACCCCGGACACCAGTTGTACGGATGTGTTTAGTAATGGAAGAGTTTCAAATCGCTTCCGGGCCAGGAGGATGGTCTTCCCGAGGGCTCCTCGGCCGTGGAGAATGGACAGGCCTGACTTGATGGACCCGGAGGTTGGTCCAACATGGCTCCTCTGGTGTCCCTAAGGATGGATGGGCCGGGGACGATCCGAGGACCCTTCCCACGGTCCCCGTTCTCGAAAAGGATTAGCGGTCCATGAAAAAAAAAGGGAAACGGCCGAAACGTGAACTTGTGTTTTGCCTTTGGCAGATCCAGATGCTGATGGGCCGAGCAGAGTATCTGAAAGAACAGATCAAGGTATTTCGGGGGAAGGCGGGGGGAGGGAAGAGCTGCCCTCCGTTGACCTGCCAAGGAGGAGATGCCTCAAAGCATGGAGCAGACAGAGGTGAGGGGGAAATAGGGGTGGCGGTGCGGGGGCTGGCCAGAGGTCGAAGCCGGGGAAAATGGGGGCCCTGAACTCAGGTCTTAAGTCAATGGGCCCAGATCTCTTTTTCCCTTGCAGATCAAGGAATCGCAGTGGGAAGCGGAATCTCTCGGAAATGGGGGCCTTTCGGATTCTGTGAGGAACTGTAAGTGTGGTCCCTTCCCCTTCTGTTTGTTTCCCTTCCTTCCCTGCCTTCCTTCCTTCCTTCCTTCCTTCCTTCCTTCCTTCCTTCCTTCCTTCCTCCTTCCTTCCTTCCTTCCTTCCTTCCTTCCTTCCTGCCTTCCTCCCTTCCCTTCCTTCCCTCCTTCCTTCCTTCCTTTCCTGTTTCCTTCCTTCCTTCCTTCCTTCCTTCCTTCCTTCCTTCCTTCCTTCCTTCCTTCCTTCCTTCCTTCCTTCCTTCCTTCCCTCCTTCCTTCCTTTCTTCCTTCCTTCCTTCCCTCCTTCCTTCCTTCTTCCTTCCTTCCTTCCCTTCCTGCCTTCCTCCCTTCCCTTCCTTCCCTCCTTCCTTCCTTCCTTTCCTGTTTCCTTCCTTCCTTCCTTCCTTCCTTCCTTCCTTCCTTCCTTCCTTCCTGCTGGCCTGCCTTCCTTTCCTTCCTTCCTTCCTCCTTCCTTCCTTTCTTCCTTCCTTCCATTCTCATCACACCTCTCCATGCCCCTTTCTTCCACCCTTCCCTCCTTCCTTTCCTGCCTTCTTTCCTTCCTTCCTTCCTTCCTTCTTTCCTTCCTTTCCTTCCTTCCTTCCTTCCTTCCTTCCTTCCTTCCTTCCTTCTTTCCCCTTCCTTCCTTCCTTCCTTCCTTCCTTCCTTCCTTCCTTCCTTCCTTCCTTCCTTCTTTCCTTCCTTTCCTTCCTTCCTTCCCTTCCTTCTTTCCTTCCTTTCCTTCCTTCCTTCCTTCCTTCCTTCCTTCCTTCCTTCCTTCCTTCCTTCCTTCCTTCCTTCCTTCCTTCCTTCCCATTCTCATCACGCCTCTCCAGGCCCCTTTCTTCCACCCTTCCCTGCCCTCCCCTGCTTGTCAGCACTAGCAAACTAGTTAACGTAGAGAACCAAGCCAGTGTAGTAGTGGAGGCACCTGGCTAGAAACCAAGAGGCCCTGAGTTCTAGTCCTGCCATAAGTACGTAGGCACCCTGGGCGACTTTGGGCTGCTCCCTCTCTCGCTGCCTTAGAGCGAAGAAGACGTGGAACCACTTCCAAATATAATTCGGAGCCAGCCATTTAGAACGCCAGCTTTAAAACTTGCTAAAACTAATCTGAAATTCGCATTGTTGACCTGTTGTTGTTGTTTTTTAACGATTTCATTTCGGGTTTAATCCAAATTGCTTCCTCCCCCCCCACCTCTTTTTTTTTAATGGATTCATCTCAGTCTAAATTGCTTCCTTCCTTTTCTCCCCTTTTTCAGCATGTACTTTACAGTGATCCATCGCCTGGGAGCTTCCTTACTCAACCAACGAGAGCCGTGGACAATCCAAATTTACACCCCATTTTGGGGGGGACTAAGAGTTGGTGGCCCAGAGTTGCGTCCCTCTGCAGATTCAGGCGGATGGAGCGAACTCTGGGGAACCTTGAGGTTACGTAGACAGTCGATCTTCGTACGGCGTGATTTATTTTTTTCCAGTTGGCAAAACCGAATCGAAGTGAGTAGAGGCTGTATCAAGCACTTAAAGAGCAGGGAATAAGCTCAGGGTAACTTACGTTGAAGTTGCGTAGCGTATACAGTAGTTCACAATGTTTACAATTGGGTGGTGCCGGGATGGTTCTCCTGACTGAAGAAAGATGGAGAATTCTTGTAGAGAAATGTCTTCATAAACTATTTTCTAACACCTGTGCGAGAATTTGTTCTTTTATTTTTCCATTGTTCTGACCCAAACCTTGTTCCAAGGAAACCAACACGAACCTTTTAATGATTCTTTACGAATTCCGTTCCTTCCCGGTTAAAAGTCTGTTTCAAACTAATTCTCTCTGATCAGAACGAGGCTTTCCAAGGTGGCGCAAGGCTGCCAAGAACATTAGATAAAGTTACCAAGAAATATTTCAAACACAAAGAGTCTCCAAACGCCAACCAAAATATTCTGAACGCCCACGAGGCTTGAGTGCAAAAACGTCTTTGCTTCCTGCAAAGTACTCCGGTTTCTCAGCTGGCTTTGATCACTTTGCAGCCTTACTCCCGAGTCAGCCGTGCTGCTGCAGCTACTCTTTCCTGGTTTGCAATTTTGAATCCATTCGGAAACTGTCTCCTGTTCGATCTGGAGGTTTGAAGCAGCTCAGAAGGTCTGTGTAATAAAATCCTAGGGCTGGAAGGGACTTTAGAGGTCTTTTAGACCAATCCTCTGCCCAAGACAAGAGACTTTTATATCATCCTGGATAAATGGCTGTCCAATTTTTTTGTTTCTAAAAATATCTCCAGCAATGGAACCTCCACAATTCCAGAAGGCAAGCGGTTCCATTGCTTCTCACCGTCAGAAAATTTGAATTTGGATGTTTAAACCGATTTAGTCCAAATCGATGAAGACCTAGAAGATGGGGTGTGTCCCAATAATGCAAAAACTACCTGTATTTGTCACCTGCCAAAGGGACGCGGTGGCTCAGGGGCTAAGACGCTGAGCTTGTCGACCAGAAAGGTCGGCAGTTCGGCGGTTCGAATCCCTAGCGCCACGTAACGGAGTGAGCTCCCGTTCCTTGTCCCAGCTTCTGCCAACCTAGCAGTTCGAAAGCACGTAAAAAATGCAAGCTGAAAAATAGCTCTGTGCGCCTTTACCTTACTACTCATTGAAAGAAGAAACCAAATATGCGAGTAAATCAGGCCTTGGCTGATTTGTCCATATCCAATCCTGACCATCCTCTTTTGACATAAGAAGAGCTTCACACATACCCAGTCCTTCTCGTTGTGTTGAGCTGCGTCGTTGTAGACTTCAATAGCTGCTTTGTGCTTGCCCAGGAGAAACCTGCAACACATTCGCTCTTTCGTGTTTTTTTTTCTCGGCTTGTTTTACTGGGGATTAAGGGTTTGTCAGTCCTGGGATCGAGGGAGCTTTGAGGAAGCCACTTCTATTCTCAGACATAACAGAGCAGCCAAGGGCTGCCTGAAGAGTTATATTCTTTGACCACCAGAAAGGGAAGCGGTGGCTAAGATGCAGAGCTTGTCGATCAGAAAGGTCAGCAGTTTGGCGGTTCGAATCCCTAGCGCCGCGTAACCGAGCAAGCACCGGTTCCTTGTCCCAGCTTCTGCCAACCTAGCAATTCAAAAGCATATAATAAATGCAAGTAGAAAAATAGGGACCCCTTTGGTGGGAAGATAACAGCGTTCCGTGCACCTTCAGCATTTAGTACCATCTCTAAATTGTACAAAACGATGCATCTATCTTTCTCTTTTTCTCTGTCTGTGTCTCTCTTTTTCTATTTCTTTTTCTCTGTCTCTTTTTCTAATTCTTTCTCTCTTTCTCTTTCCCTCTTTCTCTCTCTCTCTTTCACTTTGTCTTTTTCTAATTCTCTCTCTCTCTCTCTCTCTCTCTCTCTCTCTTTCTCTATCATACGTAATCTCTATCATCTCGTAATCGCCTTCCTTTTCTTACAAAATGATGAATCAGTCTTTCTCTTTTTCTCTGTCTATCTCTCTTTTTCTATTTCTCTTTCTCTGTCTCTTTTTCTAATTCTTTCTTTCTCTTTCCCTCTTTCTCTCTCTCTCTTCACTTTGTCTTTTTCTAATTCTCTCTCTCTTTCTCTATCATACGTAATCTCTTGGAATTATAATGTGTGTTTGTTCCCATTCCATAACTGAAGCCAAGGATAATGAAACGGACAAGGTGAAATTAAGTCTTTCTGTTTTGGGACAAGGGGCGGAAACGGAATCCTTTCCTGCCACGTTTCCTTCTCCAGTTACAATCGGAGCTGAACTTTTCAGAGGCCATTTAGCTGTCACCCTCCTTGATTATCTGAACGTTACGGGAAAAGAACAGCTTCTCCTGTTGTTCGGAAAGGGACATCTGGGTCTCTTAACATTTGCGGCTCCGCTTCTTGCCATCAGGGATTTGAAAAACTTGCACGAAGCAGCGGATGAAGGAGGAGAAAAATGGGTGGATTTTCTCAGATTCTTGACCTGAGAAACGGTTAAAAGTTTTGGGCGAAGAGATTGGTCTCCCATCCGTCAGCAATGGTGTAGGGTCTCCCGCTTGGGCAGGGGGGGGGTTGGACTAGATGACCTACAAGGTCCCTTCCAATTCTGATTATCTGTTATCTGAGATTGGACTGCCATCTGTCAGAAATGGTGTAGGGGTCTCCCGCTTGGCCGGAGGGTGGGGGGTTGGACTTGATGACTTACAAGGCAGTGGTGGGATTCAATTTTTTTTTTACTACCGGTTCTGTGGATGTGGCTACCAAGGTGAAGGATACTGCAAAATCCCCCTTCCCACCCCACCCCAGTAACCTGCTTTCCAGCTCCCTTCTCCTGTGCAAGGCAACCAAAAGAGACCCATCCGATCATCTGGGACTCAATGGGAGGCAGAGAAGAGATGGGGTTGGTGGGGCCAGTCAGAGGTGGCATTGGCCGGTTCTCCAAACTACTCCAAATTTCCACTATTGGTTCTCCAGAACTGGTCAGAACCGGCTGAATCCCACCTCTATTACCAGGCCCTGTTCCAACTCTGTTAATCTGTGAAATGGTGCAGAATCCCCTGCTTAGTTGGGGAGGTTAGACTAGATGACCTACAAGGTCCCTTCCAACTCTGATTATCTATTGTTATCTCGGAAGCCTCCGTGGGGCAGGTTCCTTTTCCAGACCGACGCGCGCACCGCCTTCCTTTTCTTACAACCAGAGGTCATGTGCGATCCTAAAATAAACCAAGCCAGCCTCGCACATGGTCTCCGCATCCAAGTTGTCCGAAGGGTTGAGGGGGAGCGAACAGAAATGGTGGGGGGGAGATGTTTGGGAAGAGAAGAGCCTCAAGAACTTGGAGCAGAGGGGGGGAGGACCCCACGGGAATCACCATCCAGGAGGGAAAAAAAGCAGGAAGAAGAATTAGAAACCCACCAAATTTAGGACTCTCACGCACCAGGGAGGCTCAAGTCCCCAACGTGTTGAGAGCAAGGATTTTGAGTCCTTTCATAATTCAATGTCCAAGTCCATTTTGGGCACCTGCTGTCCTCGGCCAGGCTCCTCGCCTCCCGTGCCAAACAGCTGGTTCAACTCACTTTATTTATTTTTTTCCTCCCTCCGTCAAGAATGGCCACTAATGAACGGCGTTGGTTTCATTCAAGCTATTAGGAGTACTGTTTTGTGAATAAAAAAAGCATCTGGTCTTTAAAGAAACGGTTGGACGCCAAAGAAAGGAAATGAAGAAAGGGGGAGAGGAGGAAATGACAGTTTTATTTATATTTTTTTTTTAAAAAAAAGCCAAAACTTTATTAGAGCTCATTAAAAAAAAAATTTTTCCTGGCCTTCTGGTCTTTGTGTAGATCCTGTTATTAACGGGGGTTTTGTGTTTGATGTTCTTTCGTACAATAGAGACTTCGTTGCAGAAATTCACAATGCATTGATTGCCCAATTAAATACCCCAATCGTTCTATAGAGGGAGAAGTTGGTCATCCTCAGACTGGGCTGAAAACATTTTCATTATTTGTTTGGTTTAAATTTATATGGCCACCCCATACCAGAACAAGCATGATTCCGGCCAGCTCTCGGTTAAAAACGCTATAAATCCTACGGCACTAAAAACCAACCCGATTGTTTAAGTAATGACTATACATAGTCTGGACAAATTCTGGCTGATGTAGGAAAAATATATTGTATATCATTTATAATACAACATATATCTAAACATGTAATACAACATATACAGTTCGTTTAGTGATCAAAGTTCTGACGTCAATAGAATAGAGTAGAGTAGAGTAGGGTAGAATAGAATTTAGAATAGAATAGAATTTAGAATAGAATAGAATAGAATAGAATAGAATAGAATAGAATTTAGAATTTAGAATAGAATAGAATAGAATAGAATAGAATAGAATAGAATAGAATAGAATAGAATAGAATAGAATAGAATAGAATAGAATTATTTATTGGCCAAGTGTAATTGGGCACACAAGGAATTTGTCTTGGGGCAACTTCTCCACAAGTCAACATGCTATCTTTCCCTCTACCATAACAGAATCACAGAGTTGGAAGGGACCTTGAAGATCTTCTAGTCCAACCCCCTGCCTAGGCAGGAAAAATATACCATTTCAAACAAATGGTTGTCCAATCTCTTCTTAAAAACTTCCAGTGCTGGAGAATTCACAACTTCGTAGTTCCACTGGTTGATTGTTCTCACTGTTTGGTATAAACACTGGTAAAATGTTTGTAAAGGGTGCCCTTTGCTTAACATTGGTGCAACTCATAGGAAAACGCTGAACTGGGCCAAATAGTAGAATGGGTATATTATGCACCCTTCTTAACACTGTTAATTTAATGGCAACCACTAAGGGAATGTTTACTTGAGCCTTTTCCTGTTAACCAAGCTGTGTGCGCTGCTTACGAGGAGTTAATAATCTCTTTGTGTTTCTGAGATAAACGGTAGATGGTATTTTTGGAAGTTAGCACCCACTCCTCTCCTAGGAAAATGAAATATCCTAGGAAGTATTAAAAAGGCAGAATATTTTCCCTAAAAAGAGAAGTAGAAACTCAAGAGAGGCAGAAACTCAACCTCCACGCACACCTTTGTTAATGGGCGGGTCATTAAGGGCTGGGCCAAAGTATTCTACATAACAAAGGCCTCTGCTCATCTCACCACCTGTCCTGGGAAGATTGCATCAGCCAGCACTCAGGTGAAGCCATGCGGTCCAGACAAAGCCTACAAAGTTAGCTAAGACCCCCACCACTGGGAGCCTGACAGCCAATGGGATATACGTTTCTTACACAAGAACAGGAAACGCTACAGTGGGACCCAACAGAGGGTATATAACTAAGGGTCTCTCAGCATCTTGGCCCTTCTTTTCCTTCACACAACATCTTGAAGCATGTGATCATCCTTTTCACTTTGGAGCTGCAAGGCATGTGGTCCTGTCCACCATTAAACCACCTTTCCAAACAGCCTCCATGTTTCCAGTGTCTTTCCCCCCACTTAGAACACTGAACCCAGAAGGATATTTCTTCCAACAGGGTGATTAATTTAAGCAACATATAATATTTAAAAAAAACAAACGGTGCCGTAGACGATTGGGTTATTCGTGTCA